>NW_022145605.1:6277916-6868634 GCF_000002235.5 Strongylocentrotus purpuratus
AAGAAATATAATATGGCCCTCTTTAATCGAAAAATATTAACGACTATAAAGGTATTGTAAGGCCAGAGAGCATCTGCGAATACATGTCATACGGTATGACCCTAGGGTTACTAGCCTGTTTTTCAATGTCTACATCCCTGGATTATCGTTGATTAATCGACGTTGTCTTTAAAACAAAAGAATTGTCAAATTAAAACATGTACGAACTGATCTTTCGAGCACGTAACCTTAACAAATCAATAACTATACAAAAGTAGATCCATTTTAAAATACTACTTTCAAAGAAAGGGGTCATGACCTAATATCGACGGGGAACCAACGGACGTACGCATGGAGTGTCAGCATTGATCAGCTGTACTCGTGATCACGTGATATTAACCGCCATCTTGTTAATGGATGTTATAGGAAGGGCACATGCAATTCTGACATGCGAAGGTCGTTAGGAGGAGAATAATGTTTGGGGTGGGTATGTCGAGATACTCCGTCTGGCTGTTTGTTGTCAAAAGAAGTACCAAGACTGAAACTTAAGGTACATTTAGAAGTACCTGTTTCATATATATTCTTCAAACTAAGATGAAATTTGAAAGAGAGGCTAGTAAATGTGAGATTGCGTTTACATGAGAAAAGGGGATGATGACCTAATATTAACAGGGAGCCATCAGGCATAAGTATGAGGTACTAGGTGTCAGCATCGATCAGATGGACGTGCGTAATGTGATTAACCGCCATTTTATTCGCTGATGTAAAGACAGGCACATGTAATGTTGGAACGCCAAGGTCATCATAGGAGGAAACTGAATGTATCATTTATGGGGGGGGGGGGGGGTGGGATGAGGTAGAGGGCGTGGAACTTGCGATACAACATGGACGTTTGTTGTGCTGATATCGTTTGGATAGTTAAACGCTTTAGCTATGTATTAACATTTTAATATTATGTTAACATAAATGTATAAACAGTATAAACACTATGTATTACAATTTTAGACCTCATCCCTGATATGCAAACTTATGTGAAACTGTATCAAATAAAACAAACAAAATAATGAACGCGGTAACAATTATGCATTCTGATTTTTCACGAGTATAAATACATGTCAGCTTGGACAGTCCAGAATCAATGCGAAAGAAAATTGGAGTTTCTCCATTATTTCAAATCTGTAATTTTTCTCTTTGAAGAATTCTCCGAATTCATACAAAGAAGAGATTAAAATAAATTGAAAGAAAACCAGAAATTTATATTTTAAAGTATCTGGCTACCTGATAATCCTTTAGTTCGGGCTTTCTTTTGAAAGGGTTTTTACATAGTAATCATGAATAGAGAAAGTGCTTAATGGAACACTCTTTCATGAACTAAAAGGCGATTCTAATGACCATAGAGTACGAGATATAATGCCAAGTATGTAAGAAGAAAAAAGTTTTCGAAATTCAAAGTCTAAATAAAAAAATGGTTCGAGAAAGGTAAAGCTTTGCATTAAACCCAATCTCCCAGTATACAATGGTCTTTAATACTCTCACCAGACACTCACTATGGTGCGAAGAAGTATGTGAAATAGTAAAAGGCGGAGATCTAAATCCTTCTTTACATTTATCAGCTCGTAAAGCTTATCTCAGTCCCTCCATTTATCTCGCAAATCCCTCGCAATTTGTTAAGGGCCGGGCTTTTAGACTTAATATAACCAGATACTTTGCATAAATCTATCTCCAAAAACACAGTGCAAAACTAATCTCTAAACGACGCCAATGGGGTCCCTAGGTCTGTATTCCTTCGTTCAATAAAAGTGAAATATAAGATTCCGATTGATAAAAGGCTCATCGCTAGAGCTTTTAGCTAAAATTGCCTCGGACGTGTCTGCACTCGAAGTTAAGAATGTCACCATTGCCACAATTCTCCGTTTCTCCTTCTTATTTGGGGGGTTAACTTCTGTATGCGGAAGTCACGGATTAGGGTTCTTTTCTTCAATATTTCTGTGATTTCATTTATTTAAATGTTTGTTTCTTATTGGTCTTTATTTGACAAAGTATGAAGAGTCAGGCTGAAGGAAAAAAAACCTATCTTTTGGGAACTGATGCATCATTCATCTGTAATTGTTCAAAGCATTCAAATCGTTTGCTGTAGCTGTATAATGTGACGAGAACATAGGCTGACGTTTCGTTTTCCGGCCGTTCAGGATTGATTTATATTCATTAGGTTGTCTCCTTTTCCATTAGAGTGGTCAAAAAAGCATTTAATGCCGTTATAGAACATGGATGATGGCAAAGTATCTTATAAACACAGGAGACGACATTGTATATGTCTTTACAACGGAATAGCAGCTCGTCCCATATGGGACTATTCGTGTTTGTCTTTCTCAAAACGTTCATGATTAAGAACAAAACCGTTTTCACTCTTATTATCAGATGTAAAAGACGATAATTATCTTGTAATGATGAATGTGGCGTGTGATATCAGATACCAGCCAAATCTTTAAAAAAAAAGAGAATATTAGTTACCGTGTTTAGGGTAATTATGTAAATACCTGTTCCACTGAAATGCATATTATGCTATAATTAATTTTACACCAGTTTACATGGTTATGGAGAAGAAAAAACGTGGGAAAAACGACGATTTTAACATGCTGGATGTGCATCTTAAAACAAAATATGAACAGAAATGCGCTCTCCAAAAATGTCATGCCATTCAAACTTGATGCCAGTGTGAATAAGCCCCGAAGATGGAAAAAGAATGTACCTAGGGTTTATTATCGAAGCGAGGGCGAATAGAGCGGATGGAGTGGAGTGAAGAAGGGCCCCCACTTGAGTTGTAGCCGGCAGGGGGTGCGCACCCTCTAAAAACCATCTGGCGGTGCAGTTTGATAAATACGAGTCCGCGCTTTATTGAATTAAGCGTTATAGATCCTCTCGCCGTATATACGTGAGATAATGCAATTCGATCTCCGGTTGTGCGTATCCCATGTGCGCGTGTGCGTGCGTGCGTGAGTGTGTGTGCGTGTGTATGTATTTGTGTGCGTGCGCGATTATACATCCAAGTTGACTTAAGCGGATTGTATGTAGGCCCGATTCTTCTTATTTTTGCAAAGGATCTAGATCCTCAATAATATTTGGGTTAATCTCATCGATCGGTCGCATAAGCTTTTTCAAGAATTTACGAAATTTCAAGCTGAATATCGCAAAATTTAGTTAGAGGCGTGATTGGTATTTCAGATAGATTAAAGTGATTTAAATGCGAAATAATTGATGTTATTTCTCTGAATTATAATCAATGCAACTTTTGTCATAGAGTATATTATTTTGTAAAATGTTTTGAAGCTTTTTGCCATTTTAGGCTATAGACGATCTACGGTAGATGTGGACTTAGGCCTATATCGAAATGAGAATGAAACAACAAACTTTATATTTTCCATTGGATAATGTGGCATTTCCGTCTCTAATTACCTGCAGTAACCACTTTTGTGATTCCAAATTCAGATTTTGAACAATATGTGCACCATCTCCACTCCCTAGGGATTATTCCTACTCTACCATCGTCAAACTGAGGGTGCATGTTAATCTTTAACATTCACATTTGAGCTGTCATCCTGCTAGCTACCAACTCGTGCTCTCCTGAATATGGCGTGGCAAATGTAGATAATATTATATCATGTCAAATATAGTGTCACGCCGCGGTTTAAACCCATGGCACTCGTTATTTTTTTAGTCCAACGTTCTAACCACTGGGCTATATGGCACCTATCTAAAACTCGCATAATATATCAGCTGGCCAATATTCTGACGAGATAGGCACTCTGCCATTTGATAGTTTGATGCCGAAAAGGATAGGAGAATGTATAGTGCACTGCACTTTCAGAGCTTCCTGGTTTTCGGTGCCTTTTCGCAATATAAGCAGTTACAGCAGAATGAGCAACCAGTTGCGTTTCAAATCGGACGCGAATAAAATACCCCTTCTTATTTTTCAAAAGCCAGATGAGGGAAAAAAGGGTAAGCGGTTGGTATATGATCTGGCTAGGGGTGTATCCGATCACCCCTCGCGCTCTCTCGGCGACGGTAGGCGGTGCACACGGTTCCCATAAGGTTTATCATGTCCCCCTTATTGACACATGATACAACCACGATGGGGTTTACTTTGTAAAGGCATTTCTCCGGAGCGCTGCCGTATCATGAATAAGATTAAAGCACCAATCTTGTACTACGATGCTAATGCCAAGCTCACAATCCATGAGCAGACAAGGCTTATGATGTGCCCTAAAATATAGCCTTAGGGTGAAGTCAGCCCTTGATTTACTACCAATTTAAGCAATTTGTCTAATAAGCCGCTGGATAGATAAACGAGCAACCTTAAAGCACAAGGATCAAAATTCCATACACGGAGCGCCATGCAAAGTGCACGTAGTAGAGTCAATGCTGTGTTATAATAAGCCGTGTAAGCTACGAGAGCTGCATTCGGAAATTTATCGTTTTACTGAAGACCGCCCGTTTTCTTTCACGCTCTTTTTCGGGGTCAGCGTTATGCTCAGTTTCATTGCTTATTGTGCTGCATGTAGACTGGCATTGTTTAAAGGAGTATTCCTCTATTCTTGCATTCTTGTTAACTGCACTGAGATGGAATAAAAAGTTAATAGATGTCTTCTTTATCGATGCATAGACACTTATAAAACCTTGTTAAAAGAGTGAGGTCATATTTCATGAATGAACAAAAATTAATGTAAGTATCACACCCACGAAAAGATAGAACATACTGAGACATAGTTACAAAACTGTAAGGGAAGAAGAGGATGACTTAAACGGGAAAATGCAACGATCTTAAAAAGCGTCAGTAATTTCGTGGTGATCATATATTTTACTGTTGGAATTGATAATTACTTTCAATGACTGATGGGGTCATGGAATGTATGTAGTACACATTTATAAATCTGGATAAACCAAATATTTAGTTGATTCTTTTATGTGTTGTCTCACCAGGGGGGGGGGGGGGGGGTTCACAAAGACTAAGATCGATTTTCAGTTGGACTTAAGTATGGCAGGCTGTTCATGCCACTGGTTGCTCTCAATATTGATCTCTCAATAATGATCTTTAGATATTTATTCCTTCAATAATGAACTATAAAAAAGGTCAATTCTGTAGATTTGTGACCAGATTTGTACGTCCCTTAAGAAACCAATGCCAGGATTGGTAAGAGGAACTAGTTGCATGAAATTTCCCAGGTCACATAACTACACCATAGATATTCTCTGATTAGGAACAAATGCAAGCTGTCATGATTTAATTCCTAAAATGATACATGAGTATATCTCCCTCGGTGCAGAGAAGCGTCTAGAGAAAACAGACTGTGCTCGTATCTCATGGCAGAAATTATCCAGAACCAAGTATATACAACTTCAAAAGTAGAGATAACAGTCGTTATGATATATCAGGGGAGAATGTTTAGAGAATTACACGTACGGTATGAAGTATATATCTCCATGATATATCGATATCTCAAAAGTATAAACAAGAAAGACGAAGTGTGAGATGTGTAAGCGAAATTCATGATTATTTTTATAGATCAAAATTTCTCTTAAAGGCATTATGCCCCTACGTGTTATTAGTGTCTGTGATATGGTATAATATTATATTGAAGCCCTAAAAAAAACTGCGCTTCAAAATGATCATGAAGTGCCTCAAAAAAGTTTACATTTTTGAATGACCGGTTTTACCATACTCATTTCCCCCAATAGACTAATGTTATTTTTGAAATTTCGAATTCCAATCAATTAATATCTTGATAATCAGACAGGCGATCGGCTTTTAAACGTCACGGGATTCCTGACTGACCTAAAGGTTTATGATAATGATTGCAGCATGAGCTAAATCCAGGATTTTGTTTAGAATCTGAAACAAAGATACCCAGTCCCTTTAATATCTCGTTGATTTGCTTTTTCATGATATAAAATGAAATGGCTTCGGATGTACTGTTTCGTATTACTGGTTAACATGTATGTTTTTGATGAAGAAAACCAATAACTATCTTTTACTCCAAATCCGTTGGATATTACGATTTTCATTATTGTACAATTGAGATGGAGCATTACATTCAGCAGTACAGAAATGGTTATGAATATCCGCCATACTATGAAAATGTAAAGGAAAGAATGAGAGGTACCATAATAATGTAACTACAAAAAAAATCCTCCATCTATGTAGCAGAAATTTCGATGGTTTTAAAATGTCTTTCAAATGAATAAATGCACAATGCATTGATTATCTAGAATATTATAACATTTGAAATGAGGCAAAGTAATAAACAATTCTGAATATGATCGTTTGTTGATATATAGTGCTTTTAAAGTGCTTTCTGAAATGCCTGGTATACAGGTTTATATTACTAATGTGTGCATTTGTACTAAAAATAATAAATGCTTAACATAAATTATTTCATCTCAACTAATGAAATTAGCAATACCTTCTAGACGCCGCTCCTCTCTACTCGAGCATCAATGGGACAAGCAGCTGAATGGAAACTTAATATCAATTATTCCATTATGACTTGTCGTCCTTCTATCAATTATCATGTAACAGGTTTGGTGATCAGGAAACAACACGGAGAAAAACCTGAATGGACTGCATCATTTTGTTCTCGGATGTTTATTGAATTAGTGATGTTAATGGTGATGAGTGTTTCAACTGTTATGTTTGATCCATATGTTGGGCTGTGGAAAGATGGTCTGGCGATGTGGGTCAGTCGAATTAAGATGACCAGATGACCACCGGTATTGTTGTCTTGACCAGAGGATGGAATGGGAGGTCACTGGAACATCAGAAAGACAGCTGGAACTTAATCATCACCCACATCTTTGATGCCTGCTAAACATAGAATTAGAGTTTGAAAATTGATTGCGTTAAAGGCCCACTGCACTACTTGTAGCTACTTGCGCCCTCTATATAACAAACAATGCCTAATCGGTGACCATTGCTCCCCCATGATCCTCTTTTTCTTATGTTAACTGAGAGCTGAGTTGATGAGATAACCACCTGTCCAGTGACCTTGCAGGGCAGTCTAATCCCTCCTATAAACTACGGCAGATAAGCTTTAAAGGTTCATCTGAATTAGATAGTACGTCTCGCTTTAGGTGCTTTTGTAAATCCATTGTGTGTCGTGTGTTGTGTAATTGTTATATTTAATGGCGGACCGAATGGATTTGAAGTAAGGACCCGAGGCACATGTATTTGTTTGTGGAATAAACTCCAGTTGCGACCCAGGATATTACGGGGGAGGGGGAACCCACAAAAAGAACTAAGAATGGTCAGTACAGTGTTTAAAGCCCCACTGTCTTACTTGTAGCTACTTGCTCCCTCTATATAGAAAACTTCCCCAATCGGTGCCTGTTTGTCCCCCATTATCCTCTTTTTCTTATGTTAGTTGAGAGCTGAGTTAATGAGATAGCCACCTGCCAGTGACCTCGCTGTGTGGTCTAATCCATTCTGGCCCAGTAGTGTTGACGGTCTTTAATGTGCCTTTAAGATGAATCTCCACTCCTAAACGAGGGGGGGGGGAGGGGGCTGGCCTAAATCTGCCGCCATAATTTACCAATTTAATTATGATACTGAGAATTGTAATGCAATACTATGACATGCATACTAAATAGTATGTCGCTCGAACGTTTATCAACGAGGATAGAGACAGACTGAATTAAACCCAAACAAAATTAAAAGCTGATCTTCGGAAGTAAGATTTGTAGATAGTGCGGGTAAACAAGACTTCTGAAATTAAAAAAAAAATCTGACAAGAATATTTAGCCTACTTTTCGAGAAGAAACAAAAAAAATCGAAGGGGGTATCTTACCCAACACTCCATATAGCGACAAACTGAATGTGACTGATTAAAAAGGTTTGCCAATAAACCTATAAACCTGAATCTAATATCGCCAGTTTCTCATTTCATTGACCTTTTTTCTGGGCTGAGTAATATTTCATGAGAAAATAGAGAAATATGATATTTCTTTGATGAGGCAACCAGGTACTTTTTCATTACGAAATGATATTGCGACTAACGAGGTTATATTACTATACTTCGGTCTTAAGTGCTAGTACGTACCATTGAGTATGAATGGGTATTACAGCACGCCTGTTAATGAGATTGCAGGATGGATAGACTCGGGAGTACTATTAGAAAGTAATAATTTATCAGCGATGCATTAAGTTATTGGGCATATCTGGTGGAATAAATTTCTCCCAAGTTGGAGATAAATTACGAAATATTTCTGAAACTATGTAGTTCTTTGCATCCAATAAACCTGAATATGGCCATGATATTATTATAGACGTGTTTACGGCGACCACATAACACTGCAATTTTGAATTGATATGGTTGTATGTTTTACTGATACCAATAAGTATGGTAGCAGAAAAGAAATGGCAATATTGGAACTTTCTTCATTAGTGTGTAAAATAGACTTAATGGTAATTTTTACAGGCAACTTGATAAATATGCCCGTCTTTTCTAATCTATATCTCTATTAATGTATCTCTCTCTCTCTCTCTCTCTCTCTCTCTCTCTTTCTCTCCCTACCTCTTTCCCTCTCTCGATCCTTCCTCCCTTCCTCCCCCTTTCTATTTCTCTCTCTCCCTTTTTATTTATTTGTTTAAATTTTTTTTATCAGCATATTCATGAAAATAGAAGAATAGTGTAGAGGCAAAGGAGAGTAAAATAGTTAGATGGGCTTATGAACAATTACAAATTAAGACAAAATATATAATAAAAACAGAATAATGTTCAGAAGAAAAAAAAATCGAGACATCTTATTTGGTGGATTATTTCTAATGATAATAAGAGGGGAGATTAAATGAGCCAGTATAATGTTTACAACATAACCAACAACAACAACACAATATTACAAATACAACAAATACAAAAACAACTACATCATCTTCATCAAAACCTTGTTGAATAAATATTTCATGCATTGAATACATGGAATAAACGGGTGGGCTTGCAGGAGAAACTTGTCGCTCTCCTCCATGCATTTTTCATCGGTAGGGGGTGAGGAAGCGCGTGCTTTGCTGACGGACGATTCACTTGGCGGGAAAATTGGCAACACTGAGATGCAGATAGCAGACGTTCGAAGTACGTTGGATGACGTAATGCGTTAATGATTGATCCAGCGTGGCTTCTGAATTCATCTAAGTAGGAATGGGATGTATTCTGCAGCAGCCGCTTCTCTAATAAGATACCGAAATGTGTTTGGATACACAACTTTTGTTGTTGTCGATGTTGGTGGTATTGGTGGAGGAAGGAGGGCGGGGGGGGGGGGGGTAAGGTGTGAATGCACGGCGGAAATGCGAGTCCTCTTTTGGGTGAAGGTATATACACTCAGAGAAATGCTTTGGAAAATGTTCCAAACTAGAAGGCACTTAGTTATGTATCCTAACATATCTTAGTAGTTTTATGCCAACAGGTAGGGAGAAAAAAACACGGGCTTTTATATCACACTTTGCATGTCAAAAATAATAATATAATTATTATGTCAAAAATATCTCAAGATCTCATTTGTCTTGCACGCAATAGAAGTTACCACTCGCTTAAAATCTCTCTCTCTCTCTCTCTCTCTCTCTCTCTCTCCCTCCTCCATCTATAATCCTCCACTCCCCCCCCCCCTCTCTCTCTCTCTTTCTCTTTCTCTTTCTCTCCCTCTACCCCTTTCTCGTTATCTGCTTATCTCCCTCTTTCATTCTTTATTTTTCTTCCTCTCTCTATACAGTTCAGTATTATTTTATATCCCTTACGCAGGTGCCCGAGACATTGAAATGAAACGACAACAAAAGGAAATGATGAAAAACTGCACTGTATGCTCCCTCCGCCCTCCTACCTGCAATCCAATCAAACATTTTATTAGTCCGAACAGAAACATTTATTGATCAACACACTTATTTCCTCGCTTCTTGCCTTCACAAGTCTTCTGAAGAACCTCATTTTAGCATCCCCTCGAAGTGAAGAGGCTACTAAGATGTTTTTCGTTCCCATTAAATCAAGAATTCGGAGCAAGAAGCTTCTATTTTTCTTTAATTATTAACGTGACGGAGGAGCAGGTGGTTTTTGAAAATTTCAATCACAGTTTTTTTTCTTTAGCCCGGAAGATGTAGCAGAATCGAAAAATGTTTTCTCTTGGATTTCAATACCTTTATCATCAAATTTTTAAGATAACCTGCCCTTCATATTCCATTAATGATGATGAAAAATGGATAATAACTCGGTAAAATTACATAGTAAATCTGTTTTAATGGTTTGGCTAAAAGCTTTGAGCCAAATAGCTTTAATAACCATTTGATTAGAGCCTATTTTGTTACCCTTTATATAGAGAAAATGTAAATAAGATGAAAAGAAAATTGCTATTATTGTGTATGAAAAGTTTAACGCCCACGGTTTTTATTTCGAGCCCATATCTTATTCGTAGACATTATATAACTATGTCTATCTTATTTTTTTTTAAATTAGTGATTGTATAGACTCTCTTCTCCCTTCCTCTCTATAGTGTTCGAAAGTAGTAATTTGAATTGTATACCACCGTTTTTTTTTCTACGATGGTTAATTTTTGGTAAAGAATTTCTGCATTTCACTGCATCATTATTCTTCATTTTCGTGGTTTTGATCACCGATTTTCTTATATTAAAGTGGTATCTGTATGAATGATAATAGAAGGTCCACAAATCATGGTAATGGTAAATGGAATATTACTCTATTCTCCATTAAGCGCTGAATACTAACATATTCCACCTTCCGCCGTACTATTTTTTCTTCATTTCAGGTCATTTTACACAAACCTTAGCCGCATATTAAGGTAATGTTACATCTGAAAGGCAAATAAAATCAATTCTAAAATAATTTCCAGTCTCCGCACGGGTGTACATTTCTTTTTACGGAAAAAATAATCATCTACAAAAATGTATCTGTGTTTTGCTGTCGTTGTAATACGCAGCATCGCGTCGCGCTGACACCGAAACATTACCTTCCCTTCTTTCCTTTCACAAACCTTTAACGAAAAAAAATCCTTGTCGCCGATCGAAAAAGGGGCAAGTTTCTGTCAGAAAGCCTGTTACTTCAGCTGCTCCTATTACTACATTGACGTGATCACGTGATCTAGCTCAATGTTTCGTCAGCGCACAAAAGGAAGATAGAAATCAATTTTTGTTAGCCGCCAGGTCTGTTACAAGACTCAGGCCGGACGGGATGGCATGAAAGGGCGAAAGGTTGAAATCACATCCTCCGGGTCATTAGCTTACTATATTATGAGTATTGTTACATAGAGAGAAGAGAGAGAGAGAGAGAGAGAGAGAGAGAGAGAGAGAGGGAGAGAAAGAGAGAGAGAGAAAGAGTGACAGACAGACAGACAAACAGAGAAAGATACAGAAAAGGAGGGAGAGACAGAAAGACAGACAGACAGACAGACAGACAGACATAAATACACAGAGATTAAGCGAGTGTGTCAGAGATATAACACATGCACATAGTACATGAAAACACAATTACAGAGAGGGAGACGGGAAGAGAGTGAAAAATAAGGAAAGAATATAAATGCACTAACTCTTTAATAAAGAGTTGCCTTTTTACGCTTTCCTACATTTCACTTCCTATTGTGATACGAAAATGGCAAACAACATCATTTTATTTTTTAGGTCGTTGGTTGCTAACCTAAGTTTGTGAGCAAATTAATGTTTTCACTCTCATTACCTTTTCGCTGATGATCATAATGGTATGAATAAAATATAACTCGTCTACGAAGGATGGGGTCCATACCTTTAAAATTTAAGCTCTTTACAACGAAACAGTCTGTTCAAAAGACGACAAAACGCTTCATGACTGTCTCGTTATTAACCTCTTTTATTGCGCGGAGGAACGCCCCTTTTTAAGAGTGATGCATCCATGGTTACGAGGTACCTATTTTGATAGATGTCTTTTTCGCTGATGAGCCTGTCTAGCCACAACAGAAATGCGTGTCTAATCATGATGGGGGAATGCTAATTGAAAGAGAAATATGTCAATGAAAGGCATACCCACAAGAAAAATCCTTTAAGAGGATCTGACCTAATCACTATACAGCTGTATAATGTCACGCGTTTATCATAATGTAGAATGGAATGGAACAAAAGCTCGAATTTAAAAAGCCATATAAGTTGGAACTAATTCCAATTTCATCCCAACTTCTCAGTGGGCATGAATATCCTGTCCAATGTCATAAGAAGGTGACTTCGACTCCTAAAATAATAAGTATGCCCCCCCCCCCCCGAAATTGCCAGTTCTCACTCTCACTCTATGCGCAGCTATAAATGGCGATATTAAATTTGTTAGGCGTCGTTATCTAAAGAAACGATTAAAATAAGAAACTTATGAGAATTATCTCATTGAAATGTTTCAAGTTTCATTCCTGGCCTTAATTTAAACAAAATCTATCCAGGCATGTCTGATGTAGGGTTAGTTCTCAATTCTGAAATTGAGGACATATATACCACGAAAAGGCCCTATCTTAAAGGCATTCTAACTCAATGTACATAACTACATTAGGAGGTGTCGTTTTATTGCCCGATGGAATGCAATAAAGATCCGAAACTAGTGATCTCTCTCTCTCTCTCTCTCTCTCTCTCTCTCTCTCTCTCTCTCTTTATGTCTCTCCCTCTCTTTATGTCTCTCTCTCTCTCTCTCTCTCTCTCTCTCTCTCTATATATATTATATATACATACATGTACATATAATATATATACCTCTCTACCTCTTCCCTTTTCTATCTTTCTCAATCTCTTTATCTACATAATTATTCCTCTCTCTATCTCCCTATCTCTCTCCCTTTCCCAATCCTCTACCTATCTCTTTGTATCTATATCTCTGTCTCTCCCTCTCTTTCCCTCTCTCCCCTCTCTCTAGGGATATCCTAGCGCTGTTCCAAGGAGCCGGATATTAACTCCTTCTGGCCGAGAGGTCATTCGGGCAGATAAATCACATTCGAATTTGGAGCTCGATTTCCCCCAAGTCGACCACCAAACGGTTTCGTTTCACGACGTCATTGACATGGAGAATAGTTCTTTGACATTCCTCCGTCGTTGGCGGAAACGCACATCTGAGATGCTTTTGAAATCCATCAAAATGGTTAAAGATTCCAGAGAGCTTAAACATAAAGGTATATAAGTAACTACTGTATTGCTGGAATTTATCATTATAGATGTTTTCATTAATGTATTCAAATTGATAACGTTTTCTTCTGTCGTTTTGATCCAGTGCACCCACTTTCTGTAGGATAACATACAATTTAACATCCCAAATCAAGTGTAATATAATATATAATATAATGTTCCTTTCATAACGCTCGATTGAACCTTGAATGATTCTTCATGATAAGGGCACAGTCCTATAGTCCCACGTGAAGCTCATTTTCTTTCTAAAATGCAATAAAAAACATTTGCAAACAGCTACAAATACAAATTTCTCCCCTGCCACGCTGAGCTGCATTGCTCCCTAGCGCCTTTGTCTTTGGAATTGCATAACTTTACACGCCGAGTGGCATGGGATATTCGGAAACTGATGTAATTTTAACGCTCTGTCGCTTCGTCCCTCACGTATGTAATCAGCGGTGAACATTTATGTTTTAAAAGTCATTTTGTACTACTTTATCCAAATCTATGGTACAGTGCTGTTGAATCACCGACGACCCACGAGACAGACATTCCTCATCTCGCTCACGGATATACGAGACAGGCAGAAAAGTGGCTGCAGCACCACCCCCCCCCTCCTTCCCACCATTTTGAAATCATTAATGTATGGGGAAATAAATCTTTTTATGTTAGGACAAAATTATCTGGTATATTTCAATGACGAAACGACATTGCTACTAAACTCGCTAAATGAAATCAGACATTTTCCTCACTCGCTCCGTTCGCTAGATTTAGAAATGGAAAGTGGATTTTCTGGTCCCACGGTACCCTCAAACAATGTGAGATGAATATGTAAGTTGAGTATGTTAAAGAAGAAGGTACATTCACTGCTTGAGATAAGTCTTTCATACTACATATACTTTGATTTGAGAAAGAAAAAAATCGCAAGACAGGTCATTAGGGAATGAAAGAGGAAGATTCGGTATAAGAAGTTCAATAGTAAGAAATGGAAAGGTATTATTCTCAATTTAGATAAAGGGTAAGGGTGACGAATTGAACTGGAATAAGTGTGAAAGAATATATTTCAAATATTCACTCAGCAAGGCATCATTTTTATCACTAAATGTATTCTTCCTCTTAACGAAGTCAGAAATACACAGTAAGCATAAATTGCAGATGACAAAGAAGGTAATACCAAAATTATCAAATAGTTCATTTTCTTCTCCCATAATAGAATCAGCTTTCATTATTTTCGTCGTAGATATTATATTCTACCCACAGAAGGATTCACTCATCCGAGTCAACAACAAATTAAACATCTTCATATATAATGAAAAGGAAAGCAATAAAAGAGGTTTCTAGGCAACCAACTTTTCTGGCAGCGCCCGCACTGTTCAGTTATTGCCACTTAACTCATCCCAATCCGAAACCAGACGACAGCGAAAGATAGATGGATTGCGCGGGAAAAAATATGTCTGGACCGAAAAGCTATCAACGCTCCTGATCGTTGCGTGTGTTAATCTTGAATGATGCCGTGCTATATATACGTCAGAAAGCGCTTACTTGCTGAAGAACATCCTCGAGAAATTATCCTTTGCAGACTCTAGATATTTATTTTGAAGGAAACTGTGCCCAGATAAGATTCAACTGAGATGAGAATTGACTGCAGCGACGGACGAGCTTTGATTCGAATTGCCTGACATTGACCGGACAGCCATAAATCTGCCGAACTTTACCAACAGGATTTCAGCAGGGACGGCGCCATGAGTTGCGGCGTCGAAAGAGGGGTAATACACGCTCTAAAAAGGACTCACTTTAACCAGAAAATGGCCAGCAAGACGCTAATAATCTTCTTATTCATCGGGATATTGTTAGGCAGTCTGCCATACGGTAAGTAAATATTTACGTGTATGTAATTTCAAACTCTTGGTATTCGGCATGACGAGTATGTAAGCGTGATGTCTACCAGAAAGTATTCGATTACAACAATGGCTGGGTAGAATTTAATTACGAGTTCCACCAAGCATAACATTCATCTGCATCTAGCCCTGTACACGAGATGGTGTGCCAAATCAAATTTCATCATAGAATATTGGATGTACAAGTACTTGTATGACGTGGGAGTCGAATACTGTGGTGTGGAAGGAAGGTAGGTATGCATAATTCATCTTCAAAATGAAATGTAAAGAAATGTTTTGCAATCAACAGATGAAGAAAGATATTGTGCTTGTTTATAATAGAGATATAGATCTATGCAGTCTTCTGTGTTATGGAGATATAATTATGTTTAAATTTGCATTGAATATGTGTCAAGACTCAAGGTATAAATGAAATTAAAGAATTATTGTACCACAGCGAAAGAAGACACGCTCCAATGCATGATGTTACTACATGTAAAACAAATACGGTAATAGATAGGACAAGACAGTGTTCCTTCAGACGACAAATCTCCCACACACGCCAATCTGTTAAATGTAACTCTATTTTATTGATTCTATGTCGACAAATCCATATCTGATTTATCTTTAAAATGCAGATTTCAAGTACTTACTACGATTGAAGTAAACATTTTGCAGAGGAGGTGCCCTCATTGCCACAATCACTACAAAACCCGATGATATACATAAGATTTTTGCTCACAATTGCATAAAATGACATCTCGCAAATACCATCTCACAACCTCTCGTCCTGCATGTCTCATGCGAGACATGTACACTCCTGACATAGCAGCTACTGTAATAGTTCAGAGAGGTTTTAGGCAATGTTAGGCGGCCTATTGTATGAAAACATGTAAACAAGACCACTTACTTATGGCATGCATAATTATAAAGCATTATGTATTGTCATGCTTATTTTTAACCCGGCTGCTGGGGTCATCATAAATTGACCTGCCGGAAATTCTGTAGAGAGTATTGTATTTAAGTAGGTTTCATAGAAATGACAACAAAAGGAAAACAATTTATAACCACAGTGGTACATTAATGTGATTAAGCAGTCATTGGTTTAATGGTCTTGTGACCCAAACCCACCCAAAGAAGAATATTCCCGTCATGTGGTCAAGGGAATTCTATGCTTAAGGACTGACTGGGTAAAACCCCGAACTATTATGTCATGCATGCCTTTTCGACTAATCACTTCACCACAACATTATTATTATGTAAAATCCTCAATTGATCATCACACATCTGACATGAGATGCTTTGGATAATTGCTGTTGAATAATGCGCATTTTAATGTAATTCATCAACGTTTTATCATCATGGCGGTTTTTAGCACTTGTGGCTATAGGAAAACCACTATGGATTATTGTGTTTGATATTGGTTATTAGGGAGATAATAGAAAAGTAGTACGTTACATGGCATTTCCAGCTGTAAATGTACTGGTATCATAGGGTATGAGAGAAAGGAGAGTTGAGTAAGTGCATTTGTCTCTCATTTCCTCTTTCTCTAAACCTGACCACGACGACCCTGTATTCGACCCGTTGCGTGTTCGCTTTGCAGTCTACAGAAACTTTTGTTTCTTTCTTTCCATCATTCCCTTCTCTCTTCTGTTGTGCTATTTCTCCTTCTCTCCCCCCCCCCATGCCCTCTCATTCTTTCTTTTCCTCGTCCTGCATGCCTATTCTCTCCTTCCTCCTGTCTAATTCTCTCATATTTCTCTCATTTAATTTCGTCTCTCCCTCTTTGTATTTAATATTTTTACCTCTTTTTCGTTCTCACTCACGCTCTATCCTGATCAGTTTATATTCTTCATTTGTCTCTTATCGTCTCATTGTTGTACTCTTCTTTCTTCTTCACTCTCTTTCATCAACCTCTTTCTCAGCATTTATCATTCACTACACCCTCGTCTACCCCTCCCTTTCTCTCTCTCTCTCTCTCTCTCTCTCTCCCTATCTCATTTTCTCTCTCTTCAACTTTCTCCCTCACGTTATCTTCCGCTTTCTCATGCAGATCTGTAATTGCCTTTCCTGTAGATTTCCCCTTTACCATCCATTCTCCTTATATCTAGTTCTCTTTCCTCCATCTCCGCTCTTTTGTCTGTCTATCAATCCCCTTGTCTCTCCCTCTCTCTCCTTTTTACGTTGTCTCTCAGACGGAAGATTCGATGTCAGATTCAAATTACTCTCCATAGCTCGGAGGTAGACAGATGTTCCGAACTAGATTCACAGGCCCAGAATAATTAAGGAGTAATTACAGACTTCATTGAACTTGGGTCTCCTCCTTGAGTATAGTCATGGCGGATTTCTTCCGTTAAAGAGAAAAACAGAGTTTAATAAACCTTCCCAAAAAAAATTGAGCTCTATCATACATTTGTTCCTATTTAGAAGACTATCATAAAAGCATGTAACATAAAAATGATTTCTCCTGACATGACCTCAGATGATATTAGTTCAGAGCTTTAACCAAATGTTAATATTGCATACGTGTGTGTGTGTGTGTGTGTGTAGTCCCATATACTGAAATCTATGCACACTGTCTTGTCATCTTGTGTGATATTCAGCAATATTGTATTATTCTTTTAATGATACCAAGACCTTATAATATTATTCCTAAATGTGCTATACAAACTTTTTTATACCTTTTAGGCAGTTTCTTTCGCAGTGTAACCGTGTTATACTCTGGCACTTGGATTGGTTAGTAATGCATAGTGTTCGATTTCAGAGAATAGGAAATAAAACGGAGAGGAAGAAAGGGAAGGGGTAAAGAGTGGAAAGAGAAGTAGATACATAGGTACAGAGAGACAGAGAACAGTTAAAGATACAAACATGATTCCACGACTTCATAATATTATTCCTAAATGTGCTATCTTTCTTTTAACTTTCTTAATAAATTTTAGGCAGTTTCCTCTACAGTGTAATCGCAACTTTATAAATTATAAGGATCCTATATGTAGAGGTGTTGTGGCGTAGTGGATAAGTCGTCGGACTATGAATCATACGGTCCGCGGTTCGAGTCACGCCGCGGCACTATAATGTCCTTTGGCACTTGCCACTCTCCACCCAGGTGTTAAATGGGAACCGGTAGGATGGCATTCCTTAAATGCTGTGAGCGTCGAAATTGGCAGCCTAGCATAGCCGGGATATGTTGGAGCGCATTGAGGACCTTGCAAGGTCGATACGTGCGCTATATAAGAATCCAATATTATGACTGTACTCAGGCACTTGGATTGGGTAGTTGTTTAACATCTACTATAGATCTTATAGAATATCGTAATGCTCGATTTCAGAGGATAGGAGAAAATAAATGGAGAGGAAGAAAGATGAAGGGTGAATATAGAATATATAGATACTAAGGTACAGAGAGACAAAGAAACAGTTAAAGACATAATTATAGGGGGTTGGGGTGGCAAAAGGAACAATACAAAAAAACACCGAAAATTGTACATCATATTACATTTTCATTTAGCTTTAAATTTTTAACTTTTAAACCCTTTTATTCCACATTTATCGCAAAAATACAAAAAATAGCACAGATTATGTATTCATATAGACAGCCGTTTGAAAATTGTTCAGTTCTTCTACATCTACTACTGATAATAGCCTACTTTAGACGAATTGTGACACAAAGAGTGAAAGAGAAACTGACGTGGCGCTTTATAAACTTGAAACATATCGAAATCATCTGGTTTCGGGTCTTCCTTAAACATTTCAAAAATAAATCTGACCTCCCCGAGGCAGTCAGTCTTTGTTCCAAAGAGTGACCCCAAAGTAAGATGAAATACCAAGGTCAATTGACTGTGACGTTTGACCCGCGTGTCACCCACGGCAGGAACCCAATATTCCATGAAGGAGCACTTTATACCATTGGAGAGCAACTGTCAAGATTAATGATGGATAGTCATAAGTAAGGGGTCGATTTTGCACCTGTGCTACTACATTTTAGATTACACTATGAACCAATGAATAGTAAATAAAAAATAATAGATAATGCTATTTTGTACGTTGTTTAACGATCTTGTGAACAATGACAAACATATCAAGTAATACCTTTCCATTCATTATATTACCACGATTACTTTTAAGTTCGTATTTAACAGAAGCACATTTAATCATTACTTTAAATTGCTGTTTGATTATTTAATAAAATTCTATATAAGACTGATCAGTACGATACAATAAACCATATTTGTACTCTGAATTTGTATGCTTTATCAAGTCCATCCAATTTGGGTAATTTAGTAGAAAGTGAAAAAAGGTTGTTTTACCCCAAAAGGTGCTTGAATTATGGATAACATAGATCTAGGAGTTCTTGTAGAAAATGAAATTATTCGGTATGATACTGCAATAATAATCGTCATAAAACTAAGAATGATTAGTAAGAGGATATAAAATACAATTTTGACAGGAACAAGAGGTTTGTGGCATTGAATTGCGAAACTACTTGTGAGAATGATTTCCGGTGTACTTCTCTCAAAGTCCAGCCTCTGTATATCGCGATTCGCTCCTGTCAAGACCTGTCTAAATATCTCGACGAGAAAATAAACCTCTTGACACGTCCGTATGCTCAAGATCATGAGCAAATACAATCACACCACACGATCCTTAATTGAATGCTTAGCTTCTTGTATTTACCGTTAAACAGCTATGTCATCTGATCGTGCTTCATCTGAAGTAGGTCTCTATCTTCACCCCCTTCCCGTGGGGGGGGGGGGGGGGGGTACGTATTGGGGTATGAATTCATGAGGAAATGGTGATGGTGAAATTATAAGTGACCGCTCTAGAGGGGGAGGGGGCAATGACAATTGCCTCATGGCGGGTTCGCCCTCATATCCTTTTCCTGAGTGTTGGTATATCTTGGGATTCGAATATTATGATGGAGGGGCAAAGGCTGCGATCGGAGATGGCCGGTTTATTGTGGTGATGGTAAATAAGTAGGGGAGGGGTTGTTCACTATGGTGACTTGGTATCTATCCTCCCCCTCCCTCTCGCGAGGGAGTGGTCTTAAGTGAGGGGTGCATTTGGAGGCGACTGGTAGAAGGGTGGTATTAACGGCATTTGCGTTAGGTGAGGGTGGGGGTGAGGGGAGGTATCTAGTGTTATGCTGCCTTGACTTTTTGGCCTTTCTCGTCATGCATCTTCTCTGAACAATATCCATGAACCTTGCATACAGGGGAAGAAGTATAATCAGCTGTAGCGGAGTTCCTTCTGGTGTTGGGTGTGCTTTGGTAGACAAATCTTCTGAAGAAATGCTTTGCCAGATTGGAATGCGTTGATGAGATTGATTTGCCGTCCAGCGAAGGAAAATTGTTTATGAAGTGGAATCTAAAATGATCTCCCGTCTATACAAACCATGCATGCGTGAGGTCTTTATTACATCTCATATCTTAATGATGAAATAGCAAACGAAATCTCACTCCCATCATACATACCAGATCTGTGGTCAAAGGTATATCTTGGAGATTTAGAGAGTGCGTGTGTGGGATAATAGGGATATTTCATTGGGACGTGTAGATGTTGCACAAATGACATGAATCCCATGGCCAGATGTTTATTGATTGTAATATCTGGGATTTAAAGACATCACTAACATTTAAGCATTATCCGTCACATGATTTTAAAACAAAGGGAAAATTATGATACTGCATGCGATATACTGATTTACATTTTAATAAACTTGAATGACGAAACGTACCTTCGATGAAATATTCGGAATAATTACCGTTGCACGCAAAGCGTCATTTCGATTGCGCTGTTTACCTGCGCTATTAAATCAAGCCTGTTGAGACGATCAGCCCGTACAAAAGTCATTAAAAAAAAACGCAGTCCTACGTCAGGCATGCGTATGCGCTGGTCAAAACGAGATATTAAAAAAGGTTTGTTATCATTCAACATGATTTTATAGAAATGTAAATAATCGGTCATAGCTTTTCTAATAAATCTATTTAATGTAAACAGGAGGATGACGATTCGTGTAAGTTATGACATGCTAGCCTTTTAAATGTCCTAAACTCAGTGCAGTTAAAGTTTAAAACGATGTAAACACCGTTATTTAATCAAAAGCTCATATCCACAAACAAAGATAATATTTTCCCATGGCGATTGCTGTGTGTGTTACAGATGCTGCTATCTCCATGGCAACCAAATGAAAACAAACATGTCATTAAAAAACACCCAGCTGAACAAACTAGATCGATCGGAAGCCGTCACCGTACATGTCTCCAATCGATTCCTAGACACGTCCAGAAATTCACATCCAATTTCGACCGATTTTTTCTTTTCTTCTTCTCTGTTTTATTTCTTCGCCATTTTTTCTCCCGCATCCGTCTCATCAGGGGAAGCAATATCAGATTTGTTTATGAAAGCGAATATTTCCGTACGAGGTTGAGGAGAGGTATGGGCAAGTGGAGGAGCATGCGCGTGAGAAACGTGATGTTCTCCTAGACAAAGACAAGAGTAAGTGGGAAATCTGGGAATTCTGTTTTAGAGGAAGATGGAGCGTAATAGGTAAACGTATACCCAATTGAGAATAAATGAGGGTCTTATGTGGAGAAATTATAGTTGAATGACTTATATCTTACAAAAACAAGTACCTTGATACCTAGAAATTATTGTAAGAATAAAATGCGAATATAAAAGAAATGATGTGTATGTTGGTGTTGCCTGAAAGAATGAGAGAGAAAAGAGGAGAGGAAGGTACATGTGGGCGTGTGTGTGTGTGTGAGTGTGTGTGCGTGTGTGTGTGTGTGTGTAAGGGGGCAGAAAGACAAACATGATGTACACCTGTAAAAGTTAGAGAGAGAGATCAAAAGAGACGGGATGTTTATGACATGTAGCGGAAGGCTGATGTAAAGATCTGGATGCCGTTTTGTTCTTCTCTTTGGTAATCAGTGGTGCCGTTGTTCTCTCTTCTTTTTGCAATTTTTTTAAATTTTATAATGATTTGGACTAAAGTCAATACTTTCTCAACTTTTACTTCTCATCCAGCATATCACCTACAGAGCCCTCAATTTCATCCTCTCCTTAATCCTTGCTTACCTCTCCCAGAGATAAGAAGATACTCGAGATGACTTTTCTCCCTGCAACGCTCACTCCCATCCTGCGATGTCTACCGATCGTTATTCTACCATCGCTCCTAACGCTCAAGATTTATTTCTCTGCGTCAGAAGGCCCATTTAATGCGAACAAATAAATGGTCGTAGAGATGGAATGCTTTCGCTAGCTCGCTCGATGCCAGCCACCAAGTAAATCTGTCACAGAAGGAAAAAAACAAGGGTCCTTGGAAGATGGGGTGAAAAGTTTTAGTTTGTGGCTTGCTTATATAGATAGCTGCAATCCATTACTTAGTGATCTCTTTCAGCGGCATGTTTGCGCGATGTTAACCAGAAATCAATCTTTATTTAGACTGCGGTAATGAATCGCATGCACATGTTACTAAAGTGTACGCAAAACACTATTGGCAGAACCAATGTTGCTTTAAAGAGATAGATACAATGTAGCATTACTGGTATCACTTATTATAATAGAATATTTGTATTAGAAAATAAACAAAAATATAAACTAAAAACCCGATGATTTTACCGCGGTAATGGTTCGGGCGTCCTTTGAAACTGTACATTGCAGAACTAACTTAGAAGATTTATTATTGACAGATCTAGTGTCAGTGACGATAATCATACATCGTATAAAAGATTTTGTTTTAAAGGCTTATATTATTTATTAGAAACACAGCAGATGAGCTTATTATAACTTTATATCTCGAGCAGGCATTCGATGAAAATGTAATGCAACTTCTTTTACCGATTTGGATGAAATGTGTAAAGTTAAATAACAAAACCACACTAAAACATCAAAACCTTTCTCCAGCAAGTCTTTGGTAAAGGGTAAAATATAAAGGAAGTCCTTCAGATGTGTTACGGTTTATGAAAGGAAAATTACATTAACATACAAATGAAATATCAGATTAAACATTCGGTTAATGAAACAGCATTCATGTTTGAACTGCTCTGTAATGGCTAGCATAACTGGTATCTTACAATAATTATCTTCCAAAGATTGATGTTATCGCACTGGGAATGTCATCTCCAATTACGAGGTATATATCCATATTTGTGCATACAGGCCATGTACATATTTGTTATTATCTAGTTTGTCTGCACAAATTACATTGATATATTTAGACATGTAACCATAATTGCCATATCCAGAAGAACAAAACTATATTTGAAACGATTTACGTTTATGACGTATGTTTCTGACATTTACCCCATATAGGCACTACAAAATGATCGCGGTAAAAAACTGCGACGCCATCTTGTCGTCTGGGCATTAAATGGCTACTCAATGTTTGCGATTATGTGTAACGTCTGTTGAGGAGGAATGTAATAAAAGGGCACAGGGATAGCTTAATAGGAGTTCAGGAAACGTAGTCATTAGTTGGTGTCGGCCCTACTTTCCTTCCCCGCTGTGAGAATGTCATCTTCCGAAGACAGTTGGAGCGAGTCCGTCGCCCACCCAATGGCGATGGCATTCAAGCGAACCGTATAAAGGGATACATGGACGAATCTCAACCCCATGTTGTCTGTCGTTTATGAAAACCTTACATACTTAGTATAGAGAATACCAATTTTTAAAGTCTTAGCTAAGGCTTGGACGGCGAATGACCTGTCCGCATTCAATTTCTGTCAGAAAATTTAGACTTGTCAAGCCTTTTCGGCAAAGTCCAAAAATTTGAAAACCTTTCATGATCTGGGAGGGAGAATTCGACTGTTTTACTGCCAATATGACATAGCCCCCTTGACACAAAGCTTGAAACTTAGCAATTGATCGTGCAATTTATTAAGTCAATCGTTTGATTAATTTGTTTTACGGGGCTCTGGTGCCCCCCCCCCCCCCATTCAGAATGGTTTAAGCACTTGACTGGAAATCCAAAGGTCATTGGTTAGATCTCCGACATAGCACTCATGTCCTTTGGCAAGACGTTAGTGTACATTCGTCACTCCATACCTAGGAGAGAAATGGGGGTCTGGTATAATTTGATGACGAAAACCTTTGTGATAGAAATTGCCATATGCCCTCACCGTGAGCATATGGTAGAAATAAATGAATCCAATGACCGTGCAGATAACAATGGTGTCTGTAAAGCACTTAGAGACGGTATTCCCTATCCAACGCTTTATAAAGTATTATTATCACTATTATTATCATAAATTGTTATAAGTTATCTGCGTCAGACACTACTACATGCTCTACTTCCTATAGAAAAGTAGAATTACAGAATAGGCCTACGGGAATAATAATTACACCGATATTCCATTTTCTTGAAAGATAAGAAAATAGCAGACTATGTTGTATTTATGGAGCTTTTTATTGATAGTCGCCTTGGAAATAATCATACAATAAAAAAAAACACCATGTAATCAAACAATGGATAACAAAACCAAGACAAATGCAATCAACAAGTTCATATATTTATATCGGCATTCAAGGAAACCATTGTTTTTAGACGCTGCTTAACTCAACTAAAAAGGGCAATACTCGGAACAAGTCTATTAAGCCCACGCATGCAGTCATCATAGAGTTATGCTAAATCCGCAGCTTGAATCTCTCGATTGAAGCATGATTTATTATACTACGCTTCATGAAATGTGTAATCCATCTTGCTTCGGTAGTGCCGTAGTGGGAATTAATAATTCTATCATCGGTGACCTTACCTTATTACATGACATGATCATATCTTCTGGAATTCTAGGCCATGCCAGCCGGGCTTGACGATGATGAAAGACGATGAAATCTTTCGGTGACGCGCCATTTTGTTTCAAACTATTGGGGTATCGATCATCTAGAATGGATCACGATAATATAGCCAGACAATATTATGATGCGCCATTGATATTGCAAAGTGTATAGTGATAGTCTTGTCGGGAATAAACAGATTTTACTTATCGATAATCTCTCTTTGCAAGATTTAAATTTCGGCAGATAGTTAAAGCAAGGTCATTGTCGTCATCCTATTCATTTCTTCGAATTCTTTGGCGGTTTAAACACGCTTGTAGATTTTGTTGATGTTTTTTTTGTTCGTGTGCCTTATCAAAGTCGAAAACCCCATCAAAAAGTCAGTCTGATCTATTTTTTGTTATAACAACGATGTTTAAAAAAATGGAAAAAAAATCCTTGGAATATTTCATGATCAAACTGAGGTCGAGTGAAGCAATACTCGATTCGACAGCCTTTTCTTATTACGTAACATGATCTTATAGTGATTTGACACCCAAATAAGAAGCAGTACATAACTAAAAAAGAAAACGATTTTGAAGTTCAACAAACAGATATTTTGCTCATGAATTTAGTATAATCTTACTTCTGTTCTTTTTGTTGATAATGGAGATGATTCTATGTGATCTCTTTTTTCACAAGTGCACTTTGAGCATTTTGATTTCAAGTGGATTCGGCGCCCTACAAATCTCACACATTCTTCTTCTTCTTATCATTTATATAATAAAAACATCATAACCAAGTAAAAACAAATTTTAAAGTTCAACGCACATTTTAAGTTTTTGTGCCACAACCTCTCGTTTCACATCTGAAAGACGACCAGTGATTAACATGATGTGTCCGAATCTCTATTCATGTCAATCATCCTCAAACAGAGACAGAATACGGCTATCAAATGACAGGACCGAGCGAGCCTGACAGCCAATGTAATTCATTTAACTCAAGAGAAGAAAATGAAGAGAAATGCCCGGCCGGCCCGGATCACGCCGCAATGTATACTCGTCTATTAGAGGCGGGAAGGTGACACTTATAATCGAGTTATATCGCGATAGGTATCGTCATATCGTGCTCCGCATTAACTCTCTGCCTGTCGTCTGGTTTTATTTCGTGGACGCAAATTGACAATGCGCTTCATCTAAAAGGGTCATCTAGATGCCTTCTAGTTCAAGTTATGAGTGATGTACTGTCTTGTGCTTTCGTGTTACTTTCATGAAGATGTGAGAGAACTATGGTATAGTGGTAACAGATCTCGACTCTCTACGAAAGGTTATGGCTTCGATCCTTGCTTGGTGCTTACATCATTGGACAAGGTGTTTTACCCACATCTGTCCCTCTCGTTCCAGGTGAATTAAATGGATAACTCGCAATTCATTCTAAGTTAGTGATAATACATGGCCCTCAGGGAGAGTCGTGTTGATTGTTAAAGTAACCCTGGCTAAATACCACCAAATTGCTATAGATCTGCTTCTTAACCAGATTTAGACCAAGAAATAAGTAGAAATCATAACCAAGTTCAAATTTATTTGTGTCATTCATTTATCGTTGAAATATTTGATTAATATAGGTTCAAGGTCATTTAAACATGCATACGATGTGATGAAATGGCAAGACGTCTCCATAAATATATTAGCATCGATTTGAAGAGCAAGTGAAATTTAAGTTGAAAAACAGGACTGCCTCTTGGCCAAAAAGGCGTGCGGGTTACACAAGTCTAGTAGGAGAGTATCTCGCATAAGGTGAAGCCCAGTATGAAGGAACAGAAGAAGGAAAAAATCATTACACACATGTAATACGTCAACTGCTCGCAGGGCTGGCCTCATAGATTACCTTTCCCCCTCCTCTATTTGTCTTGAGATGATTTTGCGCTCACTTTATTTCATGTTTTAACATTCAATCTTGTACGCCGTTGTCTTGACTGTCCTAAAATTAATGTCACGGCCAAAAAGATTGGAGCTAGACTTCAACCTTAAGGGATCATTTCGATATCTTGAGCAAGATGTGTCGAAAAACGTACCATCTTTCAAACGCAATACCTGAACACGGTGATTGGTTAATCAATTAAATATCATTATATACTGTTTCCAATGTTAAAAGGTATCAGACTTGATAAGCATACACATTTCGTCTGGTCTCTTATATCATAATAATTTAAGCCAATACTATTTTATTTCGTATACCATTAATTTTTGCTAGGTGTTTAATGGAGTAATACATTTCAATTCAAATGCGAAGTTCAAGTTCATCTATTATACATAATAGTTTAGGTCACATATTGAAAACATACCAAGATTCATTTGAGAGCAAGATTATAACGACGAAGGTGGGATGGTGAAGCCTTTCCATTCGTCCTACCTCAATACAACCTCTTCTCCAGATATTCTGGTCATGGCTAACCTTAATGTACGATGATTGTTAACTCAATGGATATTACATGTGTATATATAATGGATATGACACGTGCGATTTGTGAGGGAAGGGGCCCATCGATGGGGGGTAAGAATGGTGTGATCGGCTTGGTAGAGTACCTACATGAAAAATATCATCTACCTGTCAAACAAACAAACAACTAGGTATTCGTTGAATGATTTTCTGACATTTGCAAGAAGGAATTTAAAGCACAAGTTTTTTAAAACAAAAATGGCAAAAATTGCATTCTTCTTCTCCTCTTGGATTGATGAATTAAGGTTTACTCCATTATGCAATCTATGATCAATAGAAACAACAAATAATCAAACAACAACAACACAAACAACCACAACTAAAACAACAAGTTATCATAAATAATAGTCATCGTGGGTGATTATACGTGTTGGAGACAAGATAAGACAACTATTTTATCCTTAAAAAATCAATTCCCTGTCTTCCTATTCTTCTTATTTGTTAAATAAAACAAAATAAATAAATAAATAAATAAACCACGGTTCGGATGACGAAGTATTATGCAGGAAGAGGATTTTATTACCTTGTTTAATCGTATCAAATAACTGATCAATAAGTGGCGTTTTTTAGGAGAAGCTTATTGAGTGTCTGACTGAAGAATGATATTCACGTCCTCATCCCATTTCGTATCATCTTTACCCCCTCTTTACCCTACTTCCTCCCTGACCATGTTGACAGACGAAGATAATTTTTTTTTGTAGGGGTGCATACAAGTCATGATCAATTCTTAATGGGTTAGTCCATGGAGTTACTAGCATAGTCTGCTACATGCCCTATATGTTACCACATCTTATTCAATACCGGTTTACTAACATATTCGAATTGATGGATGTTTCTTCCCTAGGGACCTAGTGACGATGGATTCCATTAACCTGTTATTAATGACTGAACTACAATACTTGTCTACAATCCTGTCTACAATACATATATTACTTGTTGATATGTCGGGTAAGCCTCGGGCAAGCTTTTGGGTTGTCTAGAACAACCTTTCTTTAAACAGTATACATATTATTTGAATATGTTAGTAAACCTGTCTATTGTATCATATTTTAAACACAAACTTACACCCAAATAACATTTTATTTGATATTACTCACATTCAAGCTCTATAGTGGGCCTATCAGCTTGTACACAGCAATCAGATATACTGAAATCTTAGATGTATTGGGTAAGGTATAGGGCAAAATAGCTTGGACCTTCCCTTGTTTGACAATATTCCCATCTATAGACGCATCTCTCTTTCTCATTTCGTAGTACGGTACCCCACTTTTTTCTTTGGCGCAGCAATTTTCTGGAGTCTCGAAAATCGAGATTGGAATATGCGACGCCATGTATGCAAATAAAAATGAAAGGAAGTGACTCGGTTCGATCTGCAAAATATCGATGACTTCTGACATGATGAAAGAGGCTCTCTACCCCCCCCCCCCGGTCAGATGAAAGAGGCTCCCTATACCCCCCCCCCCAGTCAACACAAAAGGCAGATCCAGGTTTATTGAGGGGAGGGGGGAGGGTAAAAAATGTTTCAAAATAGCCAAAGCCCACGATATCGTGGTCTAAACTTCAGCATAGTATACAGCGCATATGGGATTTTATTTTTTACTGTGGATCAGCCACATAATATGTGGCTATTATTATATTTCGGAATAGAGAACAAGGGCTCTACTTAGTTTTTCTAGGATTAAAAGCAAAGGAATACTCACATGAAAATGAGTTGATTCTTTCTTTCTCTACGAGATAATGATCTTCGTATATGTAGGCTTGATCACGTAATCAACAATCTATGCATTTTAATTCAATCATCAAGTCAACATTTTGGAAAAGATGAGGCGTTTGGAATATTTGGGATAAACTACAAAATGTATATTGTCACGGACAGCGTCCTATACATGGAAATTAAAACAAAATCTTTTTGAGTCGCGGGGAGAGTTGGCACGAAACTTGGACAAAATAAACCTTCCAGTTTGCTGATATCTATTTGTGTTCAAGATACATGATACATGATCTCACGCAATTGCAGAAACGATGAAATATATAAACATCCGGCTCTCAACCTACCTTCCCATTTTGGCTCTTCATACTCTATAAATATACAACCTTAATTGAAGAATATTGGATGGGATAAGCGCAGCTATGAGCTTAACATTTTGAAGGAATATTACCTCACCCGATTATTTGAAAGGTTAAAGTTTATTGGTTCTGGAAGATGGCAATAAACATTAGCTTCCAGACAATCTTATACTAAGCAATTGAAGGTATATTAAGTTTAAACGATGCATTAGTGATAAGTGCTGGCAATTTGGCCGCAATTATAAGGAGACAATATACATCTTCAAGTAAATACCAATGCGTATATCATCCAAAGATTATTTTGTCTTATCGTAAATTCACATAAATCCAGGTTGGATTTTTTTTTTTTTTATTACGCCAGTACGTAAAGGCAAATATTTTTTGAAGAAACATAGAAATCCAGGATCAGATTTAGAAATTAAAAGAAAATAATTAAAGATGAATGAAATAAAAAATGATAAACTGAATTCTGTGTTTACTATACAGTAAAGTGAATATAGATAATGAAATATGTTTCAATAAATTGGTACAAAATCATCGAAGATTAAATGAAACATTTACATATTCATACTGATAAGATACGGGTAAAAGCACTCGTACGCATAAGAAGATTAAAACAATTTTAACTTTCTTCTGTAACATTAACAATTCCGTTATAATTCAGTATACTTCTATAAATAACTTGAATTCAAATTTCAAACGATACAAGACAAAATGGCATTTTAAAAGCTAAGCGCGAAACATATTTGACATTGATCAATGGTGATTGGAAGGTCGTTGTGCATAATATGCAGCTAGCAGTGCACGTGAGTCCATAACACATTACTCTGTGGAGAATACTAATTACTTTAACTCCAAGACATAAGGGTTTCTTCAGCCCCAGAGCGACTCTTATAAGCCATCGAATCACGGGATAATTTGAATTTGCAGACGATAGATGAGTGAGTGCATTCCCGCCAAAAGAAAGTGAAGTTGAATTCGAAGTGTCGGGGAGTGGTGGGTAAATATGGTTTGGAGATATGCAGAGATGAGGATTACTGTAAATTTACGTTGATGTGATGCTGCACAACAAAATGTGATCTCCCGCAGTGGAGAGAATAATTCGAATTAAATGATGCCCAGAGAACGCTCAATTTGGACGATACGGTATGTTCCAAAACTTGCATATACATATTATGGTGTGAGAGTCCAAACTATACCCAGAACAAAACAGACACAAATCTTAATATTAAACACAAATATTGAAATTTTAAGAGAAGGATATTTTTTCTATCTGTCTTTAATGCACTAGAATTTAGCAAAGAATATTATTAATATCGGTGTCATGATTTAGTTTTCAAATTATTTCAAGAGGGAGGATTTAGAAAGGAAAGCATTTCACTCCCCGCAATAATAAGTTCGAAGATACATGGAGTAGTGGAGATAATAACACCACTATGAGGCATGTGTGTGTGTTTGTGTCGGGGGGGGGGGGGGGGGTAAAGGGTTGCCTTTGATAAGTCCTTTCGTATTTTGGCATGTGATAATCCTGCCTCTTTCGTTCTACATTTGTTTTTGCCAAACTGCATTATTTTCTTCGAAATTTTGCTGAAAGGCCCCCTTTCTCCCATTATTGTGTCTTCCTATTATAGTTTGACGCACATGCAATCAGTTCCCAATTTGAGATTATCAGACCGTGAAACGCTAGCACATTTTCACCAAGGTGAAATTAAAAATAATTTTTAACTGTTTGATATTTTTACCTCAATTGCCGAAGTGATTCAAGTATGTTCTTGGGCCCACGAAACGATGAGTGTTTGGCCTTCTTTGATGAGAAATCAATGGCTGAAAATATTCCTCTCAATGGAACTCTTATTTCATGAAAACTGTGATTAGAAAAGGAAAACATGAATAATTGAGTTCGTTATTACCAAAATACGTGTACGACATTATTCGGGAATTTACACAAATCAAAAAGTCTCAAGACTTATAGTAACAAATGTATTCTGTTGTGTCGCTTATTCATGATTCATGCAGATTACAAAACACCTCAATCAATTATAATAGCATTACTGCGTCACGTCTACGTTTTTACCCTTAACTTTGCATAACAAATTTAGTTTTACTTTAAAGGATCAGTTTGAATTTTCAGAAAAATTCTGATGTTGTTGTAACATAAAATGATTACTCAATATGACACATTGACATCCCTATAGCGGAAGAAATTGGTAAATTTTTGGGGGAAATAAGTCGACCTCGATCAATTTGCCCCCATTCCTCCAAGTTTGCCATCTCTTCATACGCCCATGCATTCTTTCAAAACATTACAACTGGACATTCGAGACATTTTTATTTTCAATAAAAAGAGGAAGGTCGCAAAAACAAGTATTTAAGAAGCCAATGACTTGCCTTCGCCCTTGCTAGACAATACTTTACGAATGTCAGAATATACGTTATGAGAAAATGCAGTTAACCTTTTAGGCAATCAACCTAGTTTAAATGGATTCGTATTTCTTTGATTAGCTTTAAATTGGTCTCGAATATATCGAGCATTCTGCTGTACACTCCAGCCAGATGGATCTATTTCGACCAACGTTTGGAAGATGCGGTGGTGGATCGGGGGGGGGGGAAGAACCAAGAAGTATGTCCCCTAATTGTCCTTCAGGGCAAGAATCTTAGCTCCCAAAGGGGCACTTAAAAGGGGTTACCCTTTATGTGTCAGAGAATTTAGGAGTAAAGAAAAATCACCTTAAAAACATATAACTTTTTGCCACGGTTGTGTTGGACAACTTGGGCTAGTACCCTCTCTCCACCCCTCTCCCTAAATCCGCCTTCAATGTAAAAGCATCGACCTCAAGATAAATGTAATGTGACTTGGGAAGCCTTATAACATGTCCATGGTTATAATGTTATCATCTTGGGAAGAAATGTCCTCGTGTAATGTTTGGTGTATACAATTGTAGAAAGGAGTCGTGTGCACGCAACTACAATAGCCCATGTTAAATTCAATGTATCCTTGGATGAAAACTTGAAACGTTTGTGTGAAGTTGACATTCCAATTTCCAAGCAATTTATTTTCAATCGGCTTTTGATTCCGAAAGCACTATCATGTTTGTATGACATTTACATTGCAATATAAGAAGAGACAATGTTATCGCCAAGAAAGAGGAGGAAGCATGTATTGAAATACAGGGCTATAAAGAGAAAAGAGAAACTGAGACAAAAGGAAAATAAAGGGAGAAGGTGGAAAACTAAAAAGAGAGAAACGGAGAACAATAAAGGAGATAGATCTTGAAGAAAAAAACAAGGTAGATTCAGAGAATAAAATGACAAAGAGCCAGAGAGTATACATAGAGAATGAGGGAAAGAGAGAGAGCGAGAGAGAGAGAGAGATCGACAGACATAGGAGGGGAGCTTAAAGGGAGATGGGGGAATACAAGATCTAAAAATATGAAGACACGACAGGAATAAAAGTACAAATAAAATTTCATAATTAGTTGCAGAGAGAGAGAGAGAGCGACGAAGAGACAGAGCGAAATGTAACCGTTAAAGAAATAAAGGAAATGCTTATTACAATTTCCATACATACAGAATCATTCATACGTTACACTCCGATCAGTATTACTATTCCAAATGCATTCTCTGTCATCAAAACCTGTCATCTGTTTCCCACGGTGTCCTTGGCAAAAGTTGATATTCATTTCAGATGAGAAAACATTGTATAATCATTCATCAAAATGCATCGAAAATTAATTCCAAACAGACATCTGCACGATTGGCAAACGCAGGGCCGACTATCTGTGGCCTTAAATGCAACTGCTGATGTACAATGCATGTACGAAGACGCGCTGCGTTAATTGTCAGTTTTTAATGAAGGTGCGAACATTTTGTTAGTATGTTCGTGCCTAATTGATGCTTATTATGCACGTGGTTGGAAGATGGATGGTAATGCAGAGAGGGTGTGATTGGATTAAAACCTCGTCTTTAAAGGAAATATTTTCCGTTTGGTACTCCTGCCCTAATTCAAGGTCATTTTGTGTTGTTGCTTATACATTTTTAAAATAAATATTGACATTATCTTTTTTGAGAGAGGGCAGGGGGAGGGGTTGTCAGATGTTTGTTCGAAATTGTGACCGTATCCCCTTTTAAAAAAAATGGACACGCCCCTGGGTAAGTAGTGTTCCTTGAGGAACACCACTTTCTTATGATCAGTATATAGAGATGTTGAACTTCACAACGTTTGTGCCATAATGTTGCACTTCATTATTCTTCAGGTGACATTTTGTGAACTATACATGACACTGAGTAATAGAGTTGCGAAATGTCTTCTGTGGCTGCTGTTATATTATGTTAAAAGAAGAAGAAAAAAGAGGGGCTTATCTCATTTTAAAGTTGCCTTTGGCATCATTTCTTTTTTAAAGGGGCACATTTGTGTTCATCGTGCACTTAGGGTAGACCACTTAAGTTTCAGAGTGGAGGGGGGGGGGGGGCGGCACGACCTAGTTGTGGTCCTCCCTATAACCGCCATGGAACACATCTTCCTCTGCAAATATATTCATTTGACCACCCTCCGTCAAAGCAATCATTCTTACGTGGGTAAAGTTCGCTAGAGAGAGAGAGAGAGAGAGAGAGAAAGAGAGAGAGAAAAAGAAAGAGGGAGAGATGGAGAGATAGGGGAGAAGGAGATAGAGATAGAGAGGGAGAGAGAGAGCAAGAGAGAGGGAGAGAGAGAGAGTCAGAAAGAGAGAGAGAGAGAGACAGAGAGAGAGAATTAGAGAGATGGAGGATGGGGAGCTTTAATCAAGGAAGCAACAGGCAGCCATCTTTGATCCGTCCTAAGTGTCCCGCCATCTGGTAATCGATTAGGCACTCGTCGTCGTATTCAAGGAGCGAGAGAAGGCGATCGATCAACTGTTAGCCTGACGGGAGAAGCATTCAGATCAGGACGGAGAAATGGACTTAGCTTCTATTTGTCTTCGACCAGATGCCAAGCATCTCTCTTTACGGCCGTTTCCGGAGTTGAATTCGTCCCTATCCTGTTTTATTTACCTAAACTCCTACATTTTATTCTTCGTTCTGTTTTCTCTTTTTTATGAAGTATTTTGGGGTATAGTTCTTGCGTACCACCTAATTATCATGTTAGTATCAGGTACTATTTATAACCTTTTTTTATGCCGACCTCATAATCTCTTCTTTTTTTCTTCTTGAAAACTGGTTCTCTAGTAAACTTCAAGGAAACTTCAAGCTTTTGTTCTTGAATTAACAATATGAAACAACAGTGCTATATCAAGACGAATGTAAGAGTTAAAGACATTTAATTTTGGGTATAAACATCGTAAACAGAACTCTTTTTACTTCTTATAGAATCAGAAGATGTGATGTCGGTTTCCAAACTTTACATGTAGAAAATGGATCGATAAATGGTCAGCTTTACTTTCCCCCTTTCTGCGTCTCTCCCCCCCCCCCTCTCTCTCTCTCTCTCTCTCTCTTTCTCTCCTTTCCTCCTTTCCCTCTTTTCTATCTTTCTGTTTCTATGTGTCTCACTGTCTCATTCTATCATTCCCCCTCTATCTCTCGGTTGCCTATCATTACATTAAAAGTGGTTTGCTTCCCTCCCATATTTATCTTTCTATTTCTCCTTCCTCTCATCCTCTACCAGCTGGTCTCCTCTTCTCTCATCCAATGTCCCCTCACCTTTTCTTTGTCATCTTCCGCCGGTGCTTTATCTATCTCCACCACCATGGAGGGCAACACATTCACGCCCTACGCGGACCTCTACTGGGCGGATGTAAGGGGAGAGCCGGGGGGGGGGGTAACCAACCCTCCTCCCCCTCCCTCTCCCTCTTTAAAACCCAAATGACATACAAGTACACAAAAAGAAAATGTATTTCCTGAGCTTGTGCGCCCCTCTTAAATGGAGACCCAACTGAATCAGGTGACTGTTCTGTTTACTTGGATTTTGTTGGAAAGAATTAGGTAACCCCCCCCCCAATCAAATCCTGGATACGCCCCTATAAACAATCGCCAGCTTTCCTGCTGACACGGATCCCTTGGTTGCGCAAACACACTCTAGCTCAAAGCAGGTGAAAGTTGGATTGATTTTTCTTCTTTGCTTGTCGAGTCACAGCACTTCTAACCAGACATGATGTTAATCTACTCCATCAAAAAAAAAAAAACGCGTGCCCTTTTTTCACTTTGTTGCGAGAAATATTTACCTTCGTTTGATCAACCGCGTTGCCAAGATATGGGCATGACCATTCCAGGAGTTGATCTGAAAAGCAACAGCTTCTTGCTTTTGGTTTAGATTGTTGCACTGTGAAGAAGAAAAAACTATATGACTGCATATTCCATGCCTTTAATCCATTCAACAAGTGTTGGTATAATACTCTCTTAAAGGGGGTAATACAGAAGGTCTTCTACCACGTCGAGATGATTATATGCCTCCATGTATCTGTGTGTGGAGGATAAAACATTTTCTGTACATTCATATTAGCCCTGTTGCACATAGGAAATGCGATTAATCGCATATCACCGCCGGATGAAATTCATATTCCATCTTAACCTCGGAGTGATTTCAATTGGCGATTACTTTTTAGTTATACCATTGATTTTAATTTATTTAACTAACGTTTTATGTAAAAGGGTCCAAGAATAAGATAGTTTAGCAAAAGAAGGGGATAACGAATCCGGCATTTCAAAAAACCGTAATAAAAAGGAGAAGTAGATATAAAATTGTACATTAGTTTGTGAATAATGCCACTTGAATAAGAGCTAGACAATTTATGAACACATGCATGTTTAAACATCTACAGGTCTTTGCGGTGGCAAATCCTCGTTGTCTCTGGCTGTGGCTGTAAACATTCTCTCCTTGTCTCTTTTGAAATTTGTTGTGCATCAATGTAAGATAATAAGACATGACTTACATGTCACATTCACGTATAGTGCTACAAAGTACATATACCTCTCGGGCACCCTGTTGCCACACCATTCTAAAATGACACCAAATACTCGATAAATATCGCTATTTCATATTCCGGTGCCTGGAGGATAAAATGGTATTTTCCTCTCTATTTCCCTTTGCTTTTAATCATGTTTTCGACTCGAATATCTGCGACTATTTTAATGCTTTCTTTGATCTGCGTCTGAAGGGAATATCGACTTAGAAACATGAGACTCCATCAAAGCTGTTCACAGGTGGTCTTCTGAGGGTGGTGCATGAATAATGGAGTCGACCAGGGTGGTGTTCTCACGGTGGAAACAAATCCAGATTAAAATTAATCTTCATTATTTTGATGCATGAATGTTAATTCATGGTAATTCTGATTTAAAGTCATGTTTGTATCCCTTCATGAATATATTTTGATTTCTGAGGGTTGAGAAAGGATGTTCGTGATTTAATCCAAATGTAAAAGCTAATTAACGCTTTCCGTCTTTCGCAATTTTGACTCATTAACATCCTCTACATAAATCACGTTATTGTTTGTCCAATGTTCAGAAGTATGTACGATTGTGAAAGGTGTCGAAGCTTTATTTGAATGACATGTATACAGATTAATACTCATCCCGATAAGAGCAACGGGCTATCTCTTTCTGGAGCAGAGACAGATCTAGAATTATGTCTGAAAGGGAACTAAATTTTTTCCCAGAGCTAGATTCCGCCAATCATCACACTCACTTATTACAATTTTTGTATTTCACTTAAACCACGGCTTGGCAAACCTTAAGGTCTCTATGATAATTATTTTCGTGATCCTAATTTCGAGTCAATTTGAATATCAAGATAAGGAACCAAACTTATAACAACAGATATTGCTTGATTTAAATAAAACAAATCTTCTAGCAATCACGATCGCAAAGACTTTTGAGAGATCAATCTAAAACACTTTCAACAGCCTTGTGCATCACTAAATCTTATTCCAATATTACAATGACGTAATTACAAAATCCGAACACGATTTCTACGGGCTAGACATTAGGATACCGGTATTCAAAATGCCTTTGAGTTCATTGCTCCACGGTCTTGGGTTGATTTAAACCCCTCAATTTCAAACCAACAATCTTGGGAAGCTCGCCGTATGGACACACCCGAAACAAGACCATGCATCCGCCTTTATCACGATGTAACGCTCTAGCTCTTTGCCCTCAGCTTCGGGCTCCCTAGATCTGCTCCGTAAAGAACATGAATTAATAATATCAGGAAAGCAAGCTCTAAGAAAAACCCCACAGCCACCCGTCTACTATGTAAATGTTGCGATCTTATCTCGACCCACGCTCCGGCGCCGAATCATCAAAGGTAAATGTTTGTAAACGATGTTGCGGGTACTCTTCTTATCTGATTTGAGTTGGATGTGCATGGGGGATTGGCAGGGTTCGTAACTGCTGGGCTGGGGCTGGGTTTTTAAGGTCAACCCCTGAGTGTAAATGGAAATGTTGTGGCCTTATCTACGCAATCTGCACTGACGGTGAAAAGCAATTTGACTTCCTCCTATGTGAGTTCTCAAACAAGTACTTAGCAATTCGCTTTTTAAATACATTAGTATAATTAAATACATACAAAGAGTTGTAAGGAAAATAACATCTGAGAGGAAGAGTAGAGAGCTTTTGGTTACAAGGTGAAGACGAAGACGGGGAAAAAAAGATTTATAACTATTACTGTTTGAAGGTTTTCGGTTGAGATTTATATTAAACAAAAGCGTAACCCCCACTCGAAAGGCGAAAAGAAATAAAAAGGGGATCTTCAAAAGGAAAGTGATCAGAGGAAAATTACAAGAAAGGAAGATGAAATGACTCTTATCGCATCCTTCTCCTAATTAGTGGCTTTGTTAATTGTCATTTCACTCACTTTGTTAAATGGAATTCACTCTTTAACCCATTACCTGCGGGATCGGGGTAGTCTCTGTATTAAGCCTACATGAATCTAATAATTCAGCAGTCAACGAGTTTAGAATAGGGATTTCTAGTCTCTCCTCATCAACTAGCAGAAGCTAAAGTGTTAACAAATTATTCGTGCCTTAAACATACGCCTAGGTAACCGAATGTTATTCACATAAATAGTAACATGAGCAAAGAGAAATCGGACGAAAATAAAGAGCGGGAATAAATTACGGGAGTGTAGTATCACACAAAAAGGGCACTACGTTGTCTGTCTTCAAGGTATAACTTACAGTGGAATTAACTCAAAGAAATGAAAACCATTATTGTCCTTCACAATTGTTGTCTTTAATATTTTTTTCATACAAATTATTTTCAGAAGAGTAAAAGTCAAAAAGCGATGAGCGATCTTTTCGGAATCAATTTCATGTATTAACTTTATGTATTTAAATCAGTATGCGCTTAGGGTATGAAATATTTTGTTGACAATGTAATTGAACTATGCTAATTTATTTTCTAAAGTTGTTCAAAATCACCAGTAGTAAGCCCAACGGAGTCTATTTAACTCAATGTGGAAATACTAAAAATACGTTACAAAACTTTTCACGTATCAGAAGAAGAAAAAACTCCACCATGTCGTAGGCAAACGTCTTAACGTATACGTTATACGCTCTTTAAAACGTCAAATCGCTGGCGATTTAACAGTTACTACTAACTTATCTTTCCCGTGCTAACGAATACGGATGAAAATTTATCCCAGGAAATCAATTTATTTTCGAAACAACTGCCATGTTCACGGATACTTTACAATTGATTTCAGTCCTTGCTCGAATGTTATGAAAATATCATTTTCAGAATCTGTTTTTATTATCGATCTTTCCCCACAAGGCGGTCACGCTTATGGGTCGATTTGGCATATTTCTCGTTTACTGGATTTTAAATGAATGATTAAATTTTCCCTGTTTACGCGGGGGTTGTACAGTAACATCGGGTACTAGTGCATGCTGAAGAAATCAGAGGAAACGGATTTTATGGAATGAATTATGAACTTTTCCCCCAATTGGGTATGTGTTTCGACGCGATCTTTATAAAGTCTTTTCTGAAAACAGAAATCTAAAAACACGTTTTGCTGCACCACATTTTTTCATTATCCATTTTTTTTAACCCATCATCTTTACAATGTATGTGCTTTTAGATATGTGTTCAGACAATTATAGTCTGTTGATCAAGAAGAAAATTATGCAAATATTCCTCAACTTTATAGTAAACGGTTCAACAGAATAAAACAAAGTTTATTTAATGATCTGTATATATGATGCATGTATACTTAACATGCTGCAGAACCAATCCATTGCAGTGTAGAATAAATATATACATAATTGATTTGTCTTTTTGTGTGTATAACTTCGATGTCATATTTCAGAATGATCAACGACATTTCTTTTTTCCCCACGCCAATCTTTCACCTTGAGGACACCATACATCGACCTCATTTTACGCTTCGATTATTTTATTCATTAGAGCGATGATAACTTTGCATTTCCGGCGGGCGAGTATTTAAATGTATGCGGGGTTTCCCTTGACATTCCTAACAGGTCCTGATTGAATTAAGGACAACAACCGATTTGATCAGGAGACCACTTTTATTCAAAAAAGATTAGTGTGCTTCCAGAGATAATTCTTCCCTTTTAAGGTCAGTCGACGCACATGAGGAAAAAGAAAACATATTTTGTTTGAGGTTATCTTAACTTAACTATGCTAACCGGTGTGGGGGCTAGTTTTTTTTTTTTTTTACATCCATGGAAATTCGTCATCTTAATCAATAGGAGCTTATCTTGTAGCCAGGATGTAATAAAGAGCAATTACATGAAAGGGTGAATATAGGGTGCTGATTATTTTATAATTTATGATGTCTTGTTCGGAAATATTTGTCTCTGCTTTAGTATTCATCTTCGGTAGATGTGAACGTAGACTGCGATTCTCAGGAAATTGCCAAAAGCGGATTTATTCATTTTCTCTTTTATATAAAAACAACACAAGACAAAACAAAAGAGTGGTTTGGGGTTGTACATCATTTTCATTAACGTGGGAGTAGGGGGTAGGGGAGGGAAACGGAAATTCAGGAGAAAAACAGTGGAGAAACATTAGAAGCGAGGAAGCGTATTGAAATATTGAAACATCTACCCATCGTGCTTTGCAAAATATTTTAATTAATTGAAATTTCACCATCCCAGTTATTATAATTAAAATGGATCTCACTGTTCATATTGTCTGGTGAGAGTCAGAAGGGGGTTAAAATGTGATTAATTAATATCCTTCTAGCTCTCACGCATCAGACCATATCAATCTCATAGACAGCTCTTGTCACATTGCTCTCGCATAACCAGTGCTCATCCTGATCCTTAAAAACTACTTATCTTCTTCCAATTCGCCGTAATCAACCATGATGGCAATATTGAAATACTATACTACCACCACAAGAGATACTTCACTAAAAGGGAGCTTAAGAGATAGAGAGAGAGAGAGAGAGAGGTGTTCGCCTTATCATCATGAGAGGAGTCAACGACTCCTTATAAACAAATATTTGGTCACTTTGTCTTTAAAGGAACTACCCACAGAATGAATCACATTGATGATGCTTAGTTGGCATTTTAACTGTCTAAAGAGCATTCAGAAGTTTTGGGGCATAAGGATTATTGCTTATTGTGTGAAGAGGGATGTACGTAATTAAAAAAAAAAAAAAAAAATCATTTAACGATTTATGGAGAAGATGGTTTAGAACGTGTTATAACGTAGTTTTGGAAAGTTAGTGTATGAAATACTCTGCTAGATATTTGTTTATGTCCCAAAGTCAAGTAGTATGTTTGAAATAATTTGCAAGAATGGACACAGATGGTACGAATTGTATGGACGTCATAACATTACGATACCGATTCAAAATGGCTGCATTTAGCTGGTAAATTGGTATCACGGAAAAATAAGCCTGACTCGATTATAATGGGGGAGCATTGGGATGCATAATTCGTTGGCAAAGCAACGTGCTTACCATAAAATTGACCAAACTCTATTATTGTTTTCAATGTGTTACCGTTACACCGCCCTCTCTCAAGCGGTGCCTAATGTTTTGACAGAACATTTTCCATCATGAATTATTTTTTGAAATCTTTATCTGCGACCACAGCCATGTCATTTTTGTCTGCTATCGACATTTAAATCCCCCCTTCCCCAGCTCTGACAATGCAAAGTTGTGGTGAAAAGTCATTATCGAACCAAATAGTTTATTGCCTCATTATCATAAGCAAGAGAGAGAGAGTTAGCGGCTTCCGCCCCCCTTCCCCTTCCACCCCAAAAAGAAGCAAAATTAGTGTTGGAAATGTTATTGTTTACAGCAAATGCCTTTCATTAAGGTTTGCAAAAAACTGAGATTAACATTATATTAGTATCGATATATGGTTGTCTGTAACAGTACTGTAATTACGGGCTCACCATGGCATAGCAACCGTAGCGAAGACGATGAAATATGCAACCATACATGTTTCATATCATTTCATCTTTCTTGGCACACTTAAAAGTACATCTTATCATCATGATCATCATCGTTCCATTTACCCTACACCTCAGAGTTCTTCACAAAACCACCTTTGCATTGTTACCATAGCAACCATGTTCTTAAGTCACGATACCATCTCACCACCCAATTTTCCCGCCACATACTACAAACAAAATAAGTGCTCCAGTTGTAAAAAGCCATGCACCCTTTATGATTCTCAGGTTGCCGGTATCGTTGATGAAATATGAAACATTGGTAATGCATTTTTGATCTGATAAGGATACATTCATTTGGCCTGCGTTATAGAGCTCGAGAGAGATAAAATACACCCCTTGTTCCGATAAAATTTTGAAATATCCAATAATTTCAAGAGCGCTTTCGTATTCTGTTTCTGTAAAAAGCACTTGCAACGGTAAAATATAAAGAAAATTACAAACATTTCTTCCTCAGGCAACTTACTCTGACGCAGTATCTTCTTAATAATTGCATTACACCATGTTTTCCTTCTATTCTTGACTAAGGGACACTGTAGAATCTTTGAATTGGCGACGTCGAACTTCGATGACCTTGGAAATAGTCGTAATCAGTTTTGATGACAATAATTGAATTCCGGCGCAATTTAGACACACGATTAATTAGATTGGCGAACATGGTAGACGAACGTAGTTGTCTCCATATTTTTTAATTCTAAGTCAAAAGTCCATCCGAGTTTCTTTGAGAGCGGCGGTCTATCTTTTAAACGCAATATTTCTTTTGTCGGTGTCACGACGATGTTTGGGATAATTATACATGTGAGTTGTCGAAGACGAGTTGGATAACGGCTTCTTTGTTCCTGTTGTATGCATCATTAAATTGTAGGAGAGAAGATGTGATTATGAGTTTTATTGGTAGACGTAGAAGCATGGATGGGTTTGGAGGAGGTGCTGATGTTAATAGTAGTGGAATTAAGAGAAGTAAAAAGTAGACAAGATGCGAAGAGAAAGGAGAAGAGAACGAAGGAAGGAACATGGGAAACGGGAGAAGAAATTGAGGAGAGGAATAAGATGGAGAAATAAAATGTGGGATGAGCAAAGATACTTAGGAGAAACAAGGAAACGGAGTGAAAAAATTCAGGTGAAGAAGAAATGGGAGAAGGAGGGAGATGTTCGGGGAAAAAAGGGATGAATAAACATGATGAAAGAAGAAGCAAGAGAAAAAATATGAAGAGAAGATGAATTTAGAGGCAGGTAATGCAAATCAAGAAGAAGGTGCCGAAAGGAGGAGGAAGCGGGAAGAGATGAAGAAGATAAAATGTCATAGGATACTTAGGAATAATCAACAACCAAACCGTAATGATTCCTTTCTTTTTTAAATCACTCTGCGAAGATTCGATAAGGCTCTGGCCACATTTGCTTCGAGTTACGTTATGTTGACAAAGAAATATGGTTAGGTTAATAATAATAATAATAATAATGCGCTTAATCCGAAATAAGTTCTCTACAAACATTATTATTACCCATGTCATCGGATTTATTATCTCCGCTCCCTGGGGAGTATTCCTACTATGTGGTCACCGAGAGGGCATAATGGCAATTACTATCACAAACACTTTCGTCATCCTACCAGGCATCGATTTCTTTCCTGGGTATGGAGTGACGAGTCACAAATGTAGATTAATGCCTTGTCCAAAGGCATTAATACAGTGTCGGGGTCGAACCCACGACCTTTGCATTTCCAGTCAAGTGCTCAAGCCACTCTACCACGACACGTCTAGGCTTCAGGATCCGGTTGGAATTTATGTTTAATCTGAGGTTAGAGTTATGTACAGTGTTGGGTCCAGGGGAAAAGTTAGTAACTTGGATGGGGTAGAAAAAAGATTGTAGAGCAATTGTCGCTGGAACACATTCCGTAGTCGGGATCGAACCCACGACCTGTGCATTTCCAGTCAAGTGCTCAGGCCACTCTACCACGACACCTCTAGGCTTCAGGTTCCAGTTGGTGTTTATGTTGCATCTGAGGTTAGAGTTAGGTAGAGTGTGGGTCCAGGGGTAAAGTTAGAGCAATTGTCGCTTGAGCACGTTTCGAGGTACCACATAATGGAGTAGAACCTATGCGTCCATATGGAAATTGACGGTCCGTCACTCATTGTTACTTCACACGTTGTAGCATACGGGTCTTTGTCATTCACTTGGCATTGAAGGTTTAATCCTAGAAAAGGCACGTTCTTCGCGGTAAACTATTGTAGGGATCACTGATGAGGAGCACAATGAACCGGTTCTGAACCGGTTCCGAACACGTTTTCCTCGTGATCATTGTGAAGAAGTGCGCCCTGAACTCGGTTCCAAACACGTTCTTTACAACTGACAATATTATTGTGAAGAAGCGCGCCAAAGAATGGACCGTCCGAATTAGAATGGTCCGAACACTAGCTTACTGTAATTTATCAATGCCAAGAAGTGCGAACTGAACCTGGACTAAACTTGATTGTTAAGCTCGTCTGAACGCACCTACGTCATTGGTCTTCTTGAGACATCTGGGATCCACATTTAGCCGAGGGCGGAATTACGAGATTAATCTTCGGCAAATCGGCAATATTCCATTCGAGCAATTTTGGGGGAGAGATGCAATTTAATTTACCTTTGATTGGACGGTATTGGCTTGGGATGTAGTCAATCCCATCTCGGGGGAGGGAATGTGGCGATCAAAAACTCATATATCTGGAAAAGTCTTGACGACGCAATATCAACAGATAAAGTGAGATAGAGAGAGAGAGAGAGAGAGAGAGAGAGAGAGAGAGAGAGAGAGACGCAAGAAAAGAACGAAGAAGGATATTGATCAGGAATGATATCCCTGTGTAAAGACGCTATATAACTTCAGGCCATGCTGGTGGACAAATAGGTTGAATATTGACTCAAAAGTGATGTTACGGAGCTATAGATTGGGCACATAAACATGGCAACTCGTGTTTTGCTGTGTAACGTTGGCGGATGCAAAAGGTATAGAAGAGACGCGCGCTCCCTCTGCTTTCATCCCAAACTTCATGCCTAACTCTGTGTATTTTGAAAAATGCACTTAAACGTTAGGGCGCCAGATGAGCGCCCCCACTATTACACCATTCTCGACACCCCTCTCATTACTACTTTGTGTTAGTCAGAAACTTTTTAATGAACTTTTAATCATTGATATGTAATATTCAGACAGACATAAATGGATTCCGCCTTATGTTGTTTTATTCGGTGTTATTTCGGGAAATTTTGATCATCAATTTGGTTAGAAATTATAAATAGAATTTAAACTTATCAATAGACTAGCCAATTCATCATACAATTACGTTCTCACATGAAAATACACCTTCATAAAAAACAAGACAGATATTTCAATAAGAAATTAATAATATCACCTCTTTGTAGTGCACTGCCATTGTGCGTGTACTTTGAAATGAATGAGCTAACTCAATCACATTCTGTCAAAAAACCACTGGGAAACATCCAATCCAACAACGGAAAATTATGTCAATATGTTTACTTCGTGCAATAGACTTCCATCCCCAGAGTTTTATCAATAAAGCTTTCCACATGAATGCAATTTACATCAATATTTTATCAACAAAGTACACCCAGATCAATATATGATTTTATAATGGATCAATATAAACGTAAATTACAACTCAACGTTTCAGCTGAGACGCTTTATGACGAAATACTACAATGCACCTGTTTCATGAATTATATTCATTGTAACGATATTATATTGGTTTTAATAGGCGTGCGATTTAATTTGTACAGTCGTACATTTTTTGCAATAACGCAGTTGCTTTTTGAGTTAGATACCGAGTGAAAACAGACTCGTTTGCGAACTGAAGCATGCTATAGGAAATTAAATATTGGAGGTGTAATGACTTGTTTTTCCTACAAGATACTCTTAGAAAGGTAATGGGCAATATTATGATTCTGATGCTCGAATGTTGAATAACACTTAATGTAAAAAAGGATGAAAAGTGCACGTAAATGAGATGTGTTTTTTTATGTCATTTTGAACTATTAAACATCATGTGCATGTATATTTTCTAAATGTCAATCCTTTGTCATGTCAGTATTCGTTCTGCCCATTTCTTAAATTACTGATGGAAAATTAAGGGGTTTTCCCTACCGAAACCTTGATTTATCTTACATTTCCTTAACTTGATTAAAACTAGAGCAAGGCGTTTTATTTGTAACCGAGTAGTAAGTTTATCCCAACGCTCAAATTTTTCTCTTTCATTTTACTTCGTATATACCCGTATAATATTTCGCCCTGTGGGGTCCAGTGATTTCTCATCGATCTGTTTTTATTTGGACTATAGACGTGCATCATATTACCAATTAATCGAAATTATTGCAAAGAAATTAAGGGATATTTTGCATCCTACTTCGTGCTTATCTGACAGAATTTCTCTTAAATCAGGAGAATAATGCTTGTAGTCAGAAATCGATAAGTATTAGCTGTCAAATTACCCAACGTAATCAGCTTACTCGATGTGAATATTTTAAAGCTACGGGCAGGGCTTCCGTTTTATTTCACCAACTAACATACTTAGGCAATGAATGAATTTCGCCTCTGGTAACATTCGATATTTAAATTTTCTAATGTGAGTTTTCACGACATAATTTCCCCTATAGGTATGTTCATAGACACATGTATATTACATAATATATATACAGACAGTTTCTGATTGCAGTCCAGCAGCAGTATGAGGGCCCACTACTTTGAATTCATATCCGAGAGACTGTATAGTTCATAAAGTTTATAGATGATCTTGGTTGTCTGGAGGTCTGGGGGTTTCGAACCCAGGTTACAAGACCACTACAATACCACTGAGCTATCTAACGTAGATATGAACATTTTCTAAGTATGGTTTGATTGTTTGTTTTACATGACTGCTAAGAAAGCAAGTGTACGCTTGTAGGTAAATATCCAAGGGACCGATGGCTGTAAGTCCTCTCCGAGGGACTTTATAATGAGGATTATAAATGCCTTACCAAAGGGCACTATCGTATCAACTTGGTTTCGAACATGGGACCTCCCGGTTAAGAGACCATTGTTCTACCACTGAGCCTTGCGCCACCTCTTAGTATCACGTGCATACTGCACGAGCTATAGTTGTTGATTGCTTGTTGCCGAGTTCGTCATGTTCATTTAACTCCTGTATTTTGTTATACGATTTTCATTTTAATACTATTTACTGTTTCGTTTATTCTTGAAATAGACAACAACAAACAACTTGTCAAAAAAAAGGCTAAGTACGATCAAACTATTATAATGAGAGTATTTAGATTGATCAATAAAACGATTTAAAGTCATAGAAAGAAGAGAGAGAGAGAGAGAGGCTATCATTGTCGAGAAAAAAAGGTATCCACGGGGAGAGGTATATTTGAAGATAAATTATAGACGGGTGTAGACAGAGATAGACAGGAACACACAAACATAGAATGTATGTAATAGATGTATAAAATGAAGGAACTATCATTTACTTAAACATGTTACAGCAAGCACACGAAGAAATAAACTGCGTATCAAACCGAAAACTGCACAAGCCGAGCCTCGCCTGTAATTGGTTAACCGCCAAGCTGTCACGGGTCATACGTCTCCGCGCCTCAGCGAAGTGGGTTTCTCTTTACCAGCCGATAGGTAAAATTATCCGAGAGACTGACGGAGAAAATAGTTCGAATTGGGTTTAGAAGAAAGAAGTGTTTGTCACATTGGTAACTTTAGCAGAGTTTGTGAGCTGTCATGCAATACATAAGTGGTGTATTTTACGACTTGTTTTCGAAGAAACCGGTATACCATGCACGCGAGCTAGCTGTTGCATCTTTTTACATGTTAGAACCTCGAAATCGGTCACTTAACAACACTATCAAATCTATTTTCGAGAAAAATCTCGGACTAATGAAATTCACTTTGAAGGTGTAATCGAATATCGACTTTCACGTCGATACCATTGAGCATGTAAAGTTTGTTCAAAATCATGAATCATTTTTCCGTGTGACTGAAAAATCAATCATTTTTACCACATCGTTTCGTGAGTTTTCATTTGAATTATTAAGATCTTTCAGGATGCGTCATTCGCTTGCGTCACTACCTGCGCTAATTAAAATAATTAACGCATGCACCAGTAATTCAAAGGAATATTTGCACCGTTTATATTTAAATTCACTGCTGATACAATGTCACTCTCTCGTAGCAAGTCAAAGGCTGCGCCAGTCATTAACGCAGTCATGCGCCAGTGAAATGACGCCTCGTTTTCGATAGGCATTACACTCTAACATCGAGTGAATCTTCTGCCTGACTTTCGAAGGTATTAACTGCTGTTCACTTTATTTAAACAAAATGAAACAACTGACCAATGGATTTTGTTCGTAAGAAGATACCACGAGATAAAATATCCCAACGAGGGCATAATTTTGCCTCGAAGCCATTACGTGAAGCAAACAACTGAAGTTATTTTCGAGCTTAGATCCCGCCATTTTGGAAGTTGGCTAGCAACGCCACAAAGTGATCAAATCAAACATGAGGGGAAGATTGAGTAACAACTATCGAATGATTGAGTCAATAAATCCCGAGGAAACACTGAGCCAGTGTAAACTCTGAGAAATGACGTGAAAAACAGCGCTAAAAGCATCGATTGTCAAGCCGAAAGTGCATCTTGTGGTTCAGACGTCTTGTCGTACTGTACGTTAGATGGCCATCTTTGACATTGAAGATGATCATTTTAGTGTTCATCTCTGTATCTCTCTCTCTCTCTCTCTCTCTCTCGTTATTTCTTTAATCTCTCTTACTCTATTTTTCCGGATATGATTTTATTTCTTCTTAGAATGTGTTCACTACCCTGAATAGCAATTTATCCCGACTGCTTCGTTTATATGTATATGAGAAGAAAAAAAACAAAGAAAAACAAAAACGGTATTAAAAAAATTAATTAAAAGGCACAAGAACTATTTATCAAATGGGATTCAAACCGTAAATAGCATTATAAATCAGTTGAAAAACACATTATAGATAAATTACATATATTGAAAATACATAATCAGATAATGTGAATTACATTTTATTCTATGAATATATGAAGTTCCGTGCTAGCTTTTGTAGCCTGAAATAAGCACTTAAAGACACACTGTCCTACTTGTAGCTACTTGCTCCCTCTATATAGAAAATTTCCCCAATCGGTGCCTGTTGGTCCCCCATGATCCTCTTTTTCTTATGTTAAATGATAGCTGAGTTAATGAGATAGCCACCTGTCACAGTGACCTCGCTAGCTCGCTGTGTGGTCTAATCCCTTCTGGCTGAAGTAGTAAAGCCTCCCTTTAATTGAATTTTTGAATTAAATAATATCAACATAAAAAAAATAGAGAAATGTCATCTTGAAGCCCGCCACCACGGTGGATATATACCCTACCGCTATACCAAAGAGGAAGACATGTATCATCTTGACGTCTCTTCTCCTTGTGAGTTACAAGGAGACATTGAATGCCACCAACCAAGCTAGGAAAGTCAAAAAGGTCAGTAAGATGCATTACATCAGCTCCAATGTCATAAACATGGTCCTTTCATTGAAATCAAGAGGCTCTATATAGCTTGGCCAGGCCAGCCAGACTCGCCTCGTCGGGCCCACGTCCATGACGGAGCTAGGTAGAACTGAGCAGAGATGAACATGGCAGTGGTATAATAGTTCTGAAAGCCAGAAGGGCGTTCACTTTATTACATACTTATTACATACACACAGAAATAACGTCTTACTTCTCTTAACAGAATTGGGTTCGTTCAACTTTGACATACACGATGAATGTTCCAGCCTCAATAAAATGACCACATTAATAGAATAAGTAAATCACTGAGTCATTAATTATTTGCACCAAATGTTATACTCATTACACCGTTTCTCCATCATCAGTGATAATATAAAATCTATTATTCTTATTAAAGTTATTTCTTGCAATTATATAGTTATCTAGATATATTTTGTTGTTGACCCTTGCGTTTTTATTTTGGATATCACCTTCAACAATTTATCTTGTACATGATGATTGTGCTTCCCAGTAAACTCTGTTAATATTAAAGTTCAAGATGAATCGTTCTCGATATTCCCTGTGTCTCTTCTTATCCTCCCCATTTTGTTTTCATTCTCTATTATACTTCTCAGACATGTTTCGATTATTCGTCTCTTCTTGATCGCATATGCCTGCATTTTCGATCTCAATATTGAATTATATATACACTTTTAATTATGTAAAATATAGTTAGTACAATCAGTGACAAGCGAAGGAAGAAAATTATTCTTTAGTTTAATCATACAAGATTATCCTCTGGGGAAGAGATTCCAAGCAGATTCCAAGCATACTCCTGTTTTATTTTGAAAAACGTGACAAAGATAGATCTATCGGGCTATAGAATTCGGATGTATTTCAATATTGGACGTCCGATCTGTGACCTGATCGCTCGGTTGTTTATGAATTCCCGGCTTAGATTCCGATTTATTTATCAGAATTGATGGGATTTGAGTTTCAAATCCCGCATTGGCATTTTGTTTAACTCAACCAATCTAATTCATCTCAATTTCATCCCGTATAGAGATAATATAGGGGGTTTCGTTTCCGAATCTGGGATCTTCATATGCCACTATTTTTTTTTTATCGTCTCGATATGTTGACGTGTTATTGACATAAAATGCATTGCAAGAAGCTATCCATATGTCAATACCAGAGATTTTAAAATAGAGATAAAGGTATAATTCATGATTTTTCTTCACATGTTCGTCCATGGACTCAAATGCTTACTTTCGGACGACTTTTAATAATAATAATACTCAACATTTATTAGGCGCTTAATACGGGTGTTATAAGTGCACCATTGTCTGACTAAAAATTTACAAACCAAAACTTATAATAAATCATTATAATAATAATAAAAATAAAATAGAAATGAGATCAAACATAAGGTTAGACATAAGATTAAACATAAGTTCACCATTTTCCACCTTCTTCACCTCCGAAAATTCAAAAATTATTATTTTGGGAAGTGGTCTCATGACCGTGAGATCCCGAGTTCGAAACCCAGTCGATGCGCTAGTTCCTTTTCGTAAGGCATTATTTCTTGATTGTTAACTACAACTTTTAAATTTGTATTTACTAAGACTTCATGTTCAGTTTCTCATTGATTTACAAAATATTATTATTATTGATAGAGCAAAACAGGCAAACAAGTAAGCATGAACTATCGACACTCATTAAACGTTTTCCATCTTTTCCATGAAATTATCCATGTTCTAAAGGTTTTTTGTTCTCATTACAATGAATTGGAATCAAATGTAAAGATGTACAGTCATGCAATGAATGTATTATCATTCGATATTGATTGCTCATAAATAATTAGCTCCAGTTCGTGACGTGATTAAAATTTCTGTAAAAACAAGGATAAACAATTTGTAATCAGACAGCCCTTCGTTATCAATAATTCCGGGCAAATCTAGGAGACCTTCAAAAAAACAAGTTTGGTGGGATCATCTTTCGGGACATTGGACTTAAGAATCCTTGTACTGGCGTAGCTCCGATCCATGCTCCGAGGAAGCAGATCACCTTTGATTGTAGATCGTATAAAGTTTCTTCAGAACGCGGCGCCATTCCCATCTCATACCCCGCATTCACATTATCAGAATTCCTCGTATTTCTAAAGGATTTTTTTGGGGTCTAGTATGAACGTCATTTACAGAAAACGTCGTATATAATGAAACACACGTTTGAGCATCTTTTCGAACAAAAACTCGATAAAGAACCAGGGTCCCGCGTGCTTGTCTGAACATTGTATCCTACTAAAATTCGTATAACTGGGCGGGGCTTATCGTGAGCGGGCCCTGATGATTGGTCAGTTGTCATGTCAGCTGACCTCGACAAAATTAGTTTCTTTATACAGTGTTTCCTTATATGATGTTTTTCCTAGTCTGAACACCCCATTCGCTATACGATGATTTGTTTTGTACACGACGTTTTTTTTTATACGAGTTTTGAATACATTTCCTGAAGTGTTAACAGGCTCTTAGAATCTCTCGTTCGTTCAATGTACTCCTGGCGGCGCTATACCGACGCAAATTACAGCCCTTCACCGATAAGTGAAGCTCCTCTCGTGTTAGACAAGAAAACAATTCCACTCTGAATTTGTCATCATCATCATAATATCATCGCTATAACATACTATGTTGTTCTTCTGATGTTCATCCACCCTTCTCTCTCTCTCTCTCTCTCTCTCTCTCTCTCTCTCTCTCGTAATGTATTCTTGATGATTATCATCTTTTCTCTCTACGTTTCTCTATACATTGCCGATTCTTCTCCGTCTCTCCCTGTCTCCTTCTCTCGTTCTATATTCTTGCTACTGTCCTTCCCTCTTCTCTCTCTCGATTTCTATACCTATGTATGTGTCTAGCTGTACATCTCTTTCCCTTTCAGATGAATCTTTATTTCTCTTTCTCCTCTCTCCTCCACTTTCTCCCTGTAAAATCTTTCTCAACCCACCCCCCCACCCCCTCTCTCTCTCTCTCTCTCTCTCTCCCTCTACCTCTTTCTCTCTCTCTCTCTCTCTCTCTCTCTCTCTCTCTCTCTATCTCCCTCCCTTTCTCAATTTCTCCCTCACCCCCTACCACCCTCGGTTCTATATGTTGTTCCTGTCTTCCTCTTCCCCTCTGCTTCTTTCTATCTATATGTGTATACCCTGTGGCCAGGCGCGTACGCAGGATTTTTTCAAGGGGGGGGTTTTAACATTTATAAATCGGTCCGAAAATTTCGCAACGACTCAGCCAGCCGCTGAATAAGCGGGGGGGGGGGGGGGGGGGGGGGGGGGGGGGTAAGAGGACACTTTTTTTTTTTTTTTTTGGTCTCGAAATTTGGAAATTTGACATTTTGCTCCGTTGGGGGGGGTAAGGTCACCTTTTTTAGGTCGGCCATGGGAATAATTTTTTTTTTTTTTTTTTTTTTTAATAATTAAAAAAAAAAAAAAAAAAAAAAAAAAAAAAAAATCCAAAAGGGGGGGTTTACACACAAAAAATTTCCAAAGGGGGGGGTTTAACCCCCCAAACCCCCCCCCCTGCGTACGCGCCTGCCTGTGGCTATACTTCCTCTAAACATTCACCTCTTGAGCATGAAAGCTTTGGGCTAGTAACCATCCTTCTTCCTTCCACTTTCCTAGGCATAAGTCTTCTCGACCGGTTCTATTCTAATTATCGTGAAAGAAATCATGCTACATGTAGAGTTGTGTATCTGCTATTGAGATCTTATCACAAAACCTCCTCATAATTATGTATAAGAGCTAAGCTTGATCAATGATTGATGTTTTATTTAGACTATAATAACAACAACAACTTTAAATAGAAAGCTTATCACATTTTCCAATTGCTATTTGTTTTTATTACTAGTATATCGACGAAATATCAACGAACTACTAACTTTGCCATGCAGTGATGACATATCCTAAGCTAATACATTGGAGAGACGGTATCAGAGCTTAAAGTTATTTTTGTCCATCATGAGCATAATAGTAATAACAATAACAACAACAGTAATTATGAAATCATTATAATAATACTAATGATAATAATAATACTATTCATAATGATAATAACAATAATAATTGTACGATATCCATATGGTTGGGACCCATACATTGTAGGTGGAATATGTTCATCGGAGATGGGGCACACATTGTGGGGTCGTCTTAATCTGGTGACTAATAATTTAGGCCTATACAAATCCGTGTTCGTGCTATAGAAATCCTGAGTACTATCATTTGAATCATTCAACCAACATTTTAATCAAGAAAATCCTAGAAGGGTCTGAATCTTGAAACAACTCGAAAATCTGGAGGTTCCACGTCGCCAGAGCATCGCCACAAGTAGGCGACCGAGAACTCGCGACGACCGAAATTGAAATGCCTCCGAGTTAAAATCGAAGAGACGTTTTACCTTGAAGTTCCGTCACCATATCACCGCCGCCTCCGGGAGGCGTAGTCAAGGGGACGCTGGAAGGTGTCGTAATTACACCCCCTTGTCCACTCACGTCCTCATCACCACGAAAAATGTTGTCCTCAATCAGTGGCGTAGCTACGGAGGAGAGATGGCACATGCCCCCCCCCCCCCCTCGAAAGGCAAAAGAAAAAATGAGAAAGAAAATGAGAAGACGAATGGAGTGGAGATTGCATGTAAAAAGAGAACGTAAGAAAAGAAGATTATAATGACTCCCTGTCACACCTCCCCTTGGTTGGTCTTGTTCATTATGTGTTTGACCCATCTCTAAATGACCGAACCCCCTCCCCCCCACATCTCCACGATGCCAATGCCCCTCAGTGGTGTGACCGATGGAACGCAAGGGTCTCCAATCCTTGACGGTTTTATGGAGAGTGGCGTATTTACTACTGTATATGCATATAGGTATCAAAAGTATTTTTTGTAGCATACATTTACTACAAAAAATATTGAGTCTCGATTTTTGTGTGGGTATTTATAAAAGATGGGTGTAGGCATATATACGCCACTAACATGTATTGTAAAAGACATCTGATTAGATTAGTGGGTGATATAATATTATTGTAGACTAAATGCTTTTTTCCTTTTTCTTTTTTTAAATCTCCCTCATTCTCTCTCTCTCTCTCTCTCTCTTTCTCTCTTCCTCTCTGTCTTACTTGCTTTGAGTGTGTCTATAATTACTTCTCGTTCAATAGCGAGCGCCTTTTGGAGATCATTGAATAGAAAGTAGGCCTTATCATTGCAATGTTCTCGAGATTCGAAACTTCAATCTTGGAGCTATTCATAGATTGATGGTAAAGTGACTGTACCTGATCCCAATAATTATCCAACCTCTGGGAACCCCCTTCAAATCATTTTCCACCATGAGCCGCCCGCGCCTTGTCCCATAGCTAATAAATGGCGGGTACTTCGGAGAGGGTTTTACTTTGCCTTCAAGGTTATAACTTCGTCTCGATCGCAGCCACTGAGGGTGATTGCTTGTGATTTTCTGACATTTTGTATCCAGTGTCGTTAGATTACCTGTCCCTTCGAGCGCCCAGAAATCGTGGAGGTTGGCAGACGACACCACACAGATAGGCACACGTGGTGCAACGTTGTTTTTTTTACCTTGGGATGACACTGAAGCATAAATTAGCCGGGTATCTGTGGCAATAACGTCTTTAGAAAATCTTTCTTTCTTATTGGTGTATAGAGCTACCTTTGAGACAAATAAATCATAATGTATCGTATGACTATGATTTCGGTTAACCTGCTCAATTCAAATACATTCAAAAAATAATGACGTATTTGTATACTAATATTCATACTAAAAAATCCCCAGAAATGTTGACCATTAAACATTTTAATAAACTAACATTTTTATTTTGTCCACCTCGAGAACGAATTAAGGATAATCTCTAGTACTGTAACCACTGCCGATATAGCAGGCCACATGCGCGTCATGAATTCGGCTGAAAAATGAAACGCTCTTGCAAAGAATCCCACTTTGGGCGGGTAATGACTTCAATTAAGGTCTTCCTAGAATCGTTTAATCCTTATTTTGAAGGTTTGAGCATAATGTTCAACATGTTTAAGGTCGAAATCTATTCTAGGTAGACGAACGCACATTATTGATTAAATTACCATTCGTTTATCCTCGTTCGGTTTTCTAGCGGATCGTCTGCATGGTAAGGTACATTGATGGTATGCATGTGAGATGCTTTTCGAGGATTCATTTTTGTTGGTGTAAGGCCGTTCTTAATTCACATAGCCTATAAGAGTCCTGTGATAATCATTCACCCCCTCTCTCTCTCTCTCTCCCTCTCTCTCTCTCTCTCTCTCTCTCTATCTATCTATCTATCTCTCTCTCATTTTCTGTCGCTCTTTCTCCCTTTGTCTTCTCCATTTCGTTTCATTAAGCTTTTATTAGCTCTGAATCATATCAAACTCCCTAATGATTGTTGTGAATAACTTCAGAGTTCGTTAACTGACGAGTCTCAAACGCTTTTCCTTTCTCATGACACCTAAAAAAACCTTGCTACCAAGAAAACTTTTCGATGGCTCAAATTTCTTTAATTATTTTTAAAAAGTATTTATTAAAGCAATTCTCATACATGATATAGACAAGGAATATATAGTAAAATATAATGTACTAGTTAACTCATCGACAAAATTACTTACAAAATATCGACTATTTCGTATGATAAAGATCGAGACGGTTTTTCTTGAAAGCAATTATACGTTCAATATTGCCTAAATGTTTAAGAGTTCGTAGGAAAGAACAAAATAGTGGAAAGATGTTGGCATTTTTTCAAGTAAATATAAAACATTTTGCAAAAATAATAACTGTATTGACAAAATAGACAAGATTAGTAGTGGGCTAAACTTGATGTATACAGGTACCTTAATTAATTGTCTTGAGATAATTTGGTCTAATCTTAGCTTTATTTTGCCCGATTTTATAGTTTAAACGCGAGTTTATGACAAATTTGAAGTCCAAAAAACTTTTGGAATAACTTATACATTAACCCTCAATTTGTACGCTTTTATACTTTTTCATAATTTTGTCTATATTTTGTATTTACAATAATTGACGTTTTTCAATAGAAATTCGAAGAAGACTTACAGTTATTAGTTTGTACACGTATACAATAATGAGGTCAATGTGATTTTGATCGCGCCATTAGCGAACAACATTTGAAGAAAACAAAAATTGGTGCTGTCTATTATTATTCTACCAAAAATGCTAAATATTGTCTCGAGAATAGTATGTATTGATAGTTTGAGACATGCATGGCTCTTCATTAGCGCAATAAAAATCCATCATCTCAAAATTTGTCTCCCTAATGATCACAACATTGCCTCATAATGAAATCAAATACTATATTTAGTACGTGTATCCTCGAAGTAAGGTGAGAAATGTATTTCGGTGCGTTGGTGTACGTTCAGCTGCTTGTATGAGAACATAATGTTATTTGATGTTTCTCCATCCTGACGTGTACAATATGTCGGTGTTATTCGTTATTTAGCGCGGGTTAGACAGGGGAAATAAGAAGACAGAGAGAGGGATGGTTGAGGAAGAGGAGAAAATGGAAACAAATAATTGATAACGACAGAAAGAGAAGGAGAGAGAAATGGCTGAGAAATACATAGAGATACATAGATGGAGAGAGGGCAATATCCGTGGAACAGGGAGAACGATTCGTTTTGTGAGAAAGTTTTGGGAGAAAGAGAGAGGTATGGGTCCGGAGAGTACAGGGAAAGAGAGTGAGAGAGAAGATTTAAAAGAAGAGATGGGAGAAATGGAAAGTGAAAGAAAAGGAGGGGAAATAGTGGCATTAAAAGAGAGGAGGGGCGGGAAATGGAGGAAGAGAGAGAGAGAGAGAGAGAGAGAGAGAGAGAGAGAGAGAGCGATGAATAGGAGAAGAGATATGTGTGTGTGGGAGAGAGAGAGAGAAAGAGGGTCAGATCTAGTAATCGGAAAGGTTGAGCGAGACATGTATAATAATATAAGTTATATGAAATAAGGAAGACAGAAGAGGATGGAGAGAGGAAGATAGAAGAGGAGGAGGAGGAGGAGAGAGAGAGAGATAGGAAGAAAGAGTTAGAAAGAGTTCTGGAAATATGAAAGATGAGTAAGAGATGAGAGATATTCCAAGGAGATGAAATGGTCTCCATGTCTGTGCATCCGATCTGCATGAATGAGTGAGGAGAGTAGGTTCATTTCATGATTACATGGAAACGAGAAAGCATCTAGGATGAGATAAGGACCACCTGCCCCCCCCCCCCCCTACCCCCCCCCCATATAAGAAAATATGTTATCGTCATCGTCTTCAATAAAAAGGTGTATTTCTAATCATTATTGCATTTGTTAGAAATGAGAGCCTCTTGTTGCTGGTTATTCTGTTTGTATTCGATGATAAACCTGAATTTTGACGGTATATCAAAATATAAAATATAAAACTGTTTATTTGTTGCTTTTCATAAGACGTTAAAAAAGGAAGGGGGTTGAAAACCCCTGAAATCGAAAGCAGTGTTGGCATGTCGGGTTGTCTAAACGTCGCTTGCACTTTTATATAAATCTTATCGTGAATACTTATCAATCTCCTGGATACCACAGACAACGTTGCATTGGAATAAACATCACAATTTTCATAATATCCTGATTGGTCTTCTGTAATTATCAAATCGATGAAAAAGCGAATGATGTGAATCATCTGATGAGGTATAAACAAATAATGATCATATCCACCAAAAATAACTTATTTGAAAAAATCAGTTCCAACAGCATTATTCGGTAGATGTGACTAACCTGCAGTGCTTATTTATTTTTTATGTCGATATCATAATTAAATCAGGCCAGAATATTGGTCGAATTGCGAAAGAAATTAGCTATTCTGACCAAAACGGGTAGCATGCGTTGCATCTGGCAAGTCCTGTTTTGCAGCGGATTATCATCATCATATTCCTCTTCCTTTTCTTCTTCTCATCCTCTTCCTCATTCTCCTCCTCCTTCTTCATCTTCTTCTTCTTCTGCTTATTTTCCTTCTTGTCCTGCTTTTGGACAAATTGAGAAAGGAATTAGCTATTCTGATCAAAACGGGTCGGATACAGCAACATGCGGTTGCATCTGGCAAGTCCTGTTCTAAAGTGGATTTTCATCATCATATTCTTCTTCCTTTTCTTCTTCTCATCCTCTTCCTCCTCCGTTTTCTTCTTGTTCTTCTTCTACTTCTTGTTCTTCTTCTTGTTCTTGTTGTTCTTCTTCTTGTTGTTCTTCTTCATCTGTTTGTTTTCCTTCTTCTGCTAGTTTTCCTTCTTCTGCTTTTTTCCCCTTCCTTTCCTTCTTCGTCGTCGTCTTTGTTGTTTTTGTTGTTGCGAGATAGCAATAAGTTCATCTCATTGTGTATTGGAGTGAGGGTCTTGAAGAGAGCTCTATACATGGAAAAGCATTCCTTATTGAAGGTGTATATGAGAACATCTCAGAAATGCTGTAATCATCGAGCAATATTTGAGCTTTGGCCTGGCCTATTTTCAATATTAGATTTCCGTTCTAGGGGGCTCCGTTTGCACGATGTACCTTATTATCCTTATAGACGTGGGAGACGTATAATAATGCTGCATACTGCCTCCGTAGGTCTGTCTATACGTATGCACAAAAAAGGTTGCTGTCTGATTGCTTTTTGTCGTTGCTCATTCTTGTTTGGAGGCGATATTACTCCGGACACTGGACGTGACAGAGAGCTCTTAATAAAGTTCCGAGATGATTCGAAATTGGAACCACCCCTCTTGTGACCGCTCCTTCATAATAGTTCGCTCTGGAAATATTTTTTTTTTTCAGGCTGTATTACTTCAAAGATAATAGGGTTAGTTTCAAAATTTGCAACCTGGTTTTAGGTTAGGTTTATAAGTGTACTTTAGGTCTGCTGTTTGGTAAGCATTTTTTGTAAACCTATCATATTTTTGTTGACAATTTTCGAAAAAAGATTCTTATCTTTGATAATTTACAAAAAGAGGGAAAGGAAATGCTTAGATTATAACCGTTTTTCCAAGCTGTGCATGCAATGGATAACGAACTTCTAAGATAATACTTCCTGTCGCTATACACTATTATTTATGCCTTGTATGTCGTCTTAATTAAATGCCAAGGATAAGCTTCTGTCAAATTTGATTGAATCTGTTCGGATAAAACGTATTTTTCGACGAGTGCGCTAGTAAGGTCGTAGGCCGACTAAGATTCTGATGTTGATTCGATATTTGTACATCCGGGAGTATTTGATATGAAATACTCAATAATTATTCGATGTCATTCATCATTATCATCATTTCTCTCTCTCTCTCTCTCTCTCTCTCTTTCTTTCTCTCTCCCTCCCTCTTTTCTTCCTTCCTTCCATCCTTCCCTCCCCCTCTCTCTATATATATATATATCTCACTCCCCTTCTCTCTGCATTTTATTTTTTTTCGAGATTCATAAGTAATATAAAATCACGTAATTATAATACATACATGAATTATAACTATCCTTCTGCTTTGTCCACCTATATGACCTATAAATCTATTCATCTTTCTTTCTATCTCTCTGTCTATCTCTGCCCACTATCTCTACCTCTCCCCCTTTTTCTTTCACCGTCGCTTTAATGGATGGCAAAACTTGCTTAAAGCCTTTCCACATTATAGGTGTCACAACGTTTTCGACCAATTATAATTGATTATTGATAAAGAGATGTATCAGCCTATAAAGGGTATCTTTTTATAATTAATCGCTTTTCCTAATTTGGAATTCACCTCCCCTGGCTATACTCATAAAGTATGGAATTCGGGAAGTCATTAATATCAAGTTATAATCGGTATATGATGCATTCATTACTTTTAAAAACATGTGATCAATAAAACTGATGTACAACTCTAATACGGATTCATCATCCGAGTTTGAATTTGGCAGATGTGGGTGAATTGATAGGATACAAGGGACGTTCGTTCATATTTTGCGATTTGGGGTTGGGGGATAGGGACGGGTACACTGATCGAAAGCATACACTGTTAATGATAAACCTTGTTTAGTCTCTTTATCTTTATATTTGGTTAAACGACAAATTTGCTCCGGACTTTATTTTTTCAAATATATACGGTGAGGGTTATGTTTTGCAGTTGGGTTTTGGATTGGGTTTAGGGTTAGGGTTAAGATTGGGTATATTTTTGCTCTGGGATTGAAGTTTGGTATTCGATTAGTGTAAGAAATTTACCGCAGATCAGTTGTTGACAGATCATGTGCGTACAACCTTTTTGGGGATCTGGTTTTTTTTTAAATTTTAATAAGGGGGTTGGGTATTTTCCCCTACATATTCCTACATTACGCCCATGTACAATAAGTCTTACGTCGTCACGTAAAAAATGGTGAAATAATGTCGTCATGACTATACTTGCAATTTGAAAAGAAAATACAGTATACGTGTGCGTGTGTGTATGTGTGTGTGTGAACCTCAAAACAATCCCCAAGGACAAACATTGAGGTAGGCTTAGAATGTTTAGGGAATTTGCAGACTACCGAATGACTGATTAATGGTGTTCCTCATTGTGTTACGTCTTCAATCAATGACTAGATTATTCTATTAGTTTGCTTTACACTTCAAGAATTATTATGCAGTCTGTTCTACGCATGATGAATTATAAGCTCAAGAAGTTTTGCTTAATTTAGGGAAAACAAAAGGTTAGCGTTGAATATTAAGTGTTTTTAGTTCAGAAGCCAGGCCTTTATCGAGCCAAGTGTCACGTGCTAGTAGTGGATTTCTGCAAAATGTCAAATTTTAAAGTAGTTGCTACTAAACTAGATAGAAAAAAATTTTGTTTGTGCAATCATTCAAATTTACGTATTTGTTTCAAGTTTGCTGTTTATTTTATAGCACCTTACCAGTTACAACGCGTTTCGGCATTATTATCCTAGTGTCCTCTAGTTGTCAGTGCACATTCTGCACTCTGCTAAGGAGAGGTATTCAATAGTCATCGTAACATTTCATGAGAATATTAATTATTTAAAAAATGAGTCAGTTTTTCTCTAATATTTCACAAGCGCATGGCGTTACCTTTAACATAAAAAGGGGATTACACAAGAGGAGAAGATCTTAAATTCATTTGAGTTTAGAATGCCGGGGGTGTTTTAAACACATCCGGACACTTCAACTCCTTAATGAATTCCGATCCAATAAACTATAAAGCTCACGTAGCTTTATAGCTTTAATATCTGACCCACCTCACGCGCTGCGAGTTGTTGCTTGTGAACCAACACCATTATCTACGTGTGGGGAATATGGTCATTATACGTGTTTGCCTTACAGCTAGTCGATGGCTTCATCTTAAATGGGTCTTATGAAATGGCTTTGTTAAGTGAGATGACTCGGTCGGTAGGGTTATATGCAATGGGAGAAGGATTAATGTCTTGTCTGTATAGGGGAAATGGTTCACCGAAGAAGCCATATTCAATTGTGTCATGGATGCAACTCGTATGCAACACAGTGGCTTCATCAGTATCAGTTTCTCATTTACCATAGGTCCTTGGTTTAATCTTGGACTGCAACCCCATCAACGTGCTTGATCAAAAGATTTACTTATGTGTTAGTGTGTTTTGTTTTCGGAGGGGGTGGGGTTCTTATGAAATGTTATAGTGTTAGGTGAGATAATTTGATAGGGGTACATGCAATAAAAAAAAATAGCCTTACTTGTCGGTGGGCGTGGCAGAGGGGAACAGTTCAGTGATAAGGCCATTGGGTTACACATTGTCTCCTTTCTGCAGGTTATTGATTCGAATCTTATAGACTGTACATTTAAGAGGTTGACCTATAGTTTTTCTTATATATCATGGGTGAACTTATGAAATGGTTGCATTTATTGAGATGTCTTTGTCAGATTTGAGTAAATCAAATATTCAACAAAAAACATCGAGCTAAACCTATATAATGCTCCTCCACAGGCTGGGCAAATATTAGTATTCAATATACCAAGCAAAGCGAATTACAGCACACTAACTTAACTTTAAAATAACATGAGTTACCATGCAGAAGCATAATCTAAATTAGATATCTAGCGTTCTTAACGCCCAGACATGGACTTCTTTAAATCATGCATAATTCATTGCTTGCTTATTTAAAAAAGAAATCTCACCCAAACATCTCCGGCACCCCCACAATCACCTTTCATTACGGTTGACGCATAGGAGGCGGCAGTGTTAATTAAAGCTCACGCCTAATCGGCCAATATTCAGCAATTACTTACTGCATGTAGGTATATCGACAGTGTTGTATGGATGAGCGCATTAAGATGCAAGTTCTCAGATGGTTGTCTTGGGGTTAAGGGGGTAATACAGGACACCCCCTTCCATGAAGCTTGCCGCCGCATCCAATCCTTTAAAAATAAAATAAAACAAAACAAAACAAGTGCATGAAAACATGTTTTGTTTTAATTATGAATTCTTTATTCATTGTCTTTAGGACACTGAATTGTAATGCCCTCGTATTTGTATGCATGTTACAAACGGCTTCAACAGTTTTGATACAAACAGGTCCGTCCTCTAACACCATCCCCCCTTGTTTCAAACGATCGTCCTGCTCTGTAGACCTCTCTGTGAGATGCTAAGGTATGGTGATGAATGCGGGACGGGGGATTAGCGTTTGGAGGTAATAAAGAGGCGGTGTTTGATAAGACACCACAAATAAAGGAAAGCTTGACTGTTGTGGATAAAGTGTGGTGAAGTTGAATAAATGGTTGCCCTGATGTGGCACCACAACTTGTGACAGTATGCAGCTATGAGCTAACAGGTTTAGTGTGATGTCTTTGGATAACGTGACAAAGCTTGATCCTCAACAGAAATTGCAGATGAGATTCTAGCCGTATTGTGAAAGAAGAAAATTCTTACATCAATATCAAAGGCAGTTATATTTAACAAGAATGTTTGAATGCATTGAATTTGCACATCCCTACTCAGTTATGTTCCAATTGCCAATAGTACCTTTAATAGTATGTGGAGACAGTGAATTGGCTACGGGGGGGGGGGGGGGCGACCTCTCGGCCTTAAAGATGTGATAAGAAAACATTAACATTAACACATGACATTAATCAACATAGTCAAAATGGGTTAACTAAAGTCTGGCGCACATGTGTTCATTAAGTAATCATTGCAAACTGATTCAATAGTTGTATGTTATTATTGATAAACAGTTGTCTGAGTCATTTCAATTACATATAGAATTGTACCTGTCATCGCGGGCATGCTTTGTATTTACCCTTTGGAAATATATATATATCCAATGTTAGTATCACTTTGCCGGAATGCAAGTCAACCTAAATACAGGTCGGTCGGACAGCCTTCATGATGCATTGCAGCAGAGAAACAACGAAGACAGAAAAATCAATTCTCGTCTCCCCGCTCCCCGCTAACATTAGCTTTTTGCGACATGTCATGTGCCGACACTTGTGTAAACATACCCATCCAGTTGTGTGTCATGTCTGTCTTGTTTTAAGTGGGTCATTTACAATGAGCACGCTTCGATGTGATCTGATTGGCATCGGGTGCTTAAGTCTGTATTCTGATCGTTAACCTTGTGTTTTGTATTGTTGTCTCTTCAGACTAGATCAACACAATTACAACCCCGAGTGTTGTTTGTGATTCACTGTCTTAGGATTGTAGAGGGACTTGCCGCCGCAATCTTTCAGCCTCTTTCTTTCTTTCTCTCTCTCTCTCGCTCCCTCTCTCCATCTTCATCTCTCACTCTCTTTCTCTCGCTCCCTCTCTCCATCTTCATCTCTCACTCTCTTTCTCTCGCTCCCTCTCTCCATCTCCATCTCTCTCTCTTTCTTTCTCTCGTCATCTATCTCTTTCTCTGTCCCTCCTCTTCCTCTCCCACTCACTCACTCTTGAACAAAGGGGGACCGGAAAGTCTTTGCAGCGGGAGGAATACAAAGTAGTCGCATTTCATTAATCCTAATCAGCCTTATATACATCACATGCCTCTTAAACGACCCCTTCCCAACCCAAAAGGTGTGTGTGTGTGTCTGCACCTATTATGTGTGCGTGTTCTTTTGTTAGGTGGGGAGGGGGGAGGGGGCTCATCCCCTACTGTCTGAATACACTAACTGTGACTTATCTAGACCTTAGAAGAGGGAGTTAGAAACTGGCTGGTGTTCGCCCCTCCTATTTCAGTAACCTTGACCCATACCCCTGCATGATACAAACATGTCATTTGTGTTTGTTTGTTTGTTGGTTTGTTAGTTGTATTTTAAAAGGGAACTGCTAAAGATCCAACATAATCTGTATTTTCTCATTCGGTAACGCGTGCTTAACATATTTTTAGTTTGTATTTGTTATCTATTGCTGATGTGAACTCATTTTAATAATATATCATGACAATTCCAATCATGAAACATTTTTGAAGAATCTGCTTTTCCTTTTGAAATGTAAAATCGGTTGCAATCATTTCTTACAATATCTGTAAGATTTTAAGACAGGTTGCCCGAGGCTTACTCGACATCTCAACATCACCAATAATCTATAAATATTTATGATTGTGTTAGGCAATCACTCTATATAGAAATTACAGAGACTTTTTTTTTTCTGAAATTGCGTTTTATCATCCCTTTCTTAAATATTTCACTCCTTTTGTTTGTTGATGCAGGTTGTCATGGTTCCCAGGAGGAGGAGGACTTGATGGCGTTTCTAGTCACAGAGCAGTACCAGTCTAACGTAAGACCAGTGATAAACGACTCCGATGCTCTCACTGTCTACATGGGTCTATCCATCTCACAGATAATTGATGTGGTGAGTAAGAAATCGAGGTCTAGTGGTTACGTATACAGAGTGCACACCTTGTATCACAAGCTACCTGGATCGAATCCCTGCCACAGCATGCAATAGTATCCTTTGAATAGGGCATTGAGGCGTTCCTGGTCCGCAAGCAGTATCAGTCTAACTTTAAAGAGCTTTAAAGAAAATGATTATTGTGTTTTTAATCCTTAAGCACTCTAAGTCTGTAGGGTTATGTAAATCTATATTTTAAGTACGTCAAGAAATATATTGACAGCATTAATCCCTCTTACACAAGACATGTTGACTGCATTAAATATAGTCTATTGCATATTCGTATGCATTTCATTATCATATTTGGAAGAATTTTCGATCGTATTTATACAAGAAAAGTTATACAAGAAAAGTTATAAAAGACTTAGATAAATATTTCATCCATTTGGAGAGCCTTTAATCTGAAGAGAGAGAGAGGGAATTATAATGATCCTTCTCTGTAGAGGAGCAATGCTTTCAAATATCACTAAACAAAAGAGTATTTTCATTTCTATTATCCTAAAATAATCCTCTCTATTTTGCCAAATCAAGCACCGCATCTGATATAAGTATCATTGTACGGCTGCTTCTGTTAGTTGTAGTAGTTGCCGGCTTGTCGCATGTATATACTTCTCCTGTATGTATTACATTGGAAAATCTTTTTTGTGTATATGGCTTGTTATCTTTAAAAAAAAAAAATCTAAAATCTCATTTTGTTTAATCAGTGATATATCCAAATTCTGCTTCGCTCCGGATCAGGCAGCCAGAAGTAATTTCCAAATAATTATACCTTAGTAATTTCGGATCAGTTTCTCGATTGTTATAAATCGCTTTTTAAATCATATTTCTTTAGAGAGGAGCCATCTAGGGGGTTTCCAAATAGCGTTGGATTTTTGGAGCAGTTGCTTCATTTCGATTAGTCATCCCGCTAAACCATCGTTTTTAAAAGCCTGTCGCTCCCGATAGAGCACCCAAAGGGAATTCGAAATAGCTCTGGGTTTTCAAATCAGTTGCTTAATTTCGCTAAGTCGCCCTGTTCAATCATTGTTTTAAGAACCTTTGTCGCTCCCGACCAGGGAAGTCACGATAATTCCCAGCTATACTAGTGATCCATTACTTTGACTCAAATCCGTCCGTAAATCTTGACTGAGTGTTTGCCGATGAGAGGGTGAAAATGGAGTAGAAAGAAAAGACGGCCTGGAAAACCACTATCAAATAGCACTTAGGCACGCTTGCTTAATGAGTATCAGTATTATGATGCCGCGTTCACATTGCCAGGGTTTTGTTGTAATTTCTTGCTTTACTTCCAACTATTTTTTTTAAATTTCTGACTGCATTACAAACCATCTCTTTTCCCTTTACTAATTCCGTTTGCAATTCATATTCTTCACATTCTAAACAAACGCTACATTTTGTAGATAAAGAATCTCTTTTCTCGTCATTTCCATTTTTCATCATAATACAATCATGACGTACTATATGTTATGGGTTGCTTGTATCTTTTTTAAAAGCTGAATAAGGTTCTTAAACTTGAATATCTTTATACGATTAGTTTTGATGCGCAAGTGCACAAGCCGTAGGGCCAACGTGTCAAACTTATTGAGCGAGGCGAACTTTCACCAGACGAGGTCGCACTTTCAAATTGATAGCCGGTACAAACTATTTCTCTCTCGCACACACATACATACTCTGAATTTGAAGGGAAGGTTGGAGACGGGGTGACTGGGGAGAGCGGGCCTTTTTTAAAAATAATTCTTGCTACCTAAAATAATGTTCCCTTCCTCTTAACCCCTCCCTCTTTCTCTTTTTTGTTCTCTCTCTCTAGTATGTATACATAGTGGCTCCGCGATGAGAATTTGAATGGGTGGTGTGGGGGGGGGGGGGGGAGGGGGGGGGGGGGGGGGGGGGGGGGGGGGGGGGGGGGGGGGAGGAGGAGGGGGGGGGGAAGAACGGGGCTTCCTCATGGTTACTACGTACTGGCCGGGAGGTTTGTGGAAACGCGCCATCTAAACTAAGGCGGGAAATAACTAAGGGGGAAAAATCTTTAAAACAAAACAAAAAAAATTTAAAAAGATGATGTTACATAATATTATAAAAGTGTTTTAAAAAGTACTTGGGAGTATTTATTGGCGCTTCAGATGAGTCCTATGAGAGAGCTGGATTGGGTTCCAGATGAATTTTTATAGAGTCATATAAGTTACTAGCTCAAAAACCTAAAACTATGGGGGACAAATACTAAACTCATTTCATGTTCTTGTTATCTCAGGCGACTATAATTATGATGAGAGAAATGACTTAAACAGAATGACAGAGAAAAGTCACCTAGTGAGAGAGAGAGAGAGAGAGAGAGAGAGACAGACAGACACAGAGAGAGAGAGAGAGAGAGAGAGAGAGAAAGAGAGATAGAGACATAGAGAGAGGGAGAAATAGACTATGGGAACGTTATAGTTGGGGATTTTCCCGTCTATAATATAGGTTTTTCAAAATGTGTTTATTGTACGGAATCTTTTCGGGGGTGCTCTACATTTTCATAATTATTGGTGCTCTTCGAAATGTTAAATTACCTACTCATACAGAACAAATTTGAAAAGCGAACAAACAAAATATCTCCTTACACTATATTATTTGGTTTTACACATAAACAACAGGATGTCTATCGCCGTTTAATGTTTTAAATTGTATTTTTTTTCCCTTCCTTTTAATAGATAAGGTGTATTTTTTCTTTCAAATAACGGATCAAAATGCGATAGTGTGACAGTTGTTGATATGCGCAATAATATACAAACGTTTAAAAGCCTTACGTAAAATACGACTTTGTAAATGATATTATATGAAGATTCAAGACTAGAGGTGTATTGTCCATGACATGACAACATCATAATAATGAAAGAATTTTGCAATGTAGTAGCAATTTTCTGGTACAAATGTTCTTGAAGGATTTTACAAAACCAATGTAAAATAGTATTTGGAAACATCTGGATTACGAAAAGCGATCCAGAGCAACATTATCAAGAAACAGATAATCTCGTAATTAATTAACAACGATATAAATCTTAAAGTAAAACTTCATGCAGGCGCATAAAAATACCTTCTGTGAAAAAACATGGATGCCTAATCGTCGTTCAGGTTTTGAAGTTCACAAATTGCAGAGTTATTTGTCTTTGTTTATAGGCAGCCACAAATTATTGCTCCACCGTGTTCGGTATGCAAGCTCATGACTTGTGTACCTGAAATTTTCATGAGGAAACATGAATTATTGATAATGAAAATACCGAGGAGAGTGACCGAGTTTTACCTTCTCTCCATACAAAGACAGGAAAATCAATTATCGAGGAGACTTTGACGAACAATAATAACAATATATGACTGACGACGTGCTCAATTTACAAAATATCGAACACGACAAACATGACTAAATGCTGGTATCTTTAATCAGGGGCCCCACCATAGGGATGGAGGGCGGGTATGTGACCCCCCTCGAAATATCTGTCGGCAAATCTGTTATTACTATTGACAAGTGTGTATTATTTGTCTTATCCAAATTTGTGGAATTTCTAACATATTAGCCTTCTAAAATGTCTATTTAACCCTTTGAATTATTCATGAGGATATTGCAGAATCTTACATGAAATGAATACCAATTTCGTTTTAGATGTATTAAGAAACGAATAGGAAAATGTTATGTAATTAAAAATCACTTTACATTGACAACTAAATAATATAAAGGGGGAACGTGCCCTAATTGAATTAGAAAATGACAAGAGAAGGATATGGAAAAGGAGGGTTAGAGAAAGATATGATGGAAGACAACGCGAGTCGAGAACGACCCCGACCCACCTACCCCTATTTCGACGGCTTTTTTTCCCTCTCGCATTTTATCCATATAGGACCGGTGGACTGTCAATGGCTGGGTCCGGGCTACGACACAGCCCCTCTCTGCAATGATAAGATTTTTTATTTTATTAAGATAGATGAAGTTTTCATCTCAATACCAGATTGAACATTTCATTCCTTTCTCGCATTTATTCCACCTAGTAGGACCGGTATTGCCCCCCACCCTCCCCTTCCCCTTGACACCAACACCCCATCAATGACTGGGCCCCAGCTATACGCCTCATCTCATGTTTACAAATGATAAGATGACTTTGGAAGAAGGTGGATTTTTGTTGTCATCTCGATACAGAACTGCACATTCGTTTTTTTTCTTCTCTCTCTTGAATTTCATCCAACTAGTAAGACAACGACAGATAGCCCCCCCCCCCCTCTCTCTCTACTCCTTTAATTTCTATACCCCAGCTACGCCACAGCCCCTGTCTATAATGATGAGATGATTTGGGAAGAAGATGGATGTCGCTGTCATCTCAATACCTATGTACGTGTTTGTAGACTCCATCGAGCAAACATTCGGAATGCATCTTAAAATTAATTACATTTCAACGACGTGTAGTCACGTACAACTTTTTCCTTTCATTTCTTGACTCTGGGTAAATAGCTTCATTACTCATTTCAAGAATTGTTTTATCTATCTAGTGTGTCAAACTTACCTTCAACTTATTTTGGCATTCATAGCACAAACCTGTTCAATATGGTAGTTACAAAATTTTAATAATAATGCTGCTGTTATGTCATTTTTAGTGTGCAGTGTTATTATTTGTTCTCTGTGTATGTATGGTATAAAGTGTATATTTTGTCATTGCTATACTAATGTGAACGAGAATTTGAAATCTTATTATTATTTCATTGATTTAGTCTTGAATATTGTTAAACATACATTCTCATTCCCTATTTTCTTATAAATTTGTGAATTGTCTATTACACACATACTTATAGAAAAACGGTTTTTATTTTGACCTCAGAAAACCGGCCGGTTCATATTTTAGTCTTCAGAACGAAATATACTTTGCATTATTTCCATTCAGCTTAATTTGTTTTTCATAAACACAACGTTTCAATGATCATGCTACCAAAATACATCTTCAGCTAACAATCATATTAATCCTTCCGTCGAGGAGATATCAGTTACAACCATAATATTGACAAAATGAAGAGTCCGGATGTTTTTAATCATTATTCCTCTAGGGCAAGATATCCTTGCTTCTATTTTAAGGAGAACATGACACTGATGAAAGTCTTAAACTGATCCAAGATGAAACAGTAGACAGTATTGTCTCATCAAGGGGTCAACATGAAAATGGTTGCGTACTTTTCGAGATGCATTTTTGATAGTTTTGTTGGGATTGGTGTAAAGGGACCTTAATAGTTTCAGAACATTATGATGTATTTTTGTTTTAAATTGATTATTATGTGTTTTTCTCGCCTTTTTTAAAAACAATACCCATCGCCCCCCACTCCCTCACTTATCTTAATATATATTTATATATCCCTCTCTCGTTTTAAGTTCCATTCTCTACTTTGCTACTTTCTCATTCTTCTTTTTCGTAGCGCGGTCAGCGTGATGTGACATATCATTTAGATTTTCTGTTAAATCATAGCCATCTTTTCTCATCACATTCTAGTAAAAACCTCATCCGTTATGACCATTTAAATTTGTCAGAAAAATAGTATCAAGTTTTCTTCTTTAATCTCATGTGCTGTACCCGACTTACCCAGCATGCCAAATGATAATACATGGAGGCAATAATCTCCAGAATGTCATATGTCATAGTTGTATCATTGTATTTCTCGCTTGTCTCATAATCTCCCGGTGATTTATGGGAATGGATTGCACCCGAACTCCAAGTATATACATCGTATATAAGCTGAGGAACGTCATTAGAGGTGCGTTTGGGGGACGTCAAACCCTACATTCAAAATGTGATGTTAGGACTATACTAATTGTTTCGATTCTTATTCATTTTATAAAAGGTTCATCTGTTATCGTACGGCTTGTTTCCTCTTCTTCTCCATTTCTCTTATTTCTTTCTTTCTTTCTCTTTTTCTACTATACTTCATATTATTTTACTCTTTCTCGTCTTACCCTCCTCCTCCTCCTTCTTCTTTTTTCCGTCTTCTTCTTCTTCTTCTTCTTCTTCTTCTTCTTCTTCTTCTTCTTCTTCTTCTTCTTCTTCTTCTTCTTCTTCTTCTTGCCCTTTCCTAATTTCCAGTCACCTTGTCGGCGATTTCAGTCCTCCACTCCCCCCCCCCCCTTCCGAATTTTCCGAGCGACGCCACTGGTTAAACTCAACAGCATGCAGGGATGTAATATCTCCCGGGTGTAACATGGATCTCTAAACACTGATATCAACGAGATATATACCCGTATCATGACGTGTGAAAGATGTGACTCTTCCCTCCTCGTATTGATAACGTTCTCAATCTTGCTAATTAAGAACCCCGGAAGCAGCTGGCTGATATCACACACCGTAAACATAGTTAGGTACATTCTGCTACAACATTTGCTGCGAGGAATGCATGCTAAACATGATAGTTGCTATCACCATGATTCGTCATCCCGATGCATAGTAAAGTCAGACAAGAGGTAGGCTGAGAAAGATACTTTATGAAGTATAGGGTGTCTTGGCTTCCAAGTCATCATTTACTTACTAGATACGGTAGTCATGCATGTGATGTTTCATATCACTACCACCAATCAAGCCAACACTCACCCACATAATCAATACACATCAATACCAATACCGCCAGCTTCATCCTCATGAACACTGTATACCCACCCCTCCCCAACCTCTACTTTGTCCAAGTCTCCATGAACACCAATACAACAACAACAAAAACAATTCTTCCAAGCTCTTTAAAATGGAGCTTATAGGTACGGACATTTCCAGCCTTTCCATCTGGTCCTCATGATGCCTATCAACCCCCTCTCTCTTTATCTCTTTTTCCCAGGTTAACATCGTCCACTACCCCCTTCCCCTTTTCTCCCCCTCTCCTCCTCCTCTCTCTCCCCCTCTCACCCCCTCTCTCTCTCTCTCCCCCTCTCTCTCTCTCTCTCTCCCCTCGCCTCCCTTCCCCTCTCCGTTATCCACTCTCTCCTTTCTACCTCAGCACATTTTTCAATGCACTTTCCATCTCTCAAGTCTCGCCCTCTCCTGTACATGCTCTACCTGTTACTACTTTCAGCCTCCCCCCCCTCTCTCTCTCTACCTCAACGTCATCCTTTTTATTTCCCCATAGTCCATCCCCCTTCTCATCCCTCTCCTTATCTTCACGGACCCCTGTGGGGACTTGTTGGTGATCATCACGCTCCTTGCTAAACATCACGGCTCCACCACGACCCAATATTATCACATTGATCAGACGATCGGTAGACCGAGATTGATAACCTATCGATCCACCTCTGAATCAACATAATACACCCGAATATTAAAGAAACCGACTAGTATTTACATTAACAAATCAGACTGCTGTCACCTCTCTGTCTGTCTGTCTGCCTGTCTGCTTCTCTATCTCTCTCTACCCCTATCTCTGTCTGTCTCTCACTCTCTCTCTCTCTCCCTCTCTCCCTCTCTCTCTCTCACACACACACACACACACACACACACACACCCATTTCTCCCACACACACACGCACACACACACATACACATTATCTCTCACTCTTTCAATTTTCTCAATTCGCTTCATAATCCTTTGCTTCCACTTGTTTTCTGTGCACATTTGTTTATGTTTGTTTTTGTGTCTTGGTTCGATTTGGCTAAATCATTATTCAGTTTTGTCTTCATGCACTTGACTATACGAGTATACCTGTGTCTTCTTCCCCTGCTATCTTAAAACCCCTTTCTTGGTCCAGATAAATTCTATTATCTATAATGATTGATGCAATATAAAAAAAAAAACGTATCAATGTTTGGTTAGAGATATTCTAGGCCGAATAACAGGAATAATATTTGTTTAAACTGTGGAAATCTTAAAATCATTTTAAAAGATGGTTACAAAAATCCACTTGTAATTACTAATACCATACCCCCATCGTACCTCTTCATGCCCTGGCATGGGTAATAACGATGCAACACATCAGCACCTGGTATAGAGTGATCATGTCCATTATTGATACAACTAAAAGGCGACAACTGCGTTTCCGTGCCTCCGGCACACCATCCCCTACACCACAATCCTAAACACAGAAGAAAGAGAGAGAATGGGGGAGGGAAGGGAGAGAAGGAGAGGAGAGGAGAAAGAGAGAGAGAGAGAGAGAAAGAGATGAGAAAGAGAGAGGGGGAGAGAGAGAGGGGAGGGATAGAAAGTAGAGAGAGAGAGAGAGGGAGAGAGAGAGAGAGAGAGAGAGAGAGGGAGAGAGAGAGAGAGAGAGAGAGAGAGAGGAGAGAGAGAGAGAGAGAGAGAGAGAGAGGTGGGGCGTTACGTCCGGACCTGGGAGCTATGTGAAGTTTCAGTGACCGCTCATTTATTTGCTTGTCAAAATTTTGTGTGTGAACTGTTGATATTTGTCAAAAAGGGAGGGAGAGAGACGGAGGTATAGAGAGAGAGGGGGAGGGTGGAGAGAGGTGGGGGAAGAGGGAGAGAAAGAGAGAGAGAGAGAGAGAGAGAGAGAGTGAGCGTGGGTGAGGGAGAGAGAGAGGGGTGCTGATCAGGCTACTCTGTCTAAATATTCGTGAATGAATAAATTAATAAATATTGTTTTTAAAGAGAGATACCAAAACAAGTGGAGTGGGGAGAAAGACAGTGAAGAGAAGAAAGAGAGCAAGAGTTATATTCATTTTGCGCCTTGTTTACATGCGCCTTGTTTACATTTTGTGTATAAATATTGAAGATTATAATTATTCTTCTCATTTTCATGAATTTAAATTATTGGCAATGACCGATACACAATTCAATATAAACAAAACATTATGAATGTGTTCATATGAATTTATCAATACGAAATGTGTCAACATCTTCAGTAGATAACTCATACAACTGTAAGAGGTAACGAATAATAATAATAATACTACTACTAATAATAATATTTATCAAGCGCAACATATCCATCTCTAGAGATGCTCAAGACGCATACAAATATTTTGAATTAATATTCAACATACGTAAGATTAAAGAAATATTAAATGTTAAGTTCATCACACAACCTCGGTGTGTCATGGTACATACAATGTGACACCGTGTGATTATCGCATGTAATTAATGATTCCAGTCGGACCTAAAGCTTGATCTGAGTTGTACTGCCCACTCATAACTCAATATTTCTCTACTATTTACGCAAGATCGAGAACTATTGAACCCTTTAAGTATGAACACGGTCAACCTCTAAGCAGTGGAATGATGGGACGGGCACCCCTGCCGAGACCTAAGGGTTGGCCTCCCCGTCACACCTGCCTGGCTCGCGGCAGGGTGCTAGGAATGCAACCCGCTCCATCGTGTAGAACGCTATGGGTGCCTGGCTGGGTGATCGATATAATCTTATTAGAGACTCTCGAATCAGGTCATGTAATTACCATGAAAAACAACGAAGAACATAGCTAGACAAGCCAACTCTAATATCTGAATGAATGAGGAGAGGGCAGGAATAATATACACAAGCTCAAGTGCCCCGAATCATGTGGGTACAGGAAGGGGGAGGGGGAATCGGAATTACACTACTTTACTATATATCAGTAACTTTAATTGTCAATAATGTTTAATTCGATTTGATTTGATCACCAAAATCCACGTCACATTGTAATAAATAAGGAACTAAGGACAGCAATGGAGGTTAGCAACGCCAAGATGATAATATTCCACAGAATCCACAGTCATAATGGTCGCCTTGTAAACCACTTTTATTCACACGATGAAACGAATGTTCAAATTTGCACCTTAAACCGTACAAGAAAAGTCTCTCCAAATACAGAAAATTTAAACCTCATAATGTGCAATTTTGGCACCCTCGACAAAAAGGGGTTAGCATCCGGGTAATATTGAACCTCAACAAGTAGATAGAAGAGTTAAACCAAATTCAGTTTAATTTTACACACTCGTGAGCGCTGCTACCAGGCTTGGATACAAATTTCAACTTTTATGTTTTACAGAATTGCACAGATTATTAAAGGAAATTGGATGGAAAATCATAGAATACAGTCAACGAAACGTGAAAGACATGATAAAAATGACTAAGTGAGGGATGAAAAGGTGTTTATATTAAACTCACGGTCATCGAACGTAGGGAAATTGCATATTGAAGTTTTTTATCCCATCATTTTTCTTCATATACCCCCCTCTTCTCTCTCTCTCTCTGTTTCTCCAACTCTTTCTTTTTCCACTCTTTCTCATTGGTATTTGTCTCCAATGGTGTGTCATTATTACAACATCGTCATTACCATGACATATTGCATCTTATAGTTAATTATACATGGATTAAGTTTAACTTTGTTTCTGCGAATAAAACCATGATTGTATAAATAATGCACCATAACCTCTTCTTCTTCTTTATCTTCTTCTTCTCTTCTTCTTCTTCTTCTTCTTCTTCTTCTTCTTCTTCTTCTTCTTCTTCTTCTTCTTCTTCTTCTTCTTCTTCTTCTTTACCATTGCTTTAATAGTTACAATTCAAGCAAAGCGCATCGCTTTATTAATGACGAATAACAAAATAATATACAATCAATCGAGATATGCGATGTACTTATGGGCCTATTAGTTGTGTTGTATAGGTACAGAGTACTAATGGCCCCTTCCCCCATCCCACCCCTTGATATGAAATATGTTCCTGATTAATAGAGACATACGTTAAGATATAACCCTGGACATCATGCACGCCAGATAGGATATCGCTTCCAGACACAAGCCACATCTGCTCCTGTTTTTGTCCCTCATACAATACCTCAGTCACACCGCCAAACCGACTCCAAACCGATCCATTTGGGGCCATTCGGGACAATGTAATTCTATGATCGGAACTGTGTCAGTGTCGTCGGTGTGACTAGGTCTAAAATGAGATAAAGGTGTACCTATTGATGGTCAGGTCAACGATCTCTGCATGCGGTCTCTGTCACGACCATACTCATAGTCAGTCATACAAAATATAGTTCCAATCGATGGACCAACTGTCTTCAAATTCAAGTTAATATAATTTATTCAATTGATTTTCATTTTTCACTAAAGCAATACCCTTTGGATATTGTGAATAGTGGAAATAGCATTGCATTTGTATTTTAGCTGTCAAAAAGAGTTTTACAAAACCCCATAAAACACTAGATCAAGCAACAACCATGGATCTACCTAGGGGAATTATTGATGTGGGCGGACGCCCCCATGTTTGTTGTGGCGTGTGAAGGCTAAACTATATCTGGTCATGAACTTGGTGATCACACCATCCCATATAGTTTCATTCAATACGAGTGGGCATCTCGCCAGGTTCAATCCCACTGCGAACATCCAGTTAGGAAACCACAAACGTGTACAAATTAAAACAGAATCTGATGGCAGCGTAATCAGCATAAACAAATTAGCGGCCGATTTCGACACTGAAAATAGCAACGTCCGCCCTCCCCATGCGAGGCTTCGATTGATGCGTGTTGTTTCAGCCGACGCTTCCGCGGGGTGAACACGGGATTGTGCCGTAATAACTCACCCGTGATTCGCTTAACTTTGTTTTCGCTTCTCAACCCAGGGACTATCATGCCTGTCTTTAACCTATACATGCACACTGCACGGGTTCAAGACACGCCATGATAATGCATTAGCGAATGTACGATGATGTATGTACCTAGCCAGAATGCAGTCTTCAAGGGAATGCTGAAATGATGAAGTTATTGGAAAATATAATTTCCAAAGTTTCTATGAGAACCAACCCCTTCCGACACACCCGCCGCTCATAAGGAATAATTTTCACAAGGGAGGAAGGGGGGGGGGGGATGAAAGCATACAGATAGACACATTATTAAAGATGGATAGTTCTAAAGGAATACAATGCCAGATTCAGGATAATTTGACAGTGATGCTATATGTCATGCAGAGAGAGAGAGAGAAAGAGAGAGAGAGAGAGAGAGAGGATGGAAATAAAGGTATATATTTTGGCCAGATGGGGGCACACGATTTATATTAAATTGTTTGTGTTTTTATATCAAATTATAGCGGATTTAGTTTCGGTGGGAGGGGGAGGTGCGGCCCCATGAACCCTTAACAACTTTGAATTTGAAGAGAGCCTATAGTTTGGAAAATGGGTCCAATGATAAATATTGCAAAGCTCCCTGTGCGTCGAAAATATATCTGTCATTGCTATATCTACCAGGAGACACATTAACATATTACTATATCGATGCTAACAAATTATGATTGTATATTATTAATGTATCATTCCGCAGCCTTGAATTGATTAGGGACCCAACAGTTACAACGATCATATGATTTGTTCTCCTTCATTTATTCAAATGTGTCTTTATTCCTATTTCATCTTTTACACCATCAATGTTATCTCCTTTTTTTATCTTGACTGACAGGATGAAAGAAATCAAGTTATGACGACAAGTCTGTGGGTGAGACAGGTAAGATAAACATGCTCTATTTGATTTGTTATCTATTTATAAAGATATGAATTGTAACTCTTTAATCTACATAATATGTTTACAAGGTGGAAAATAATAACTTGCCTAGAAGCTTTATAAATTATAGTTACATCCATACCGGAACAAATCGAACGAGGAGCTGAGCAGTTGATACTATAATGAAACATGTATTTGATGGATATTGTAAAGCCACTCCATTTTTCTTTTTTCCTGACAAATTAACAATTTTTGTCGTAATTTCTCCAAGACATCTATGCCCACTGGCGTAGTATCAAGGGGCACAATGATGACTCTGCCCTCGCCCCTCATGAATCAGATAGCAAGGAAATAAATAAACAAGTTCGAGAAAGGAAGGAGATGATATCACTCCTCCCATGATACCCTTTCCCAAATCGGTGGCTTCGTTCATTCTCATTTCATCCACTGAAAGTCAGAGCCATTTATACACATAGTTTGGCCAACTTGGTTTCACTGGGTCACAACATGGCGTATATTCTTTTGTTTTGTGCTTTCCTAACAAAGCATATTTGCCATATTGTGTCCAACTCGAACCGGGTTGGCCAAACTCTGTGTATAGATGTGTATAGATGGCTCTGCTGAAAGTGATGCTAGTGCCCCCTCAATGACTAGACCCATCCGTCACCACTGGCCCTAATTTCATAATGCTGTTGATTATTTGTTATTTCAGCGATGGGAAGACTACCGTCTTGTCTGGGACCCTGCAGACTATGGGAACATCACCATGGTTCATATCCCTATCTTTCTACTCTGGAAACCTGACATTGTGCTCTACAACAAGTACGTATTCCTCATTTTGGCAGTTATTATTATTAATATTATTATTATTTATTCGGCAAAAACATTGAATACAAAACAAGAGTACATTTGGAAAAGAGTCACATGGATGCCAGGAAAAAAAAATTAACTAAAGAACTATAACCCGAAGGTCTTCTTTTCCAATAATGGTATAAAGGAAAACATAATTGCGAGATGTTCCTTTGGGATTGTTATTTGATTTCGAATGAGAGAAACCGAAAGCTCTTCCCATACCTTAATCAAGGTGCTCAAGAATGAATGAGGGTTCAGCTATCAGTGTCTTTAACTCATACTTTGTGCAAGAATACAATTTGCAACTTTGTGTAAGGACGAAAACGAAACAGTAGTCAGTCGTAACGGCTTCACCTACAAAGACGTCAAGAAGGAAATCAAATAACAATGATGATTATAGTTCGCACAAAATATACAGACTTCATTCACCAATACTCCCCTGGGACTGGAACCTGAAATCTTTTTTGGCTCTGTCACTGAAAATTCCAGACTATTAATTCATTTGAATAATCGGGAGTACTGTGTGCTACTCCATAAAGTTCCTTGTGTGAGACGTTAACTGTTGATCTTTCGTATACCGTTGTATTTTCAGTGTTGGAGGTTCCTACGCCATTACCATGCTGACCATGACTCAGGTCTATCCCAACGGCACCGTGGACTGGTTCCCTCCCGCCGTCTACCGAAGTTCCTGTCCCATCAACATCCACGACTTCCCCTTCGACGAACAGCGATGCCCCCTCAAATTTGGATCCTGGACCCATGATTATAGCAAGATCGACCTGCAACCCATCTCGGAGTTCGTGGGTCTCGAGCGGTTTTGGGAAAACCAGGAATGGGACATAGCCGAGACACCAATCGAGAGGCACAAACTCCAGTATCCTTGCTGCGATACCGAAACCTACGTTGACCTGACCTTTACGTTCGTCTTGCACCGGAAGTCGCTGTTCTACGTCGTGACCTTTGTTCTGCCCTGCTGCATGATAGCGTTTCTCACCATCTTCGTCTTCTACGTACCGTCCAATTGTGGTGAGAAGGTGAGGATAAAAGGATTCAATATCTGAATCTACCATAAAGCCAGAGTATCCCATTTAATGAAAATGTGAAGAAAAAAAAAACGCAATCGAAATGACGCATCGTATGCGTAATGCTTGTAGTAATTTTGATTGCGCCATTAGCTACCCAATCAATCTAACGAAAGCAATAAGCTCATACGCCAACAATTAAAGCAATGTTTACACTATCCTTTTTGCAATCACTTTTTGTACGACTCCACTCTCGCGTGGTGCTCCAGTCAAAGACCACACCAGTCATTGACGCAGTTCTCGGTTATGAATAACGTCTTAAGTACAACAGGCATATAATAGATAAATTGACACTGGCTATGTTGAGAAATTGCACTTAATCAACCCAATGAAGCCAATTATTTCATGCGTTATCAATCCAATGCAATGTTTGCACTATTCATGTTGCATTTATTAAAATAAACTACGTCACTGTAACATTGCGCTTCAAGGACCGCTTCAGTCGTTGACGCAGTCCTCCGTCAGCAAAAGACGAATTGCGTGCAGCGGGCATAACAATCCATTTGACACTGACAACTTGGATGAATTATGCCTGTTGCATACGGCACCATTGTACCAGATTGCGTCAAAGGCCTAATTGGCACGTCAATAAAATGACGCTTCGTTTGCAACGAGTGTAAGTCATTTTGACTGATGATCGTCTCATCTTGTTTCCTTTTCTTCCTCATCACCAGGTAACGCTCTGCATCTCCATCCTCCTCGCCCTCATCGTGTTCCTGCTCCTGATCGCCGAGATGATCCCGACGACCGCAGGCTCGATCCCGCTCATCGGCATCTATCTCCTCTTCTCCATGGCCATGGTTAGCGTCTCCATTACAGTCACCGTCATCATCATCAATCTCTTCCACCGATCGGCCCTGACGCATACCATGCCCTGCTGGGTCAAGTTAGTGTTCATTGATTGGTTGCCGCCGTACCTTCACATGAAGAGGCCAGAGAACTACAAGTCCTATTACCCCCAGGCGGATCAACAGGAGGTGGACCATAGCAACAATGTCCACCTTACAAGAATGGTATGACCAATCGATGTGTACCACAAGATATTGCGCTTTTACAAGATGTACAGTTTTTCTTTGTACAACTGCATAATAGTTGAAGGACCTCAATGGCTCCTCGCTGCAAGCAATTAAGAAGTATATCGCTACCAACGAGTCTAAGTTTGATTTGATTTGATTTGATTTGATTTGATTTGATTTGATTTATTGGTTTAAACTCATACTCACAGTTAACGCCCTTCTGACTACTTGTAGAGAATCTATGTCCGCAGCTCCTAGGTTGTGGAACAGATTCCACAAATTAGTGAAAGTTTGTGACTGTAGGGGACTTCAAGGGAGAAGTGAAAACAGTGACGAATATTTTCATATTCATACAGTCATCTACAGTTTCACAATCATGAGTGAGACGGATGGTGACTTACGGAGACAACTGAAAACACACCGAATGACGAATATTCTCCCAATAATTATTGTAAGTGTCTCTTTTGTAGGTATGTGTTGCAATATGAACGTCTGCATTATTATGAACTGCAATTAAATCTGTACAATTATTGTCCTCACCTCCAGATGTACGGTCGTAACTCGGACACGGACCGGCAGTGCTTCAACCGTCATCCCTACCTCCGTGGAGGTTGTGGCACCGGGTCGGACGGGCTCCCCAACCTGCACAACCTCGGCATGGACAACGAGTGGCAGACACACGGACACGAGACGGAGGAGGAGATGCTCATGGATGCTAACATTGATCTCAAGGGGCTGAGGGATAACGGCAAGACACCGGCTAGACTCAAAGAGGGCCTGGAGTATCTCAATTACATCGTCGAGAGGACCAAAGATGCCGATAAAGACCATAAGGTAATGGTCTCCTTTTTTCTCATAGTGCACTTTGGTCAGTCGTGTTTCTGTAGACGGATGGGGTGGGATAATAAACCCCGATTGAAAATGTCTGTCGACAAATTTGACAACCCTTTTTATTCACACTCGCCGGCATTTTAGCTTTTATTTGTTACTTCTCATTTTGAATAAACGCACCACGCATTGAACTAGTTAACACTAAAAACTTTGCTTTCTTGATGCCTGTTGTTGAAAATATGATTCTTGCAGAAAAATCTTATATGGTTTCGATTTTGTTCATTACCCTTTTATCGCTTGGAGTTTTATAAAGGAATCAATACAAAAGCTTGAAAGTGTATTTGTCAATATCGTGTTAGTTCCCCCTCACTGATCTGTCTATTCATCTTTGTACTGTCTAGGTCCAAGCAGAATGGCATTACGTTGCCATGGTGATAGATCGGATATTTCTCTGGATCTACATCGTCATCGTTCTGACTGGGAGTATGGGCATCTTCCTCTATTCTCCGTTGCTATGGGAGACCAGTGATGTCCACATACCCGTTCCGTGGGAGAAACCTATCGAAGTCAACAGGACCGAATATCTAAATTCACTGTAAGCAAATCCAGAAATATAATATTTCTAAATTATTCCACTTTCCGATATATACCCGTCCGAAGGTAATTTTATAGATAAAAGATTGTAATCCCCCTCATAACATGATCTACATTTTGTTAATTTTTCGTTTCCATCCCGAAATTTTTCTCTCATCAGTTATCTCTGTGTCCCTATTTCAAATTACAATATAAAGTTCATATTGTGTAATGACATCAATAAGCTTTTATTTTGGTACTTTTGATAAATAATTACGACATTATAAGTTAAAAACTATTTTGGCCAATGTTTCAATTCCTGAGACAAGAGGGATGCGAGGTAACGCCCTTCTCTCTTGGCAGAAGTCTATCTCCAAATTTAACTCTTCCTGGAAATGTAACTTTGTTCTTTAAAAAAAAATCCATTTAACTGGCTTTTATCATGCCTGTGTTTGGTTCAATTTCTATTTACATTTTCTGCAGAGGAAAGATGTGAAATATTCGGAAGGATATTCGAATCCATCCCTCCATGTTTGTACCAGCCAACATTATTACCATGGTGACGGTCAACTGGACGACACTGCGTGTTGGAGGACATCGCGTTTCATTATTATCTTTCTTCACGATACGTGATTGTTGAAAGAAAAGCGCCTTAAAATTATTTTTTATTATACTGTAATTATGACTTATCCAATGATCCTCACGCTTTCGATATGCATTCATACTTATGTTTTTGTGGATATATATTTTCTGTAGAAGGCCGAGTTTTCAGATATGTACAATAAACTGTAGCTGTGTAGAATATTCCTTTTGTTGTTGTTGTTATTATTACCCTTTACTTTTCACTCATTATTTGTGGTTCAGATAAATTGGCGATAAATGCAAAGCTACATGCATCCTACATAAATTCATGTGTAACCTACAATAGTATATTTGTAAAGCGCTTAGAGACATTTGTATTAAGCGCTATATAAAAATTAAATATTATTATTATTATCATTATTATTATCATTATTATTATTATTATTATTATCATAAATACGTTCTGTGTTCTGTGTTGTAATGTGATTGCAAACTCCAAGATTAAAACCTTGCATAGTATTCCCCAATTTTGAATAGCCCCATTAGACGAAGAAGAAAAAATGTTGTTACTACTCTAAATCTAGTTATGGTTGCAATATAAAAATATAAAAAACTAGATTTTTTGCCTATAATCCATTTAGAATATAATAACATTATTTTGTGTGTTTCATTAAGCAAATTCATTTGAGGTAGCTCTTTTGAGGTTAACTCTAGTTTTGTTTTTGTTCACTGTAAACATCATAATTACTTAATGTTTATCAACATTAATTTTGTTATTTACTGAGGTTGCAGGAAGTCAGAATTCTATTTTTTGTGAAAATTCGTTTTTTTTTACATTCATTACACAAAGAATCAACCAAACAAAATTATATTACAGCTGGTGAGATGAGTCCGAATAAAAAAAAAAGGAATCAGTTTTGTGTGGTATACCTTGCATTTCAGTCAGTTGAAATATAGTGATGATTGGTAAGAGAAATAAAAAATAGCAATGAAGACAGACCCTCCTTACCCCCCCCCCCCCCCCCCAAAAAAAAGAAGCGATTTACTCCGATCGGATGAGGGCAAGACGAAAAGCTTTATTATGTCTGTTTCCAATCCAATCCAATCCAAAAGATATTTGATATACACTGTGAAAAGGTTGGGCAATATTTTCCAACACTTTGCCAATAGTCAACCCAACCATCTATTGGGCAATATTTTCGTATTTTGCCCAACAGTTGGTCAAGAATTTCCCAACAAGTTGGCTACCGTAGTCAGGCAGTTGAAGGGTCATATCTATGCCCAAATTTTGGTCAAAATACGAAACAATTATGCACGTGTGAAGTAGGGTACTTATGTTTACCAATACCACTGGGCAAAATATTGCCCAATAGATGGTTGGGTTGACTATTGGCACAACGTTGGGCAAAGTGTTGAAAAAATATTGCCCAACCTTTTCACAGTGTAGCGCCTTTTCCTTGCAGTTACAAAGCGCTGTTTTCGTTGTTATTTTTGACATATAAGTGTAACCTCGAATTCCTAATTATTTCGGTGCAAAAAATTACTTATATAGTCTAGCACAAAATAAACGTTGCAGTGTTTCTATCATTATTATTGAACAAGTCATTGTTAATAACCTTACGTTTATGTTGTGAACATAAAGCGTGGTGCCAAATGTTACTGAATATTTCTCGATCATCTAATTTTATATTGTTTACTTCTATATGGTGCATATAAGAACAGTATTCAGGCAATTTAAACAAATGCTGTACTTGACTTTCTTTATATCAATTAGCTTACTCCGTCACAAACGTGCCGACTAAATTTTCCTTTCCATTTTATTCCATTTCCCATTGTTGGGATAACAAATTGTGAAATTTACCGGTAGAGTTACAGATTATGATAACTGTTTAACTAATAATTAAAAACAAAACAAACAAAAACTAACAATCAAACCCGTCACGTTGTACCTATTTTCGAGGCTTAAAAATTATTTTGCGATCATTATCTAACCTTCCAAAGTTCGATCGAACCTGACCGACAAGATAATATGGTACCATGTGATCATCGGAATTCATATACTGTATAGAATGTGATATAAATGTTAAAAAGTATGGTAACTTAAGGCACAGTAATCTGTATTGTATAAATACCAAAACTCAAACATGCATTATCATGATGAACTATTTAGAAAGTCGCAAATAACAAGTTACAGAAAGTCGACCCATCTCTTGTTCAACAACGAAACTTACATCGGGAATCTGAGATATCCTTAAGTAAAAAAAAAGTTATAACTTATACTCAACTTTGATGTAACTGCTTTACATTCAAATATATGTAGTTTTGATATTGGTGATGTGACATGAATTATACACTGTAGAAGATGATATAACTATTAAATTTATCATTTGACAATGTTGTTTTTCCTATGTGATGAGAACAATGAATGAAGATGACGTACTCACATTATACGAGGATAATTCATATGAGAGTTATGATGATGAATCTTTTTATGATAACTGTTGATGTTGATAGTGATGATGAAGATCGAGGCAATATTGGTAATAACGATGATGGAGGTGATGATGATGATGATGGTGGTGATGACGATGATGATGAAAGAGATAATGATGATGATGATGATGATGGAGGTGATGATGTGATGATGGAGATGATGATGAGTATGACGATGATGATAATAATGATGATCGATGATGATGGTGGTGGTGATGATTATGATGATGGCAATGTAGAAACTTTGTTACTCAAAAGAAGTTTGCAAATTCTATCATGCGGAAGAGAAATGATGCTAAAAGTGGGAAAGATTGTCATGGGTTCATCATTTCAATCTCCATGCCACTCAAAATGAATATCATTATATCAAATCTTATCTTCTGTAGATAAAAAGTAGGCCTACTAAAACAATGACGGATGCTATTGACAAACATGAGGGAAGATTTGAAATAAAGCAATTATTTGGGGGTACCGTGAAGATAGATTGCAATTGGAGAAAAAAGATCTAACACAAAGTTTAAACTATAAATGTACAGCTTAGAAATTCGGGCACCCTTTCCCCTCTCTCTCTCCCTGTTTCTCCTGCTCATCCATCTATTTCTCCCCTTGATAGATCATTTGAAAATAGATTTCTCTGCTTATTTCCATTTCCGCCCGTCCTTCCATAAAAACCTCTTCTCCCCATCCCATTCAACTCTTATCTGCCTCTCACCTCCTAACTCTTCTTCCTCTCTCATATCATTTCTCTCTACCCCCACCCCCCCCCCCCCGACACACACTCTCTCTATCTCCCCCATTCTATTTTTCTTTCTCTCTCAACCCTTATTTCTCTCCCATCTCTCATTACACTGTCACAATATCCCGACGAAGCATCGAAACCAAACCTACGAAATGATATCAACGTATCATTTTATTTATATTTGTTTTATTTGTTTTGGAAGCGATCCCCCACCGCCTACCCCCTACCAAGCTATCTCTTTTTCATTTTAACCATGCTGCTGGAACAAACCACGCGCATGCGTTATGAGCAGTTGCTTTCCTAACGATATCGATTTGTTTAGGAAATCGATCGTCAACCCTGGAATCTTGACAAAGGTTTTTTTCCCTACTTGATTCGTGGGAGAGGGGAGGTTTATTCCATGCTGTCACGCACAAGTACAATCTATGTCGGACTTACTCTCCTGAGCCAGTTACCTAACAGGTCTGTTCCGAAAACCTCCGATTATATCACTCAAGCCCACTACCGCAGAATTTAAATTTGAGATGAATTTACAGCCCACTAAAAATGAAAAACATAGGTTTCTTTTACTGCAGAAACACACAATAAATCAAGCATTATGTAGATGTGAGCATTTTGCAATAAATTAGGTTTTTTCTTTATTAGAAAGAAATATCTTGAAGATACCTCACATCCAAATTTCAAATGAAAGAATCAATGTCAGCTTCATTAGAGAGAGTTCACAAACATGTTAATGAATTAAAAGTATACATTGATCTTTACTTCCTGACAGAAGATCATGGTATTATACAATCATAAGCATTAAAATCAGCAACCTCAAAATAAACCAAATACTGTATCTTACTTCAGACAAGAGATCCACACTTGTATGCCTAACTCAATCATGTTTTTACATTTAAAAAAGGAGCAGTCAGTTTGAGATATGACAGCAGTGTGGGTCTCTTGTGTTGCCATGGTTACACTGAGACTATGTCTTCCTTCTCTGTGCTCTCCTCCCCGATGGAGAAGTTTAGCAAAAGTCATCTTTATACAAAAATTTCCTCCTACCAGACACTAACTTTTTTTTCAAGCTTGAGATCTACATGATCTCTTCAACAAAGAAGTGTTACATCAAATCCACATCGACTTCACACATACATGACATAACACAACTGTTACACAGAAGACACCTTACACATTATTTTGAATACAGTCAGATCTAACAAATACTTGCTTGTGGAGGCACTTTCAAACTTGGACACTGAATTAAAAGTGTTAATTTGATTTACCATCTCTTGAAAAATTAAAAATCAAATTGAGGCAAAAGCCAATTTTAACCTCCCTCACCTGCCATTTGCTCCAAGGAAACCTACCACAAACACATAAAACATAATTCATACAGAATAACAGATACGGTCTGTATGATGAGAAATAAAACTTCTACCTTGTCTAAAATATTGAAGTCACCCTACTGCAGTGTACAACGTAAGCAGAAAGATATCAAAGTCATTATGAATAACAATGGGTGCTTGGAAAAACAAGCATGAGATATCAAACATCTGAAATAACCACGTTGATCAAAATGACTATCAGGTTGTGAAACACTAAAGTTTGTAGTAAGTTGTACCATGTAACATACATGTACCAACTGAAGGTGAATGTTTACTGTAATAAAATTTGACAAATTCCTTGCAGTATACTCTGAACATGTACACGTACTCATTCATTTATTTAAAGTCAATTTCAGTCAATTGACAATAAACTGAAAGCAATTCTGTAATGTATCTTTTCTATTACATGTCCAAGTAAAAGGTGTAGGTTTTTTTAAACACAAATGACAACATGACATGTGAGTACCACAAAAGCCAAGTGCATAAAGCTGCACTCAACTACACAACAATCACATCATACGATCACTACATCTACATATGTAAAATTACTAAAGTTCTTTTAAACCTTTCCAGTACCATTCAATTTCATAATACTGAACCATAACAATGGTTTTTCTACAAAGATTGCAAAACATTTTAGGTGTACAACACTGCATTTGATTTCCAAGATTTAATTTGCATACTGCATACTGACTAAAGCCACTAGGCTAACAGAAGATAGGAAGGCGTGGCAATCCATTGTAAAACAGAAGCCATCATACATCCCAGCGATGCTGTGGATGGCTCAAGTCAAGTCAATTTTCGTACTGCATGCAAAAGTTTTTAAGTATGAATTAAAAAGTTGAGAAAGACTGGTTCCTCTTTTTGCCCTCGATGTATACAAACATAGTTACATATATGAGCACAAAAAGCAAGGGAACATTTGGAAAAGGCACCGTTGTCATTTAAGAAGAAGAAACAATACCGCGTACGTGTTCATGTGCATTTAAAAATATACTGTTGATTTTTCACTCACATTATGCACTGAACTTAATAATTGACATTATTTAACAAAATCACTTTTCCCACAATGTTATCAGCTACAAAATACATTCGCATTAAAAACACAAAATTTTCTCTTTCTCTTTCGTGTTGCCTTCTGACTAATAACAACATAAAGTGAACTATTACTCTTCTAATAGTTTTGAACTGGTACTGAACACACTCTGCTTTCTTTAAAAAAAACACATGTATTTTCATATTTTACAACTTCATATTTAAAAGTATTTACATAATCAAGGTGATCATTTCCTTATTCGTTTATTTTGTTTTACTCCAAGATTAATGAATCTGTTAACCTCAAATGAGACAGACACAATTAAAAAATCCCCGCCAAAAAAATTATGTACCTTGGAAAAGTATGGTACATGTAGTAATCTGAAACAAATACTGTGATGCAAATACATCGGTTGAAAGGTTTACAAGGCAAACAGAATTGGAAGATTGTATTATACAAACAGGAATAATTCAAAATCTTAATGTTAGTATGGCAAGAAATACATCAGACTACATGATTTAGGAAAGGAATATCATTTTACCTAAAATTGTTTGAAAATGCAATCGTGAAATAATTGAACTATTTCATCTAGTTCTCTACCAAATCTCGACATTATTTTAATGACAAGTGTAGAGGCCAAAACAATATTAATATTCTCAACATAGAAAACAATTCATCTTTCTAAAAGAATGTACAAGGTACAGTTCTTGTATCTTTTATTTTTAGTCTTTATAACAATTTTTGCTACTTCCAGATAAACTATCAACATTTCAGAAGTAAAAAATGGCAGGGCAAAACCGAGTTGCTGCAAACCCAGGAAACACACTTTCAATTAAGCAGAGTTAATAATGATTAACAGTCGGTGCAAATTCTCAGGTGAATGTAGCAGAAATCCAGACAGTACTGGTTGAGGGAATGTTTCATAGGGTGAAAGGTGAACTAGTCGGTGTGCACTGGGGAGTGATTGGGTGACTTGAGAGTTTTGCCTGCACCGTAAGGCTTGTCAATAGCTAGCGTCTCAATCTCTGCAGACAAGGCATACTCTCTCCTCGCTGCATCCTGAGGTGTAATGGGTGGCAAGATAGGGGGTGCAGGCTTCACCTCTACCTCCTTGCCTCGAGGGTCCACATGGGCGATAAAGGCAGTTACATCACGCGACCCCTCACCCCCTCTGCTCCTCGATAAAGGATTTGCCGTTTGAGGGGTGGTGCCGACGCGATGGATTCGGCCGAACATGTGAGATTGCACTTGATTTGGTTCAGGCATGTTGTCGTCGCTTCGTAAACGGGTGGCAGGATGTACCCCTTTAACGGGACCGTTTCCAGGGCGGGTATTATAACGCTTGGTTCTGGGTGGGGCAGGGTCTTTGGGAGGTGAAGGGCTTGCGACCCTCCCAGGATCACTCCTCATATGTTCTACAGTGGGTTTTAGTTGTTTCAGTTTGAGCTGATGAAGCTGGGTGGTCAAGTAAGCAATTGTACCCGAGCGCTGATCCAACTCTGCCGTCAAAACCACAATCTTTTGCCCCCGCTGTGCAAGTTGATCTTGAAATATTTTCTCTCTTGTCTTCATCTGTTGTTCTAGTTTATTCAACCTATCATGGTTTGTTTCTCTCTCCTCTTTTAGTTGATTGCATTCTTTTTCCTTCTTGTTCAGCTTCTCCGTTAAAGCCTCGATCTCACTCTTGTATTTCTCTGTGCAAAACAATGGAAACATGAAATGCATTTCAAACTGTACTTCTCCAGGTTTACAAGCTGACTTTTCATAATACATATTCACTTTTGTGTAAATAACAATATGAAGTTATTGCTCGATTTGTAAATAATACTCTTTGTACAATACCAATTTTAGAGTAGAGTGTCGATAATACTAAAGTATGTGTTTGCTGGCATTTCACCCCCCAAAATGATAATTTTATGCCATAAATTTTCTTAAAACCAAACGGGCTAAAGAGCACTGTTAAAGCCTACATTATACTGTAGGTTGAACATATTATATTGAAGTATACATGCATTACATTGAACTAACATACATGCTTTAAACAATAAAGAAATAATTCCATGGACTATTGATCGAAAGGAGAAAATGTATACCTTCATCGACATCATCGCTTTTCATGGCAAGTTCAAAGTTGAGTTCGGCGCATTTCTTCTGCAGTTTGTGAAGCTCCTGGTGGAGTGCCTGGAGAGTCTTGGCATGCTCCTGCTGCATGAACAGGATCGAGCTCTCTGCATTCCTCAGTTTTATCTCAACGGGGGCCGCCATTTCATCGACACCCTAAAGAAAGTGAGAGAAAGGAAGAATAACATTGAAGTTCTCAAGTACCGGATAGCTAGTAGATCTAAAGTCAAGTGGAGAGAAGTGTAGTAAATTACTTTTGCGCAGTGATCAGCCTATGATCAAGTCTAAAGGTATACTGTTCTGCAATGTAAAAGTACAGTAGGTATCAATCATATTGAGATTTAGATGACGTCATACGCAACCGGCTGCAAGATTTTCTTCATGGATGTCGATCATGACCCATAATTTCCGGAAAAGGGACCATTAAATGGATTCAAGTAGTCAAGTTGGTAAGTGGAACTGAAGTAGTTAAGCTAATTTTGGACTATAAATGCATCAAATACGCATCCAGTAAAATATCAAAATTAGGGATTAAGTTTGGCCAAGTTTTGTGTAACGTTTCATTACACAAACGCACGAACACTAAAGCGTATAGGGCTGTTCTGTCTCTAAAGAGAGAGCTGACCTTACCCAAATCAGAGGCTAACGAACGAAAGAGACAGAAAAATTCGGTCTAGATCTAGATATCTAGGTGTAGTCTACCGACAGTGATACTCTCACTCTCAGTCTCACATCTAGACCAAAATTTCTGTCTCTTTCGTACGTAAGCCTCTTCTTTGGGTAGGGTCGGCTACTCTAAAGAGAAGAGGCTTTCAAATGAAAGAGACAGAAAATTTAAGTCTCCATGATCTCACACCCAATTAGCTACAGTGCACGTCCATCATCATTCACTCAATTTTAACATTCCATCACAACAAATCCTTTGGTAAATAGTTCTAAATGTTTCATGGATCATGCTGCCTTTACTTACTGGTTACAAATCACCTGTGCTCAGTTTAGTCTGGTGACACTACTACCTAAAAACATTCATGATGTTGATTTAGCAGTCGTTTCCTCCAATTTTTAAGCTCAAAATGATCAATTTCAATGGATGGTGTTGTCGTCTCGGTGTAACGCAGCGCAGATCAGCTTACGGTACATGTAATCTTGTTTACATTATTACGTGCAAAGTCTATGCGGGTTTTTACATAGACAATGTACACACAGCGGTCGTCGCCAACACAACCTGTAAATAAAAAGAAAGATATTGTGAGGCTCGTTCAACTATATTATATATAAGCTACAGGTATAAATCTTAATTTGTATCTAAATTCAATTATTTCCTTGGGTTAAATTTAATATATACTTTTTACAGTATAATATAATTTCGGTATTATTTAAAAATATCATATTATCACAAAATCTACAATAAATAGGTATATTTTAAAATTACACAGTGATGCCCTAAAAAATTTCTTCAACCAGAGATCATACTCATAAAGATAATTATGATCAAGAGATTCAAGATTTATTTATTTCTTTCCATTGACATGAAAACAATACAAGTTCATCAACAAGAATAAATTCATGAACAAAGATATTGAAAATGTGGAAAAGAGGTGGTCTGTAAAAAAGCTTTTACAGGAACAACATTCATGAACAAAAACAAGATTTTAAAAAGATAAGGTTCTATAGGATCTATAGCATAATTTTTTACCCTTAAACAATTACCAGAAAGACAACCACCCCCCCCCCCGAGGACTATTACACCCTGAATACTTGAGAACTATCACATTACTATAGTCATAACCAGGCGCGTATGCAGGGGGGGGGGCAGGCGCGGATCCAGGATTTCTTAGGGGGGGGGGCCCAAATTTGAAATTATGCTAGCCAAATATTGGTACGTAATGGTGACCAACGGTGATGTAATGCGGGGGGGGGGGGGGGTCGGTGCAGGGAGGGGCGAGTCCCCCCCCCCCCTCCTCCACGAAACGCGGAAGCTTTGACGTTTCATTAAATTATTAAAGAAAGAAGACGATTCGTTGTACCGTTCTCGACTCAAAATCTTCGTCTGAATTTAGTTTTGCCCCTCCCGCGCGAAGCGCGGAATTTTTTTTTTTTTTTTTAAATATTAGAGAAAGAAGACGATTCATTGTAGAGTTCTCAACTCTTAATCCTTGTCTGAATTCAGGTTCCCCCCACCCTCCTGCGCGAAGCGCGGAAGCTTTGACGTTTCATTAAACTATTAAAGAAAGAAGACGATTTGTTGTACCGTTCACGACTCTGAATCCTCGTCTGAATTTAGTTTTTCCCCTCCCGCGCGAAGCGTGGAAAATTTTACGTTTTATTAAAATATTAGAGAAAGAAGACGATTCATTGTAGAGTTCTCAACTCTTAATCCTTGTCTGAATTGAGGTTCCCCCACCCTCCAGCGCGAAGCGCGGAAGCTTTGACGTTTCATTAAACTATTAAAGAAAGAAGACAATTTGTTGTACCGTTCACGACTCTGAATCCTCGTCTGAATTTAGTTTTTCCCCTCCCGCGCGAAGCGCGGAAAATTTTACGTTTTATTAAAATATTAGAGAAAGAAGACGATTCATTGTAGAGTTCTCAACTCTTAATCCTTGTCTGAATTCAGGTTCCCCCACCCTCCTGCGCGAAGCGCGGAATCTTTGACGTTTCATTAAACTATTAAAGAAAGAAGACGATTTGTTGTACCGTTCACGACTCTGAATCCTCGTCTGAATTTAGTTTTTCCCCTCCCGCGCGAAGCGCGGAAAATTTTACGTTTTATTAAAATATTAGAGAAAGAAGACGATTCATTGTAGAGTTCTCAACTCTTAATCCTTGTCTAAATTCAGCCCGCCCCCCTCCTGCGCGAAGCGCGGAAGCTTTGACGTTCTATTAAACTATTAAAGAAAGAAGACGATTCGTTGTTCCGTTCTCGACTCTTAATCCTCGTCTGAATTTAGTTTTTCCCCTCCCGCGCGAAGCGCGGAAAATTTTACGTTTTATTAAATTGTTAGAGCAAGAAGACGATTCGTTGGAGAGTTCTCGACTCTTAAACCTCGTCTGAATTCAGGTTCCCCCCACCCTCCTGCGCGAAGCGCGGAAGCTTTTACGTTTCATTAAATCATTAGAGAAAGAAGACGACTCGTTGTACCGTTCTCGACTCTTAATCCTCGTCTTAATTCAGTTCCCCCCCCCCCTCCTGCGCGAAGCGCGGAAGCTTTTAAGTTTCATAAGATAATGAGAGAAAGAAGACGATTGGCTGTACAGTTCTCGACTCTTAATCCTCGTCTGAATTCAGGTCCCCCCCCCCCCCCCCCCCCGCGCGGAAGCTTTGACGTATCATAAGATTATGAGAGAAAGAAGACGATTCACTGTACCGTCCTCGATTCTTAACCCTTGTCTGAATTCAGTCCCCCCCCCCCCTCCCCTCCCGCGCGAAGCTTTGACGTTTCATTAAGTTATTAGAGAAAGAAGACGATGCGTTGTACCGTTCTCTATACTCTTAATCCTTGTCTGAATTTCAAAGATGTTCTTTGTCTGCTCCTTTTACTTCCTACGTCCTCTTCCGTTTTGGGGGGGACCGCCCCCCCCCCCTGGCTACGCGCCTGCGGTTAGATAAACACATTTGATAACTTGTCCGGCCCCGGAAGCTCAGGGTTTTAGGCGTTTAATTAAGGTCTGATGATCATTTTTTTAATACCTATTATTTTGTGACACTGGTAGTTCACTATTTGGCGTGGGGTCCAGGGGGCGGATCCCCCCCAAAAGAGGGGTTTTAGGCAATAAATTACCGTCAGATGAGCATCTAAGGGCTAGCCGTAGCGCCCTAGGTGGAATCCAGGGGGCAGAGCCCCCGGAAGCTTAGGGGTTTTAGGCATTTAATCACGGTCAGATGAGCATATTTTGATGCCTCATTTTTTAACACTGCACTGGCATTTAACTATTCTTTCTTTCTTGCTCTCATTCTATTTTTTTCTCTTTAATATACTTTTTCAAATAAAGTGGGGGGGGGGGGGGGGGGGGGGAGGGAGCTCGAGGCTCCCGATCCCTGCCATACCTCGGGCCCTGACATGTAGGAATCTCAAGAATCATATTTCGTGCCTGGCTGTAAATATACAAACGTATAATTTACTAAAAAATGAGGACAAATCTCGGAAATTATGTCATTTCAGCATTAATTGTAATCCACCGTTGTGGAATTAGAAATAAACCACGTTTGAATTTGATTCCCCCAAAGCCTCCCCCCCCCGATTAGTACGCCAGTATCTCCTCTTTTCCTTTTTTCTTTCCCTTTCCTTCCTTCTCTCTTATTGTTTTGATTGGGGGGGGGGGGGGGTTAACAGCCTGGGAGGCAGGGCCCTTTCGGTCCCCCCCCCCGATTTCCTTCTTCCCCCTTTTCTTTTCTTCTTCTTCTTCTTCTTCTTTCTTTCTTTCTTTCCCTTTCTCTCCTCTTTCCCTTTCCCTTCTTTTCCTTTCTTCTCTCTTTTTTTTTTTTTTTTTTTTGCGGGGGGGGGGGGGGGGGGGCCAAGGCCCGCTCGGCCCCCCCCCCCTGGATCCGCGCCTGGGGGGGGGGGGGGGGGGGTTAACCCCCCACTCAACGGTGTCGATTTGTATCCGTGGTTGGAGGATGGTAGGTGCCAAAAATATTTTCGGCAATGGATCAAAGCAACCAAGAGGTTGAAGCGTGTGGCAGGTTGCACCCCATCCCTCCCAAGTTATCAACTTTTTCAAGTCACCCTCAATTCAGATAACATTTCAGAGAATATGGGACCCCACATGGGCTAATTGCTAGCTGGTTATAATCCTCTCAAGCGCGTAGCAAGGATTTTTATTTTTAGGAGGGCTCCGTAGGGGGTGGGAGTTTCAACCGTCCTGCAATGCGCGAAGCGCGGAAGCTCTGATGTTAAATTATTAGAGAAAGAAGACGATTCGTTGTACCGTTCTCGACTCTTAATCCTCGTCTAAATTCAGTTTCTTTTGACGTTTCATTAATAATAATAATAATAATTATTAAATTATTAAAGAAAGAAGCCTATTCGTTGTACCATTCTCGACTCTTAATCCTTGTCTGAATTCAGTTTTCCCCACCCCCTCCGGCGCGAAGCGCGGAAGCTTTGACTTTTCATTAAATTATTAGAGAAAGAAGACAATTCGTTGTACCGTTCTCGACTCTTAATCCTTGTCTCACTCAGTTTCTTTTGACGTTTCATTAAATTATTAGAGAAAGAAGACGATTCGTTGTGCCGTTCTCGACTCTTAATCCTTTTTCTTCCAACGTCCTCTTCCTTCTTCTTTCTCTCTCTCTCTCTCTCTCTCTCTCTCTCTCTCTCTTTTTGGCCGGCGTTTTTAATTTAATTTTTTTTTTTTTGGGGGGGGGGGCGACCGCCCCAACGCCCCCCTGGCTACGCGCCTGTATTCTCTCTGTCTCTCATTACCCCCTCTCTCCCACTCTCTACTTCTTTTTAGCACTTTTGTGCTTAGCGCTTAACATCATTAGCTCGTTGCTTTTTAACGATGCGGCTTTGCATTTGGCGCATTCTGCATTTCTATGATGCTGTTGATTTAATAAATTGAATAAATTCATCAATTCCTGATGAAGCCGTATGAGCGAGAATTCAATTTATTCTTGTCTCATATACGGTTGTCTCATTTACATATGTATTATGAAAATGAGATAGCAAAATGTGTATATTGATGGTCATCTTGCGAGTAATAACCATTAACTACTCTCATCGGGCTCTCATCATTAATTTTACTTTTCATTTTTTTTTTATGGTGAGTTATTGGGGGGGGGGATGATTGTACAGGCCACCCCTCACCTGAAATATTGGGGGGTTTATCCCCCCATCCCCCCCCCCCCCCCCTCGTGATCGACACCCATGCCCCCACCTCAATGTTTGTTTATGTGTCAGTGTTTTGGAGGAAAACCCCTCCCTCCCGTTTAAAAAAAAAAAAAAAAATAACCTTACCCCCACCCCCCTACCGAACGAAATATTGGTCGGCATAATCATTTCCGGGACAAAAAAAGTGCTCTTACCCCCCCCCCCCCCGCGTTTATTCACTGGCTGGCTCTGAGTCGTTGTCAAATTTTCGGCGTGATTTTGAAATTTTAACCCCTCTTAACCCCCCCACCCCCCTCGAAAAAAAATCCTGCGTACGCTACTGGTCAACTCAGAAGTTACAACTTTACTTAGCGTGTGCACTTTTAAAATGGGCTTTACAACAAAATCATTTGAAATAAGTTTTTTTGACTTTTTCCTTGATCGATGTGCTCAATTGCACAATAATCCAATTTTCTTTTGGCATATTATTCTACATGGTACAACTGGGTATTTTAAAGGGGGGCCGGGGCCACTTGCGTCAACAGATTTCTGACTCCTCCCCCCCCCCCCGAAAAAAAAGAACCGATGATGAAGCCACATCCAATTCGGCATTGCCAATTAGTGGTTAGTTCGAAATATCCAGGCAGGAAAATAATTAAAGGGGGGGGGGGTCGAGGATAGGGAGAGCTTTATACTACTCGATCCTTGCATGGGGCGCGCATCATCCCACTCTTTTGTAATAATTGCATGCCCCTTTCCCCTTCTGATATAAGTATGTGATCGTTTACTTCTTTGATTAGCTAGCTGGTGCCCCTTTTCCTTTTGATAAATGCCCCTTTTTCACCCCAATAATAACAAAGCTATATTCACTCTTACCCTACCCGTAATTCCTCAAATTTTCATCTAGTAAACCCGAAATTACTTATTGCCCATAGATCCAAGCGCGTACACAGAGGGGGGGGGGGGGGGGGGGGGGGGAGAGATTTGGGGTTAAACCCCCCTCCCTTGAGTTATTTTTATGTGTATGTTTTGTATATGTTTTTTTGGAAACCCCCCCTTTTGATTAGGTGACCTTACCCCCCCCCCCCCCCCACCGAACAAAATGTCGAATTTTCAAATTTGGAGACCAAAAAAAAAAGTGGCTGGCTGAGTCGTTGCGAAATTTTAGGCCCGATTTTAACCCACCCCCCCCCCCCCTTGAAAAAATCCTCCGTACGTCACTGCATAGATCCATAAGACACCATGGTCCTGACCTATGGAACTCTCTCCCAGAATCTATTAAATCATGTTGCTCCCTCTACTCATTTAAGGCCAAAGTTAAAACGATGTTATTATATCTGAATACTCAAGGTAAAATTTCTGTGTCAACTCTTCATTCTTTATCATGTCATCTCTTCCTTCATTTCATTCATTGTCATCATCGTCATCATCATCATCATTATCATCATCATCTTTATCATCATCATCATCATCATCCTCATCTGCATTGTCAATATCACCTTCATCAAAATTTGTATTTTCAAGTACATATCTGTTCTGCTAAATAAATATGTTAATATATTTCATGAGTTTTTGTCTGGGGCTGTCGTATTAATTATCAAGCAATCTGCTTACAATGACAGTCCTTCTTCCGCAAGTAAGGTCACCCTTTTTTGTTTTGGGGGGATTTATTAAAAAAAATATTTAAGGGGGGCGGGTTTCCTCTAAAACACACACATAAAAAACATTGAGGGGGATTCTTTTTCAGATTTTCCTTTGTAGGCCGTGCATGGCCCCTTTTTCTCTCCAGAAAGTGCCCCTTTTTGGTGCCCCCACCGCTCCTCCACCCGGATAATTAAGTGCAGCTTTTCATCTCGATCGTGAGTGCCAAGCTCTTTCAGGTGCGAGAAATTGACTTTTACACCTTTGATATTTTTGCCTTTCTTTTATTTTACATATCATGCCCCTTTAATGTCCAGTGTTTTGTCCTCTCTATGAGATGAAATTTTTCGCACTGCGCGACCTCATTTTTCTCCCTCGAAAATGAATATAAAGACGATGTCACACCCAACTGCGAATATACTATAATAAACTAATATTGATATTTGGAAGACGCTCTGCCACCCCTGTTAGTATGATTGTAGACCAAGCAGTTTTTTGTTTTTGCGTTGATTATAATTGATTGATTAATTGATTGATTTGTTTTGTTGTCCACATTAAGTGGAAATTCTTCTTTCACATGGTATATATATCGCAGACGGATTTTGACAACGCGAGGGGGGGGGGGGGCGAGAAACGAGAGAGAGCTAGAAAAAAAAAGATCAAAATAATAATATCGCCCCACCAGATCCTTCGGGGGGGGGGGGGTCATTTCTTTCTTGGGGGGGGGGGGGGGGGGGGGGAGTAAGCTTGCAATTCAACTTGCCTTGTGTGTGTGTGTAATTTGTAAAAGAAATGGTCAGTAGTTGTGAGGACGAGTTGTTTAAAGGACAGCTCATGGATGCACCGACCGAGCTATGGAACACGTGTAGCCAACCAACTCGTCCCTCTTACTTTACGCATTAACGTATTTAAGGTACAACGTGCGCACGCAGAACAACGGCGGTCTCGAACAAAAAGCTTGCGGAATCGACACAAGGCTGTGTTACGTGTTAGCCCAAACGAGGCTTTTCCGCAATTTTTGACCAAACTTTTCTTTAATAATTGCTGGTAAGTAGATCATGCAACAATACGATGAATTCTTTAATCGATGATTTACTTAAGTTTTTGTCTGGCAATCTAATTATTTCGATGAAAGTTCACGTCGTTTACGCTTGTGCTGTTCGCGTTGGCGGTCAAAAGCCAAGCTTTTGACGATTTCGTAACGTGTGTATTGTGTGAGTGAACACGGCGAAATATGGATGTTGTATTCGGTCAACTTGTAAAGACGTGGAAAGTGTAATTTTAGCTTGTTTAATCATTCAATTTGAAATTAAAGTCTTGTTAATATGTTAATAATGAGTGTCATATGCTGCTTTTGAAGATCAATAGGCGTTTAACGGTTTGTTTAGTTCTTCTGCCTGGCAATTTTTGAATTTCATGATGTTCTGCACCACGACCTTCATTCTGTCACGCACCATTGCCCCCCAAAAAGAATTCATTGAATCTCCTTAACAAAAGTACCAATTGAAAGAGCTTAAAAAATACATCTAAAATAATACCAAGATTATCACCCTAGGTCAACAATTAGCGAAATATCGATAGTTTAGTGTTTAAAAAAACGCCCATATTTTTTGTTTTAACCACACGAGTCAATAGAGGATTGGTGTGACAACTTGTGGCCTTTTTAACCCGCATCAGCAAGCAGGAAGATGCGCAGTTGACGGCTGCGATCGACGCCAGCGCAGCCCCGTGAAAAATTGCCACAATGTGTGTAGATGAGTGTTGCAGCCACTATAGATCTACATTATTTTGTGCATTAGTGATTAGTGTGCAATGCCAATGGGTGTATTGTGTGCAATTGATGCCTCTCAGCACGTACATGTATACAGCACTAGAGTTCAATAAGCATTGACTACAAGTACTATGCCCCGCTGGAGTGGGCTGTAGCACACCTGGTGCGAAAGTGTATTTGTGCCGACCAATATTAGGCACATTCATGGGGCACTAGAGGGCGCTTAGCGCGCGTACGAAAATCTGAATGGCCTTGCTGTGGTGGGTCGGCAATAATCGGCCCAAAACTTGGATATGGGAGGGTGGAAGGATATATCTTTTTTATAATGTTATCTGGTCTTACCCTTAAACATCCTATGTTTAATCTATGTAGAAATAACATGCGAGTACGATAAGAGAAACATCGGGCCCATTACTGATGCAACTTTTAAAATATTAGCCTAGAAATGACCACCAAACGGAAAAAATTGACATTTTTTCCCGACAAATCTTCATAAAATCTGAGTTATAAACAAGTCACATCTAGGTACACTAATACAAATACGATTTTCTGAAAATTCAGGTATTATTTTTTAAGTTTCTTTCAAGTATATTTCTGTGCATCGCAGCGCCAATGTTCTTCACTGCTTCAAAATCACCCTTGAAATTTTTTTTTTGCAACGAATTTGTTACGAGGTCCGCGAGTGTTCCCCGTTCCTTGCGTGTTGAAAGTTTGGTAATACATAGTTTACATTGACTCGCGCACGAAAAAATGGTCGAAAACAAAATGTCAAATGAAGAAATAAACAAGCTTTTGTATAGTTATAAGAGTTCTACCGAGGTTTCTTTGTCGATTTAATTTGTTATATAGTCTCAATTAGAATTCAGAATTATCTCACTGAAAAGTTAAGAAACCGACGATGTTCTCGATCGTAGTTATTTTCATTTTGCCAGCAGCCGATCTAGCGTTGTTTGGGCAAAAAGCTAGGCCGCTGCCTTCCCATCGCAAACCTTTCTGAGTCCCGCTAAAATGGCGCGCTGCGCACGAAGCAATATTCCTTACATTTAGCGCTTGCGCAGTTACGTTTAATCGGTCTCCGCCTCATTTGAATTACCCGCCCGCGCCCCGCCCACGAATCAACGTTCTTGTTCCTTCTGATTGGATGTAAAAGACCCGCCATTCGCTTAACGTTACAAATTTGAGTGCGACGAGAGAGCATACTATTTTCCGTTTTTTTCAATACCAAAATTGTGATATTTCAGTCAAACCCTCTATTTTTAATGATTTTTTCACTTAAGTATTTCACTTAAGTATTTCACTTAAGTATAAGTCTTACTTAACTAAGAAAAATTATCAAAAAAGTCATATTTAAGGTACAAACTTGATTCTTTTCCTGAAATGTCCGTTCACTTTTCGTTTGCATGTGTATGGAACGCCATGTGTGCGTCACCTATGTGTAAAGTGCGTCACCTGTTTAAAGCCTGAAATTTCAGTGTTTTTGGTATCCATTTTTGTATGATTGACAGCTAGGGCGTCAGAGCCGAAGTTTGCTTCCTTTGTTCGGTAATAATTCCGAACCATACAGCTGAGTGTCGTATGAAATCGTTCGCCGTGTTTACGTCTGATTGTGACTGCGTATATGTTGTACTTTGAACTGGTTGTGGTCAGCGTTCGTAGTATTTCCATGGTTACGCGTTTGCGCGGCCTGGCTTGGGGGAAACTGCCTGGCCTGGGGGAAATTGCCTGGCCTGGGGGAAACGGCAATATGATTTCGGCGTTTTGTAAAAACACACCAGGAACTAACTAAGCTCCGAAGGGTGCTCAACCGAGATTTGGTGGTCTCCATTCCTACATTAATTTCTTTGTCAAATAATAAGCACTTTGTCAAATAATTAAAGCACTCTGTCAAATAATTAAAGCACTCTGTCAAATAATTAAATGCAAATACAAGTCCGAAATGGAAAGTTGTAATATGACAATAAAATAACATATCAGTAATAGTTTCATAAATGAGAGGCAGGTTAGTATACTTGCTAACAAAACTGACAAATTTGATAAAAATGGTTAAATCTTGAGAGGATTTTGATCGTTTGACAGTATTATATAATTGAGTTTCCCAAATTATTTTCAGTAACAATGTTGCATTTTTTTTTTTTTTTGGGGGGGGGGGGGTAAAAAAAAATTAGTGGGGTTGGGGGCAGCTTTTTTTTTTTGGTAATTATTTTTTTAATATTTCTTTTTTGTATGTGTAGTATCATATTATTATCAATGTTATGCTTTCAGTCATCGCTTATTATATTCATAAATGTATATATATATCTCTCTCTCTTTCCGTCTCACTCTTTCGTCCCCCCTTCTCTCTCTCTCTCTTTTTCTCTCTTCCTCTCTTCCTCTCTTTCTCTCTCTTTATCATCACTCCAACTCTCCCTCCTCTACACCTCTCTCTTTCTCTGTCTTTTATTTAACAAAAATTTGAATTTGATCAATGACTTTTTAAATGCCTATCGGGGGTCTATGTTTGATTTTTGATTTATGTCATATTTTGTGTTATTTCAATTTAAATTGCAATTGTATGTTTGTGAAATGGATCGCAATTCAGCCATTGGCTGCGATGATCTTTCTAATAAGAACCATTTCTATTCTATTCTACTCTATGTATTCAAATATGTTATTCAGAGATGTCGGAGGGTATCATTAAATGTATAACTTATGTAAGTGCATACATCTTTGATGCGGTCATTCTTTTCCTGTTCAGTCCAATTTCATATTAGATCAGAGTGAGATGTGATGGAAAGGGGGTATGACATTGAGATAAATAATTAGAGAGAAAGAGAGAAGGAGAGAGAAAGAGAGAGAGCGGGGGGGGGGGGGGGGGGGGGGCCTTGTGTTGGATGTCAATTTTCAAAGCTAAAAAAAAAAACTATGCTCATTTTAAGAGGAAATTAAAGGAAAACCTAATACTTGACAGTCGGAGAAGTGAATGACATGTGATTGAAATTTGTATTCTTCTGCCGGTTCATACTTTTTCATTTTGTATATATTTATGTTTTCGTACGTTATAGAAATTCTACTAATTCATCATTATTTTCTTCTTCTTCCTCCTCCTCTTTTTCTTCTTCTCCTTCTTCCTTTTCTTCTTGTACTTATTATCATTTCTATCATCAGTTTAATGTTATTATTATTATCTTTACTAGGTAATTCTTTTATTTTTCTTATCTGTCTGTAAATATGACTATTTTTACTTATTAATTTTATATATGTCTGTAAGGGACCCCACTGGAAATAAGCTCTCGTGTGTTATCCTGTTCAAGCTGACTTGTTGATTTGTTATTATTGTATAATGTTGTATGTTCGAAGCTTGTCGAATAAAACTCAATCAATCAATACATACATATACCTCCACACTCAGGCGCGGATCCAGAATTTCTTAGGGGGGGGGGGGGATTTGAAATTATGCAAGCCAAATATTGGTACGTAATGGTGACCCAGCAGTGGCGAAATGAGCAAAAACGTGTTATTGTTGATGTTGTTGTTGGTGTTTTTTTTTTTTTTTTTTTTTTTTTGAGGGGGGGGGGGGGGGTAGAAACGATCAACGTAACGTAAATTAGCGTGGGGTCTAGGGTCGAAGCCCCGGCGGGGGTCAAGGGGAGGAGCACACAGAAGCTCAGGGAATATAGGCTTTTATTATTTTGTGACAAAGGCAGGTCACTATTCTTTTTTCCTTATTTAGGAATTTGCCATTTCCCAACACTCATAAAAAAATCTAGGAAAATCATGTCATTTTAGTAATATTTGTAAATCACCGGTATCGAATTAGAAATAAACCACGTTTGAATTATATTTTGGGGGCATCTGTCACCCCCTTCCCCAAGCCCAACCCCCCCCCCCCATCAGTGCGACAGTGCCCCCCCCCAATCTACACCTTAACTATCTTCTTTCTCTTTTTTTCTTTCCCTTTATCTCCTCTTTTTCCTTTCCCTTTCCTTCCTTCTCTCTTATTTTGTGATGGGGGGGGGGGGGGAGGGGGAGGTAACAGCTGGGAGGCAAGGCCCTTTTGCCGCCCGATCTCCTTTCCCCTTTTTCTTTTCTTCTTCCTCTTCTTTCTTTCCCTTTCTCTCCTCTTTCCCCTTTCTCTCTCTCTCTCTCTCTCTCTCTCTCTTTTTGCGGGAGGGGGGGGGGGCGGCAAAGTCCGTTCGCCCTGGATCCGCGCCTGTCCGCACTCATTGAGTCATCTCTTTTGCTTTGTACAACTAATACATTTCCTAATTATGAGCAGCACAGCTCATTACGACAATCGTGTCTAATGTTTATGAACTTGTTTTCCATTTTAATTGGTAAATTGATATTTAAATGTATTAATACATGTATGTATTTACATACATGTAGGAGCATCAGCTATCATGGCTTCAAGAAATCATGACACCCAGGTTGCGGGACGTGGACCCTGCTCCTGTGCAACCCACAAAATATGATAAAAATAACATATAATTATAGAATGTTGTACTGTAAAACATCATCATAAGAGAAAAGAGGTGGAGAGGAGGAGGGAGGGACAGAAAGTGTGAGAGAGAAACAGAGGGGATGAAGGAGAGACGAAGGGAGAAAGAGGAAGAGGCAGAGAGAGCAAAGAGAGAGAGAGAGAGAGAGAGAGAGATACAGACAGAGAGACAGGGGGTGGGAGTGAAATAGAAATAGAGAGGAAAGACCAGAACTGAAGAAGAAAAGGAAAATCTGAAAGTAGCAAGTTCAGATAGAGAAAAGGGATGAGAGAGTGAGAGGAAGGATAAAAGTACATGCAACATCAAAATATGAATGAATGGAAGAACCTGCTGTGCCAATCATCATGACAATTAATATTGCACATAATTAATCTCCTCCATTAGATTATGATTTTCATTTCGCCAATGCTAATTATAACACCAATGACTAGACTGCATTCCTTGAGCTGGCGAGGCACGCGCAGTTGAACTTTCCATGAACTCAAATCATGCCGCAATGCGCATAACTTGGCTCGCTTTCCCACGGTCATTAAACTTGCCGGTATTATCCGAAACCCGAAAACCTAACCGAGGAATCGTTCGGAAAACCGAGGAGTCGATCGTACGCCCGAACGGAAGAGCAAAGTAGCCGCCCAAGTCAAACTAAGGTCAAGCTGATTTACGCATCAATTTTCTGATTGGATCAGCGCCCGGGGGCGTTACTTGGGATTTTTTTTGCTAGATTGATCACCCAATGGGTGCTCGTAAACTCATTGTACATGGATAAACGATATATTTGCTTCGTGCTGCGGAGCTCCCAAGCTGCGTTGGTATCGCTGCAAACTCTCAGCCGGCTAGCTCCCCAAGACGGACCATTCGCGGTATGGCGAGATTGTGTGTGTGAAGTACGATTTTGGATTCGAGAACGCACGTAATGCAACCGTGCGCGTCATATTCAGCTGTCGAATGTCTACGACCAATTTTACATGTACGATTTTTAGTACAGATACTTGGTCAGTTTTCTTCTTATATCTTTGGTTTTACAATAGGCTTGAGTCGGTACGGTCGGTCACACCGGGACCCGACCGTTGCCGTCGGGTCCCGGTTTCGTTTTTTGAGAACCGACGCTCCGAAAAAAATAGTGAAATATGTAAGAAATTGCAGTTTTGCACACCACTAAAATCAATCCACCTTAAAACTTAAGTTTTTAATTGTTACCAATCATATTCTAGCTCATCCTGAATCAATCCGAACTGCTGATATAAATATGGGTTACGAAGTAGTTCGCCCCATGGGGTTGTTGTTGCCAGCTAGCTGCTAGCTAGCTACTGTACTGGCCGGGTCTCTCGGCAGTATTAATAAATCAGGTTGAAAGAAACATTAATGTTTGAATAATAAAATGACTTTCTAAAAAGTACTTCTTTACAACATACCCATCGAACAATTTTTAAAAGACAAAATAGATATTTTTTCTTTGATTTTGAACACCGCATGCTTCTTTTAAAAGCTGAAAATTACTTGGTAATCACAAGAAGTTTCGATACGGATAGCTGTTGCAAGGCAAGTTCAGACTAGTCTCGGAAAAATGCGCAGTGCACCTCGTTAGCTGTAATGCGTGCCAAAACGAACCCAAACAAAGATGTGATCGTAACGAGAAAAAAATCATTAAAAACTACGAGAGCACAATTGGAAAGACAACTACTCAAAATTATCGAAAGCAGATACATAACTTGGAGGAAGAATACAATAGTTGTCCAAGAAAAGCCACTTAAATAGTTATATTTAAGGAGTTAATATAGGTACAATCATTATCGGAAGGGCCTAGCTGCTACGATATCCGAATTACACGTGTTTAAATTGAACACGAGGCTAGAAACCAAATAAGGCCCTCTACGGTAAAAAGCAGTATAACAAAGGATTCGAGTATTTGCAGCAGGCCCCTTGCGATAAAAATGTACCCAGTTTTTTACTCCTCGATTATCACAATTTCTGTGGCATTTCTTGGGCGATTATTAAATTCTTTGTCCAAGTTATCTATCTGATTATGGTAATTTTGAGCAGTAGTTGTCTTTCCAATTGTGCTCTCGTAGTTTTTAATGATTTTTTTCCCGTTACGATCACGTCTTTGTTTGGGTTCGTTCTGGCACGCATTACAGCTAATTACGAGGAGCACTGCGCATTTTTCCGAGACTAGTCTCAACTTGCCTTGCAACAGCTATCCATATCGAAACTTCTTGTGATTACCAAGTAATTTTCAGCTTTAAAAAAAAAAAGCATGCGATTGCGATGTTTAAAATAAGAGATAAATATTTATTTTGTCTTTAAAATATTATATGATCGGTATATTGTACAGAAGAATTTTTAAGAAAGCCGTTTTATTATTCTTACATTCATATTTTTTGACCAGATGTATTCAACCTGCATAAATCAAAATGGCGGCTCGAATGTTGTCTTTCCATTTCTGCCCCAGTTTTTTTACTTTTAGAGGCGCGATAATGGCACTAAACATCGCCAATCATGGATGAAAATAATGTCAAATGGAAGAATATACCGATCTGAGCCGAGGTATGCATGTGTTGATTTATTTGATTGATAAAAAAAGTCACTTTTAAGGGACATACTGATGATATGCGCTTTTTATAGAGGCAAGTGACAAATCCTGCGAGCTGATTTCGGGACACCGGGTCCCGATCGGTGCAACGCCGTCGGGACCCGGTTTATGAAAATCCCGACATGACTCAGGCCTATTTTACAACATTTAAAAATATAATTTCTTCAAATTTGCTCCTGACTCGGTTCAGACTAATTGTGTGATGTGTTTTCAAGTCAATTTTTTGAATATATTTTTTTGCATGAATTTGCCTACCAATATAGTCCGGATCCTGATTTTGTGTTCTCACAAATTGTAACATTGTTTATTGTTGTGATAAATAAAGGTTTTGTTGTTTTGTTATTGATCAAACAATTAAGTTGGGAACAGGATCATGCCCAACTTGCACGTCTGTAAGTACACTGTAGATGCTTAGTTTTACTGACTAATGAATCAGGGTCTAATAATTAATATGGGAACTTGATACCCTGATAAAATAACATTTTAATGTTTCTTGACTCAAGTTCTAAGTAGAAACATAGATATGTATATTCATTAATACTTTGTAGCTCAGCAATTCTTATTTTTTACTGAATGTGTCATTTTGTCGTTCAAACAGAGCTCAATCATTGCATCTTTGTGAGGAACCATGGCAGGAGCGCCCCCAGGATTTCTGCTGGGGATGCACCCCATGGCCTATGCCCAGCCCCAACAGGTTATGCAGCAGCAGCCACCGCAGCAGCAACAGCAGCAGCAGCAGGCGGTCAAACAGATGCCCCCACAGGTACCAAGCTACATGTCTGAGGAGAAGCTGCAAGAAAAGGGTATGTAAACAGAATGTACAATAACAGTCAAACCTGCTTTAGTGACCACCTGTCTACAAAGACCACCTGTCTACAACAAGCTCATTTTTTTCCCCTTGAAAATGGTTTCTCATTGAAACATGTACTAAAGGAACCTGTCTACAAAGACCACTTTTTGTGTTTCCTTTGGGCGGTCGCTATAGACAGGTTTGACTGTATAAGAAATGATGTTGGCAAGACTGATTATAGAGTTTAGTCTATGAATGTACAGGAATTAGGTGTGTAGATTATGTTTATCTGTTTCTGAAATAAAGACTCGTAGTGCTATGAATATGGGTAAATGGCACAGTTTAGGTGGCAAAAATGTAGATTTCATGTTCAATATTTTTTCACTTCAGTGATAAAATGCTTCAGATGCTTTATGTCAAGGCAATTCAATTCTATACTTCAGCAATCCTCAAATATTTTTAATTTTTTTTTTTAAAGCAGGTGACGAGTAGTCAGAAAGAGTCATCACAAATTATATTGAAAGGACATGGTTCAATTTTCCTTCCATTTGCATTTTGAGTTTGACATTACTAATAAAAACATGGCATCTGGGTAATTTGGTGCCTATAACACTATTGATATTAATCATTGATTCATTGCTTGAGTGAAATAAGGATGTAATAATTCTCTTATTATTATTTTTTGCAGCTCGCAAATGGCAGCAGCTGCAATCCAAACGCTATGCTGAGAAGCGTAAGTTTGGTTTTGTGGATGCCCAGAAGGAGGATATGCCCCCGGAACATGTGAGGAAAATCATCCGTGACCACGGTGATATGACCAACAGAAAGTTCCGTCATGACAAAAGAGTCTACCTTGGGTAAGTGTTGAGATGGTGAGAAGAATGTGCTCCTAGATAAACTGTTCTTTATGCTCTTAAATGTTTGTCTGAATTTGTAGCTATTGTTGCATCATAGTTGGAGATAATGAGCAAATTAAAGAACAGTAGATTCCTGCGATGACAAAAGAAAGTGTGGCTGAGGGTTGGGGTTAGGATTAGGTTTAGTGTTACTTAAAAAGCTGAAGTCTTGGGAATTAGCTTCATTAGTAAAGCATTTGGTTAACTACAAACATTTGGTCAATTTTTGTGGTTGGGTATTCTGAAGTTGCTCCAAAAGTTTATTGATGACTTCATGATTGTCATCTGACACTGAAAATCAGAAAAAATCTCTGGAATCATAATGGTAGATGGAAACTAAATATTCAGGACTGTGAGTAATAGAAAAAATAATATGGTAGCTCATGCCAAGGGTTAAACAGTCCACCAAAAGAAGAAGATTGCATTAAACAAACAAACATACAAAAAGGATAAAGTGCTAAAGATAGATGAAGAGGTAAAAGATATAATTCAATCCATATATTTCAATCATAAAAGCATAAAGAAATATATATACAAAAAGTAACATGAGACAATCATAATCTTAAAATTCAGGGATTAAGAAATTGGAGACTAAAAGGGAAGTTTAAAAAACCTGTAAGTATAATAGTCCCCTGACATGAATAATAAATAACAAGATTACAAACTTAACCCTGTCAATTTTTCTTTCACTGGGTCTATGATATTTTCCTGACAATCATACTGCATTTGCAGAAGGATATGTTTGTGCACCTGAAATGTTATGAACAGATTTTCGATAGATTGTTAACATTGTTATCCAAATTCTTCACCTTGCAGAGCCCTGAAGTACATGCCCCATGCTGTACTGAAGCTGATGGAGAACATGCCTATGCCGTGGGAACAGATCCGTGATGTGTCTGTCCTCTATCACATCACAGGGGCCATCTCCTTCGTCAATGAGGTACCAAGGGTCATTGAACCCTGCTTCATAGCACAATGGGGGTAAGTTCTCAATCAATGTAGAATTTGCCAGATGACTTTTAACTAGAGATACTGTTATTCTGATGAAGTTCAAGTAATTACTGTGGAATAGCCACTTGTGATTTTCCCTCATAACACATGTCAAAATATTTCAACATGTGTTATGTGTTGCAAAATATTTCAAATTATATTATTTTGTAAGAAAAAAAACAAAACCCCGCATGGTATTTCAAATAGTTTCATGTATCTTCTCTTGGATGAAAATATACATTTGATAAATGTTTGATATAAAAAATAAAAATCATGATGAGAAAAATCACCTGTTGTTTTAAATATTTCATGGAATTTTTGACTTGGGAACTCCATTCTCAGCCTTGTAACTATATTATAAATGTTATATTTGCCATGTTCCGATGAAAATTATTGGCAATGATGAAATACATTGGAAAAATAGACATTGAGAATTTTGAGAAAATTTAAGAAGGAAAAACTCTAGTTTAGTACTGGCACTTGGTCATAACAAAATGATTGTTCATGTCACCTTGATTAATAGCTCCATGTGGATCATGATGCGAAGGGAGAAGCGAGATCGTCGTCACTTCAAGAGGATGCGCTTCCCACCCTTCGACGATGAGGAGCCTCCCCTGGATTACGCTGATAACGTGCTGGATGTGGAACCCCTGGAACCAATCCAGATGGACCTGGACCCAGAGGAAGACTCTCCGGTCTATGAGTGGCTCTACGATCACAAGCCTCTCCAAGACTCAAAGTAAATAATACTACTAATAATAATATGGTTATTTATATAGCGCCGGTATCCGTCAGGTTCTGACGCTGGCTCATGGCGCTTTACACTTAACACTTAAATGTGCCTTCAAAGCATTCAGATGTCATAAGTTTAAAATAAATCTAATGTAATATGGTTTTCTTAAAATGGAAAGTAGAGCAAATTTAACCAAGTGAATATGTTAATTAACTGAGATAATGGCATTTTTTTAATCGCTCTCGAGCTTTGTCAACCATTTGAGCAATAACTCCCCTTTATTCTAATTCAGCTTGGAAATTGAGAAAGTATGAGCCCCTGCTTGAATTATGAAATTTGGGGGGGGGGGTCTAGAAGTAGATATTTGACGCCCATGAGTCTTGGATGCCTTTTTCTGTTACGTTTTACTTAACCTAATGCCTGTGGGAACTGGTAGTCCCTGTATTAAACCTATGGGGTTGAGAGATTTCAGCAGTTAACGGGTTAACACATTTGAATGCTAAGACCTTCCTTTTCCTCCTGTTCCATACAGGATGGTCAACGGCACCAGCTACAAGAATTGGAACATGACCCTGCCGGTGATGTCGACCCTCTACCGTCTGGCCAACCAGCTCCTGACTGATCTGGTGGATGATAACTACTTCTATCTCTTTGATCTCAAGTCCTTCTTCACCTCCAAGGCTCTCAACATGGCCATCCCAGGTGGACCCAAGTTTGAACCTCTGGTCAGGGATGCTAACCTTCAGTGAGTTCAAATTGAATTGCTCCATTCTCCTTTCTGTATTACATTATTAATTCCTTATTCAAAGGGGGTGTAGCATGACAAGACTATGTGTCTTTCCCGTGGCAACATACACATTTCTTTTGCGAACGCTAGCGCTCGCTGACCGTTAATCAAGTCCATTCGTTTACGTGCAGTTGTCCAAAAGAAGTCGTAGATGGCGTATTTGCCATGCTACGCCTCCTTTAATATCATCCCTATCATATGATAATTTGGCACTCATACATGATTCCTTACTCTGTGTGATCTTTAAATTTCTGAAGTGTTCATGTTGAGGATCATAAAGTGCTTGAAGCCATCAGATTATTTCAGCAGATCTGTCTGTGGAATTTGTTGTTGCTGCCTCTACATTGAAGGGGTTTTACCAGTAATTGACATATCGCCTGTTTGGAGCCAGAAGGGCGGCGACTCGCATACTTTAACACATTCTGGCTCTGAACGGATTATATTAAGTGGTGCATTATTGAAATGCCTCTGCCACAAGGGGTACAAGAGACACTGCTTGTTTAGCCATGGAATAGGTGTACTAAGCTTGACTTTGATGGGGACCCTTTAGAATTAAAATGACACTGTCCCAACAGGTTGTCATACCCCTGCATCATATCATATCATATCATGTCACTCATTTTTATTCACAGGGATGAGGATTGGAACGAGTTCAACGATGTGAACAAGATCATCATCCGTCAGCAGATCAGAACAGAGTACAAGATAGCCTTCCCATACCTGTACAACAACCTACCCTACTATGTGCATCTTACATGGTAAGAATAGAACATTGTGGTACCTCGTCTTGGAATGTCGTTTAATGATTGTGCATTTCTGTTGATGTGGATTAAACTTGACTTGGATTAAATAGATTAATCCCTTTTCAACTTATACCACTTCTTGATTCAGATGTAGCTGGAGAGTACCTGGTAGAAAGTGAAAAGTATAATAAGTTTGCATTGCAACTTACGGACATTACTTTGACCTTTTCCCATTTTGTGGTATGTTTCTTCTTTTTATGAATGAGTTATTTTTCTGTCTGATACTTCATACATACTTTTAAAATCATAATTCAAACTTATTTTCCCTTTACAATCTTTTTATACAAAAGTATTAGTTATTTATTTTTTGTATTTGTTTGTCCATGTTTCAGGTACCACACACCACCAGTAGTCTTTATCAAGACAGAGGATCCTGATCTACCAGCTTTCTACTTTGATCCTCTCATCAATCCTATCTCTCACAGACATGCAGTCAAGGTAAACGATAACTTTCATACCTTATTTCAGTATTCACATGGGAAACTCCCTTCTTTTAGTTTCAATCAAAAACATGCTTAATCGAGACATACCTGTAAGCTTATTCTGTTCACGAGACTGCATGGCAAAGCGAGACTTCATTTGGGAGTTATTAGATGCCATGGGCGATGGGTCTGGGCATGACACTTGGGACTATGTGTTGTAAGAAAGTTTATCAAGGTTATTTACTACTTTCAATGCCATTGCTAAATCTATTAACAAAGGTGATCTTAACATTTTTTACTATGTCCCAAGTTAAATTTGAGGGGCATAGTGCAGTCTTGAGATCACTAAGGACCAAAAGGATTTGCAAAACTAGGGATCTCACTTCACTCTATGGGTAATTATGAATTGTGAATAAATTGAAATGAATGACTAAGTAACTCTGAACCAGTAGGTTGAAACAAGTGGGACCGTTTTTCAAATTTTAAAAGCTTTGCATCTTTTCTTCATGTTACAGCATGTCGACCCTCTGCCTGACGATGATGAGGAGTTTGAGCTGCCTGACTACGTACAACCCTTCCTCCAGGAACGTCCCCTGTACACAGACAACACAGCCAACGGGATCGCCTTGCTCTGGGCTCCAAGACCCTTCAACCTGAGATCAGGTAGACATAGGAGAGCTATGGATATACCACTGGTCAAGACATGGTGAGTTATTAAGCCCCTTTTCATACATTAAACTGCAGCTGGAAAACCTCACTTGTAAATGAATAACAAGTTGCAATATAACACTTCTTGTTGGGGGTGGGGGAGGGGCTAAAGAACATTCTTAGTGCATCAAGTGCTCTTAATATACACTTCTTTCATTTGATTTTGCCCTCGGGTGGTAGGGGTATTTTGAGGTCCTTTACCTCCTCTTTTCTGAATGGGGTAAAGATTTAAGAGTAATTGGGATTTAACCAGTAGAATATTGTCAGCTTAGAAAGGCTTTGACTTAATGATATGTTTTGTTAACACAGGGTAGCCTTATTAGTATTAATACTGTTCTACCTGAGGGCCCTGCAATCATATTTCTCAGCAGATGACCTGTCCATTGACTGGCTAGAGGTAACATTCTAGGACATGTCCTTGTCGTGCAGACTGACATCCAACGTTTTGTTGGTTTGTTAGGCTGCCTCTGTACACCTCACCTGGCCATAGAGTAATACAGAGGTACATAGTACCAGTGTAATGATGTGACATCTCATGTTGCCAAACATTCACTGGCCTCCAAATCCTCAGACATTCACTTTTACAAGTGTTTCCCCATATTGTTCGGTTTTGGTCCCATTTTATGGTTTTATGACCAAGAGACAAAATTCTATTCAATGGTTATGAGTTGCTAAAAAACATTAAAAAAAAAACCACTAACGTATGTTGTGAATGATGTAACTATACAACACATTCACCGTTCTTGAATACCAAAGCCGCACATGTCTGTAAGCGTTGTACCTCCTTGTTCCATGTTCTATCAGGTATCGTGAGCATTGTCCCAGCGGCCAGCCTGTTACGGTGCGTGTCTCCTTAAGCTCCTCAAGATCTATGTCCTTAATGCTTTCAAGCGTTGCCTCAGGGTTATTTTGAAATACTTTACCACCTCTTGTCGAGTAATTCAACCAATAATATATTGTCAGCTTGGAACCAGAAAGGCATCTGCTTTATGTTGTGAATGATGTAACTATAATGCACATTAACCATTTTGATTGCAACCTCCTTACTCCCTTTCCTACCAGGTATCGTGAGCACTGTCCCAGCGGCCAGCCTGTCAAGGTGCGTGTCTCCTACCAGAAGCTCCTCAAGATCTATGTCCTCAACGCTCTCAAGCACAAACCACCAAAATCACAGAAGAAGAGGTAATTATCATTTTCTTGTGACATCATTGGATAGATTACTCTTGTTTATATGATAGTGTATGAATCACTTGTGTGAAATCAAGATCCTCAGTAGTAACTTGAACTTATTCTTGTTTGTGAGGTTGTGAATTGTTTGCATAAAGCCTATGATAGATACAAGTCTGAGCGTATCGTGGACTATCTAACCGGAGCTTTCTACATGCTTCTCTGGCCTCCTTAGCTATCAGGTTATTGTCAGTGTACTATGATACAAAATAATTTAGAAGATAATTAAAATTTTCAAGCAACAAGAGAGGAAGGAATACCTCGTAATCAATTTTGAGACATCGGAAATGCATTTGCAGGTATCTACAGTCCCAGCCTACTTGATGCTGTGTACTGTTCGATGCAATGCTATAGTAACCTCAGTGAATGCATTGTTGGATGGCAAGGGCTTACCCATACCCATGTCATCCTGGAAAAAGACTGAGACACAATGTAAGATAATGAATCTTCCAGATGGGGCAATTGGTGGAAAATGCAAAGCCTTACATGAGGGCTGTTAGTCACAAGACTGAAGGCTTATCCTGGTGATTGAAAACATCTTTTATTGAGTAAACATCCAAGTGGTGTCCAATTTCCCATGAGAGCCCACTACTATGTGTCTTTAATGCATCAGTTCACCGTTTCTGTATACCCTATCAGGTACCTCTTTCGGTCTTTCAAGGCCACCAAGTTCTTCCAGGCGACCAGCTTGGACTGGGTAGAGGTGGGTCTCCAGGTCTGTCGTCAGGGGTACAACATGCTCAACCTCCTCATCCACAGGAAGAACCTCAACTATCTTCATCTCGACTACAATTTCAACCTCAAACCTGTTAAAACACTCACAACCAAGGTCAGTCAGTCAGTCAGTCATGATGCAGAGATTTCAGTTGTCAGACTATTGTGAATTGCCTAAAAGTTTGGGCTGATACTTTGTGTTTCAGACTTCATATTAGTATGCAGAAATTATATAGGCAATAGAAAATATCTTTTCAGTAGCCGAGTAGGAAGTATTGAGGATTCAAGTTTTTTTTTAACCCCCTTTTAGTTAACGGCTGCTGATTAACTACTGACATGGGTAGGTGGCATGCTGTGCTCAGTTTTCCTTGCGAATCATACACAAATTTTGATCATTCCAAATAAGGTAAACATTGAACATAGTCCAGCCACATATGAAGCTAATAGTATACAAGAACATGATATATGTGTCTGTTTTGCTATGTCCTGATCTGTAAACTGTCAAAATCACTATAATTCACAGTCCTAACAATTTTCGAAAAGCATATCCTCATTCTTTGTCTATTTAATGTTTATTTTTAATTACAGGAGCGTAAAAAGTCCCGTTTTGGAAACGCTTTCCATCTCTGTCGTGAGATCCTGCGTCTGACCAAGCTGGTGGTCGACAGCCATGTGCAGTACAGACTGGGCAATGTTGACGCTTTCCAGGTAAGAATGCTTCCATTTACTAGTAAAAAAAATGTTCAGTCAGTTTCTGTCATCATCATCAGCTTATCAAATTGTTAAAGAAATGTTTCAATTATAATGTACTTGTGAATATAATTTATTGATTGGTTTCTCAACTGTTTTATCATAGACAGTGTATGTTCACTGATGTATCGGTCCACTATGATATCCTTTCTTAATGTTTGATACATATCACTATACTAAAAATGTAATCATATACTCAAACATGACGAGGTTGCTCATTTTTGCGATTAAAGAATTGCGAATGCATTACACCCTTATTTTTGACAAGTATAAATAGTAAACCTACTTCAGATATAGATTTGACAATCCTAATGCATGGTTGTCTCAAAAAATGTACACCAATACATGGTCTGTCTATCTTAGCTCTTTTCTGCAAGAGTGATCTTACTACCTTTAACCATGGACCCAACTATATTGCCAAACCAATCACAATCATAGCCCTAACCCTACCACAAGCTTTATTTCATTGTCACAATTGAAATTTTGCAATAATTTTGTTTTTTGAAAGTTGTACATTATAAATGAGTAATCCATGCTTCTATCAAATATCTTCTGTGCAGTTGGCTGATGGAATCCAGTATATCTTTGCCCATGTTGGTCAGCTGACTGGAATGTATCGATACAAGTATAAGCTCATGAGACAGATCAGGATGTGTAAAGATCTTAAACATGTCATCTACTACAGATTTAACACCGTAAGTTATGGTATTACTTTGACAAAGTAAGGTGTTAACATGCATGACATTTTTGATTGTATTTAATTGGATTCAAGTTGTAACTCAAGTTAGCTGTCTTTTGCATTTACAGCAAAACAGCTGTTTTTTGTATAGATTTACTGATGAAATGTAGGTGGTCAGTAGGTCATGTAGGTTTAATTGAAATTGAATAATCGTCTTCAAATGACTTGCTCTCAATGGACTAAGTAGTAATGGATACAGGCACTATATTGCTGTCCCATACATTCTAATTTATGTCATAATGAACATCCAGGTTATTGTCAGTGTACTATGATACAAATAAAGTAGAAGATAATTAAAGTTTATAAGCAACAAGAGAGGAAGGAATACTTTGTGATAAATTTTGAGACATCGGAAATGCATTATTTGCATATTTCTGAGCTTCATTTAATATGTACATTCTGATTGATGTTGTGTCTTCTTGCCAACAGGGACCAGTAGGGAAAGGACCAGGGTGTGGTATATGGGCTCCTGGCTGGCGTGTGTGGGTGTTCTTCATGCGTGGGGTCACCCCGCTGCTAGAACGCTGGCTGGGCAACCTCCTCTCCAGGCAGTTTGAGGGACGTCACTCCAAGGGTGTCACCAAGACTGTCACCAAACAGAGGGTGGAGAGTCACTACGATCTGGAGCTGCGTGCATCGGTGAGTATCCAGAGAAATGACCCTCAGATAGACTTTACCATTGATAACCAGGGAGATTCTTGGAATGTCTTTTCTGTTTTCAATGCCCTTCATTCTGTCATCTGTCACTCCACTAACTTTAACGAATTCTTGTTTGTGAGGTTGTGAATTATTTGCATAAAGTCTATGATAGATACAAGTCCAAGCTTCTCATGTAATATCTAACCAGAGTGTTCTATATGGCCTTCTTAGCTATCAGGCTATTGTTTGTGTAATATTATAAAAAATAATACTTTAGAAAAGAATTTAAATTTTAAAGCAATATAAGAAGAATGAATACTTAGTTTAAATTTGGAGACATCGGAAATGCATTTGCAGGTATCTACAGTCCCAGCCTACATGATGCTGTGTACTGTTCGATGCAATGCTATAGTAACCTCAGTGAATGCATCGTTGGATGGTGAGGGCTAACCCCTACCCATGTCATCTTGGAAAAAGACTTGAGACACAAGGACAAACAAAATCCACCTGCATAACGTTTAGACAGGTTTTTTACCTTTTTCTGAACATCATTTGCAATGTGCAATACGTTAGGTCTCATTTACAATTTCGTTATCTTCGGTCCCATTTATAGTGAATAATGTTGTTTTGTTGCAGGTGATGCATGACATTATTGATATGATGCCTGAAGGTATCAAGCAGAACAAGGCCAGGACCATCCTGCAGCATCTGAGTGAAGCCTGGAGGTGCTGGAAGGCTAATATCCCTTGGAAGGTAAGAGCAAACTTTATCAATGAAAAATAGGCTCCATTGTGAGATAAGATGAATGGCTGTCATTATAATGTAATGTAAACTGTTTATTCATTATTTTCAGGCATGTGCACTCCTCTTTTTTTATGTCTGGAGATGGGTAGTTGGTGCTTGGACACTTATTTATTTGGATGCTTTATTTTATGTTTTACTGCCATTAGTATACTTGTAGATGTCTTTTATATTAAAATTTATCCAAATTTTCATACACAATAAAGAAATGACAGATAAGAATGAATGGTCAAATTGCCAAGATCTTAGGTTTTATTGAAACAGGAGTTTATTTAGGGTTAATCTGATATTGAAGATCAGAACTTTCCAATTATTTTGTCAGTAGTCACAACAGATTAAGTAGAGCTTAAAGGGGTGAAGGCTATTTATTTGTTGAGGCTTACAAACATAACAAAAACAAAGTATTAACTGATTTATGATCATTACATCTGCCCCTCCAGGTACCAGGCCTGCCCACCCCAATTGAAAACATGATCCTGAGGTTTGTCAAGTCCAAGGCAGACTGGTGGACAAACACAGCTCACTACAACCGAGAGAGGATCAGGCGTGGTGCCACAGTGGATAAGACTGTATGCAAGAAGAACTTAGGAAGGCTCACCAGGCTCTATCTCAAGGCAGAGCAGGAGAGACAGCACAATTACCTGAAGGTTAGTTCTACTTGAATTCTAATTTCTTAATTGATGACATGGCATTTATTTTCTTGATTTTATCAGCTTTTCCCATCTTCCAATGCTTCTGGCTTGTATATTGTTCATTTCCATCAATGCAAAACAAATATGTTTAACTAGAATTGAAAAGGGGACTTTCTACTTTTGCTTTTTGCCATTGTAGCATGTGCACAGTGAATTAGTATACAAATAAATCAATATATATATATATGTATATAGTTATCATTTGCTTACCTTCATTTGTAAATCATGTCAAAACCTTTATGTATTGATTGTTTGTCCTGATTGCCAGTAATGTACATATTGTGTGATGATTTAATCTGCTGAGAGCCAGATGGCCATTAACTCATATCCTGTAACTTAGAGTTAATTTCTTTCTGGCTCTCGGCAGACATTACAATCATGATGAACTAAAGAAATTATTTTTCAATTATTTATTCCAAATTATTAATACCCATGACTTATTGTATCCTAACCCTAACCCACAGGATGGTCCATACATCACAGCTGAGGAGGCCGTAGCCATCTACACCACCACTGTGCATTGGCTTGAGAGTCGTCGCTTCTCACCCATCCCCTTCCCTCCTCTCTCCTACAAACACGACACCAAGCTACTCATCCTCGCCTTGGAGAGATTGAAGGAAGCATACAGGTGAGTTGAGATGGAATCTCATTGTGGCATGATATTCAAACCCTTTATGATATCCAGACCACAAATAACAATGGCGTACAGTTTGTTTACTCTATCAGCACATACTTTGATTTTATTGTTCCCAAGTTTACAATGAAACTGAGATAGAAGATGAAAAGTTGATTTGTGAAACTTTATTCTTTATAAGTGTTTGTCACATTGAGATTGAAACTAGTTGCTCTTATTAAAACTGAGATAAACTATACACAATTGGAAGATAAATGAAAATAAGTTGGTAAATGCAACTTAATCTCATTACAAATAATTATCCAATTTCATCATCTTTTTATTGAAGATCTACAGTGCACAAGCTTTTTTGTGGAAAACCTGCTTGAAGAAAAAAAAAAAAAATTAATTGATTAATGTTAGGAAAGAGGAAGTCTTAAACTCTGGCTAAAAGCTAGCAATCTCTTGAAAGCAGGCTGTTGAATTTCACTGTTTTCTTAAGTTTTTGTATCGTACTGAACCCAATGTATCATGATTTCCCTCTTGTCTAGTGTGAAGAGTCGTTTGAACCAGTCTCAGAGAGAGGAGCTTGGTCTTATAGAACAGGCCTATGACAATCCTCATGAAGCCCTCAGTAGAATCAAACGTCATCTGCTCACCCAGCGTGCCTTCAAAGAGGTAAGTACTCTGGTGGTCACAGGTTTATGTAATGATAGTTTGAGTTAGTTTCAAGTTCTTGGTATTGATGAGAAAAGAAATTCCACACATAATCCAAAGAAACTTTATATTGACTGTAAACGACTGCATATGATGATTTTTGTATTGATAGAAAATAAATATGTAACTGAGTAGAATAATGAAGTAAATGGCTAAGCAGTAAATAATGTGGTCCCACAAGTAGATATCTGTATTGGAGCTCTATAGTTTTTGTGTTTTTGGTTAAGTTTTGATAGGTTTACTTTCATTTTGTCAGTTCAAACAGTATTTATATTTTGATCAATAAGTAAATCAGTATAACTCCTAGCCATTTTCTTCTAAACGAATGAAAATCTCTGTTATAACATGTATTTTGGCTTTCATGATATATGTTTTCACCTTATTTTACAGCAGACTGTGTCTGCTTCGTTTTTATCTCCAAAGTGGCATAATGCATTGTTATCTGCAGTTGCAGCCTTACCATACTGTGTTCTGTTCGTAGCAATGCTATATCAAACCAACCAATCAGTGATATGCATCGTTGGATGATGGAGGGCTTTCCACCTTCATTGTCCTGGAATCTAAGCTGATACATTTTATTTCTTAGTATTTCTCTTTAGATATACCAGTTACATGCATTTTGTAAGATAAAATCGGGTTGTCACAACTCTCAAAACAGTTCTTTGTTATTCCAAACATGCCTAGGGGGTGTTTCACAAAGATCCTACTTATCTCTAACTTGGACTTAACAATTATGGAAAGCTGTTAGCATCTATGAAAATATTTTGTAAAAGTTATTTTATAAGGCATAAAATGTTGATTCAAATCATTCATATTTCCTATTATCAAGGAGACTTCTTGTTCTTGATGTGGAATTTATGAAAAGTCTAAAATACATGAATTTTCGCTTTCGAATATATTTTAGTTTATTATTATTATTATTATTATTCCGTTTTATTTTAACAGGGTAGCCCCGTCAGTATTCAAAGTACTGTTTTCCAGGGGGCCCTGTACATAAATGAACATATATGAAGAAACAAACTACTTGAACAATATAAACATCATGGAAAACATCAATACATAGCTACATTTAACAGAAAGTGAGTAAAGAGTAAGAGTGAATAATGAAACAAAGCCGTAGTAAGAATGATAAATTTCAATGAGCAATTTCAAATCGATAACAATATACTCTGATTATTATCAATGATCTATTTAGATTTTAACAAATTATTATATTGAGAAATTTATGTAAATATTCATGAAAGAAATAAATAAAGAGAGAAAGGCAAATTTATCTTTAAGATCGCTGCTTAAAATAGAGAGAACAAAAATTATTCTTGGTCGGGGCATTTCGAACTGAGTGGGGTAGGCTATTCCACTGAAGAGCACCATCAACTGAGAAGGCACGTTTTCCACATTCTGTTTTAATTCTTGGAATAATGACGCCCAAATTGTCAGCATTCCTTGTTGAGTATCTATGAGTATGGGCGGACAGGGTGAACATATCATATAAATATGATGGGGCACTATTATTCATAACATCATACATTAATTTACTTTTATTGAACTCCCATCTTTTTTCCATGTCAATCCATCTCAGGGTACTAAACATTTCAGATGTGGGAATCAAAGTATTTATTTTCAGGACAATTCTTGCCATCTGCTTGTGTTGCTTAATCAAGATATCTTTTGTTCTTTTATTACAAGTACTCCATGAAACACTACAATAGTCATAGTAAGGAAGGATAAGTGAATTGGCAAGTAGTTTGGCACTATCGATTGTGAGATATTTCCTGACTCTACGAAGTAGGGCCAACCTAGAGGCAATTTTATTTGAAGTGTATTTCACATGATCCTGCCACGTCATGTGCTGGTCCAGACAAACTCCCAGATATTTTACACTTTGAACTTGCTTGATTGGTACATTAGAAACTTTTATTGCGATTGGTGTGTATTGCAAGTTCAGCAATTTCTGCGGTGTTCCAAAAATCATGAAGCATGTCTTGTCCGTATTCAGGGTAAGTTGGTTTCTTTCTAACCACTTTCTCACACAATCCAAATCATGATTAAGACATGTTTCGATTTCCCTTGGATTTGAAGAACTGTACATAAGGGCAGTGTCATCTGCATACATAATCACTTTACCGTGCTCGATGACTGATGGAAGATCGTTCATGAAAAGAGTGAAAAGGAGGGGCCCCAATATAGATCCCTGGGGGACTCCAGACTTTAACTTTAGCACGTCAGATTTTTTACCTAGCAAGGAGGTACACTGCGCCCGGTGTACAAGATATGATTCGAACCATGATAATGCTTGTCCCGTAATGCCATACAGTTTTAACTTATCTAGTAATAATCTATGATTAACAGAGTCGAATGCCTTTCGTATGTCAAGAAAGACTATTCCAGTTATTCTACCTTTATCCATGTTAGTCAACAAATAATTGCTCAAAAATGCAAGTACGGTGTTTGTTGAATAACCTTTCCTAAATCCAGATTGGTGAGGGGTTAGGAGATTATTATCTGACAGATAGTCTCGAAGTTGCACGTTAACTGCCTTTTCCAATATTTTCATAATCGACGGTATAACAGATATGGGACGATAGTTGCTAACATCGTCCCTATCCCCACCCTTGTGAATTGGGGTAACTTGTGCCTGCTTCCAGTCAGTTGGAATTTGGCTGGTTTGCAGAGAAAGATTAAACAGGTGAGTAATAGGTGTACAAATAACGGGTGTGGCCAACTTCAGGAGACGTGCACTAAGCCCTTCTAGGCCAGTTGCCTTATTAATCTGAATAGAGTGCAATTCTTTTCGTACAAAATCCTCAGAAATCGAATCAAATTCAAAGACAGATCGAATAGAGTCCTGAGATAATGACAAGATCACAGGTTCAACATAGGAATGACTGGCAGCAAGCAGACTACCAATAGATGTAAAATACTCATTAACACAATTTACATCAAGGTTCAAAGTATTGGGAACGCTTTTGTTGGAAGTAGGGGCAATTTGTTTAAGCATCTTCCAAAGTTCTGAAGGGTTCCTTTTGTTTTGAACTATTTGTTCATGACAAAAAGACTTTTTCAAAGTAACTCTTAGATTATTGACATGGTTACGGCAGGATCTGAAAAGACTCCAATCCCGTCGGTCCTTTGAATTTTCAGCTTTCTTCCTGAGTGCATCTCTATCATAGCACAATCGAGTGTACTCAGGCGTGACCCATTTTGTCTTCATACCCCTAACCCTCAGAGAAATCTTAGGGCAATGTTCATCACAAATACCAACAAACTTAGTCTTCCAGTTATTCCATTCAATTTCAATATCATTTCCTTCCATAAATTCCATTCTAGCATTTAATAATGCTTCACAAAATAACGTTACGTTTAACCGTCTATAAGCTCTTGTATGTATAATCCTAGCTGGAGTTTTCGGTTTAACATGTTTGCTAACAACATACACTAGTCTATGATCACTCAGACCATGAATGACAACATTTTTATCAAGTACATTGTTTGGTCGATTAGTTAGAATTAAATCTAACAATGTAGAACTACTCTCAGTAACTCGGGTAGGATCGTCAATTATCTGTTTCAGGTTATACTGATTACACCAAGTTTTAACATTTCTTGATTCTCTCTTATTATACATGTTATAGTTAAAGTCGCCGAGAATATAACATTCCATGCCACCATTCACAATCTTGGAAATTAGTTTGAGGCTACAAATGGCTCTCCATAATTTTCAAGTCTAACTTAGAGATAAGTTCAACTTAGGATCTTTGTGAAACACCCCCCTGTTTTGACAAGTGTAAGTGCAGGTAGTCTAAATTATTCACAATTATTTGTTTTCACCTCATTTTACCAGGTTGGTATAGAGTTCATGGACCTGTACAGTCATCTGATTCCTGTATATGACGTAGAACCCTTAGAGAAGATCACTGATGCCTACCTAGATCAGTATCTCTGGTATGAAGCAGACAAGAGACGTCTCTTCCCTCCCTGGATCAAGCCGGCTGATACTGAACCACCTCCACTCCTTGTCTACAAGTGGTGTCAAGGTAACAGTTCTTACCTACTGGAAATTTTGAAAGATGACATTAATACTGTACTACCTTACCATCTTTTGAAACGGGTTCTAAATCCTTGTTGAGGGATAAGATCCTCTTGTCTCATATGATATTAATATTTGGACCGGGCTGTAGGTAGAGTTAACATTCTTGTTGGTGTCAGGGCTTTGTAGGCATCATTTGTTGCTTTATATCTAACATTTAATAAGAGCCCTTCATGAGAATGCCATCTAACAAATATGGCTTATATTCTAAAAGAAAAGAAAACTTGATTTAATGTTTTTGCTTACACGAAGGCTTAAGATGTTCTTAAATTGCTGGGCTTGACTTCCATATCTCCCCAACCTATTTAATAGGAGATGATTCTATATGTCTTTGTGGCAAATTAAATTCAAGTATGAGGTAATTTGCATGCAAGCTTCTAAATGTTACACAATCATTTAAGTTATTTCACACATTTTTTATTTGTTAACATTTTCTTTGCAGTTATTTCAAATTTAGACCGTATGCTTTTATGAAAATGTTTAACATCATATCATTTCAGGTATCAACAATCTGCAGGACGTATGGGACTCCTCTGAAGGAGAATGTAACGTCATGATGGAGTCTCGTTATGAGAAGCTCTATGAGAAGATAGATCTGACTCTACTCAACAGACTGCTACGTCTCATCGTAGATCATAACATTGCTGATTACATGACTGCCAAGAACAACGTTGTCATCAACTACAAGGTATCATATCCTGTTCAATCACTGGACCATCTCCATAACCTTTCCATTAAAATCTTACTATTTGTGAGTGAAGATGTTTTTAATCAGGGCTTGATTGTAACTGGTGCCTTGGACAAATGGTCACCCAAAATCTGAATCCCCCAATTAAAAATTAAAAAAGGGACTCATGCAGACCATTATGAATACCATTCAAACAGACCTCAGAAGTCTTGATATGGACTCCGTGCAAAAAGAAATAGAAGAAAGGGAATTTTTTTTTTGGAGCCATGTGCCAATGCCCATTATTTTTTGGTACTCCTATATAATACTCTTTCTTTTACTATTAGATATTGTAATGGATATTAATACTTCCTGCCTGTCTGCTTGCTTGAATGTAGGCTGTATGCATTTGCAGGTATCTACAGTCCCAGCCTACCTGATGCTGTGTACTGTTCGATGCAATGCTATAGTAACCTCAGTGAATGCATCGTTGGATGGTGAGGGCTTACCTATACCCATGTCATCCTGGAAAAAGACTGAGACACAAGAAAAAACATTTACCAATTGATGTTTATCTCAAGGATGGTTAAAAGGAATTTATTTTTCCAGATATAATTTCCTCCTGTAGCCTGTAGTTCAAGGCTTAGCAAGTTTTGACGTGGTACCATTGACAGCACAAAATCATATTGGGCAACCAAAAGTCATGCTATCATGGCCCTTTTTATAAAACAAGCAGTTACAACAGCAAATCTGATTGAATAACATTGTATGGCTTCTTGCACAGTGTGAAAATATGCAAATGAGATTTCAATGGGTAAAATAATTTTTGAAAATTACTTTTCCAGGACATGAATCACACCAATTCCTACGGTATCATCCGAGGTCTTCAGTTTGCTTCCTTCATCGTCCAGTTCTATGGTCTGGTCCTGGACCTGTTAGCATTGGGTCTACACAGGGCCAGTGAGATGGCGGGACCACCGCAGATGCCTAATGACTTCTTGCAATTCCAGGTTTGTACTCTAAGTGATCTGATAGATATTTACTCTGGCAAAATATGCCCTGAGCTTTTATTTTGACAATGTGTGTTTGCTTGTTGTAGTTGAAAAATAATCGCCAATCTATGCAATGTCTCGTCTGATGTGGTTCTCGTACACTGATTGTTTATCCTATGTGCATGAAGACTTACACCCCATTTCATTTATTAACGGTGGGAATGTTTAATTGTAATTTTTTGCTTGGATTACTGTAACAGATTTGGTAACAACTTTTTCTGAATACTCATCTTTTTTTCACTTTACAGGATGTAGTCACAGAGGCCAACCATCCCATCAGGTTGTACTCGCGCTACATTGACAAAGTCCATATCTTCTTCAGGTAAGCTGCTTCGAATTAGCTCTCAGGGTTCCAAGATAAAAGTATTTACTTCTCTGTCTCCAGTATTATCACAGTCATTACCCCAAGCTTTATGTAGACGGTCCTTGAATTCTTTTACTCCAATGCATATGTAAAATTAAACCATTTTAAAAGGCACAAAATGTTGATTCAAATCATTCATATTTTCTATTATCAAGGAGATTACATGTTCTTGATGTGGAATTTATAAAGTCTAAAATACTTGGAATTTTTTCTTTTTAATATATTTCACTTTAAGGCTACAAATGGCTCTCCATAATGTTTAAGTCCAACTTAGAGTTAAGTTTGACTAAGGATCTTTGTGAAACACCCCCCCCCCCCTTGTGTAAACCTCTTCCATTCCATTGCCACAGGTTCACAGCAGAAGAAGCCCGTGATCTGATCCAGCGCTACCTGACGGAGCATCCCGATCCTAACAATGAGAACATTGTGGGTTATAACAACAAGAAATGCTGGCCAAGAGATGCAAGGATGAGACTTATGAAGCATGATGTCAATCTGTAAGCATCTAGTCATTTCTCAATATATCATCTGCTGAAAGTTTGAAGGGCTTTGAATTACAAAAGTAGAGCCCCTTTGGCTCTCAATATGCAGTTTTGTAAAACCAGAAACTTTCTTGTGCTTCGACTATTCCATGAATTCTTTGAATTGTTCAGAATCTTGAAAGATTGAATCACAACTGACACAAAACTAAACAAAATTATATTCATGAAAGTATTTTTCAGCAAAAATTGGTGTTGGTTACAACTTTTTGAAAGTTTCATGTTGCACTTGTTTCTCTTTTTACAGTATCTACGTTTTATTGAATTTTGTATAACTGTTCAAATGCAAGAATGAAATTGTATACATATTTTTCACTGACATTTGCATATTTGTTCTGAAATAATCCACTCTGCATGTGAGCATATTGGGTAGGCACAACTCACTAGTTGTTGTGCTTACTTTGTTTCTCTTAAGTGGCTTTTGAAATGTATAATGCATTGTTATCTGCAGTTGCAGTATTACCATGCTGTGTTCTGTTCGTAGCAATGCTATATCAAACAAACCAATCAGTGATATGCATCGTTGGATGATGAAGGGCTTTCCACCTTCATCAGCCTGGAATCTTAGCTGATACATTTTATTTCTAAGTATTTCTCTTTAGATATACCAGTTACATGCATTTTGTAAGATAAATTCAGGTTCTCACAAAACAGTTCTTTGTTGTGCTCAGCATGCTTGTTCTGACAAGTCTAAGTGCAAGTAAATTGAATTATTTACTATCTGTTCTATTTTCCTTATTTCCTGACTTTCCAAGCTCAACCAAATGGCTCCAATATATAATTGTTTAAATATATTTGTTAGGTAACCAATACTCTGGTAAGCTAGAAATTTTTCCAGCCCCAATACAAACAAGCACTATTGCAGTATTTACAAAGATTTTTCTTCGCAGGAAACTTGTTCAAATATTATAAGAATTCTAGCTTGTAAATTAACGATCATGAATTGGGGTCACTTCTGAGATTCACTAACATTTCTGGTGTTATATTACCTCATCATTAAAGCAGTTTTAATTGTCCAATGAATGAATCCATTCTCCTCTTCTTCCTCAGGGGACGAGCTGTCTTCTGGGACATGAAGAATCGTCTTCCTCGTTCCATCACCACCTTCATGTGGGAGCAGAGCTTTGTCTCTGTCTACAGCAAGGATAATCCTAACCTGCTCTTCAACATGAGTGGCTTTGAGTGTCGCATCCTACCAAAGTGCCGTACCACCAGCGATGAGTTCACGCACAAGGATGGTATCTGGAACCTTCAAAACGAGGTATGGGTTCTTTCTTGATGGTGAAAATTTGTGTAATATTTTCTATGTAGAGGGTCATTGCAAAATTCGACATTTTTTCGTCTGCAGAGGGTACTTGTGAATTTTTAGATTAAAAAGAATGTTTGTGATCTAGTGACATGAGGTTTGAAGAGTAATGACAGAATGTTGTGCGAAAGTAACCTCCACACACCCTTTTAATGAGAACATTGCCTTAATTGAGTTCTTCAATTAAATACTAGGTTATATATAATTTCTTTTAAAACACGACAGGTGAAATACAAAACGTAATTAACTTGAGTGGGTGTTTCTCCTATATTCAGACCTTTCTGGGAGCAATGATGAATACACTTGGGGTTTGGGGTGTTGATTGTGATCAGTGCTAGTAGGTTGAAGTTTGAAATAATGATGTAGGTTGTTGTCAAAGTTTATTGTGTTAGTAATGACATGGTTTAGTACAAGACCTCTTTAATCAGATTTTGGTGCAAAGTGATTTGTAGACTAAATCTAGAAACTTTGATAAACATCTTTTCATTCCCTTTCATATTCCTCAGGTGACCAAAGAGCGTACAGCTCAGTGTTTCCTGCGTGTAGATGATGAATCCCTGCAGAGGTTCCACAACAGAGTCAGACAGATCCTCATGGCTTCAGGTTCTACTACCTTCACTAAGGTACAGGAGATCATGCTCTCTTTATTATGTTTTTATGACTGTGTTTCTCTTTTCTCTTTTTCAGTCTCTCTTTTTCTCTCTTTTTCTTACTCCTGGACTTGCTATTAGTGCCATGATATTGATGGGACATGTTGATTTACTGCAAAAATGGAAATACCATCAGTTTATAGAATCTTGTGCATTTCCCTTGAAAAAATTATTCTGCTCTTCACTTTGTTAGTGCTTGTCTCTTATACAATTCATCCGATATGATAATAAAAGGAAGGGGAGGATTGGTGCAGGTTGGAAGTAATGCATTTGCAGGTATCTACAGTCCCAGCCTACCCGATGCTGTGTACTGTTCGATGCAATGCTATAGTAACCTCAGTGAATGCATTGTTGGATAATGAGGGCTTTTCCCTACCCATGTCATCCTGGAAAAAGACTGAGACACAAGAACACTCTGCCCTTCATATAATTTTAGATCGGAAGACAAATACAACTGTACTTGATGAAGTTGTATTTGGCCATTCTTTACACACGATAAAACATATCCTTTAGCTTCTTAGTGTGTTACATGTTGATGCATTACTCCACTTCTACCTTCTCAATTGCTCTTTTTCTTTCTCCTGTCTTTTCTTTATTGTAAAACCATTTGAAAATTCATCATAGTCACTACTCGCAAGACGTTAATCTAGCAGCTCGGCTACAACCAGGGTAATATGTAATACGCCATGAGCGTCGGAGCCTGGCAGATACCGGCGCTAAATAAATAATCATATTATTATTATTGTTATTATTATTACTTTAATTATTTCCTTTAATTTATCTTTGGGACGACTATAGCAATGTCACAGTTTCAAACTAAGTATATCAATATTAATTACCATACCCTTCCCCCACTCTCCTTCAGATCGTGAACAAGTGGAACACAGCCCTGATCGGTCTGATGACCTACTTCAGAGAAGCCGTTGTCAACACCCAAGAGCTCCTGGACCTTCTGGTCAAATGTGAGAACAAGATCCAGACCCGTATCAAGATCGGTCTCAACTCCAAGATGCCCAGCAGGTTCCCTCCGGTGGTGTTCTACACCCCCAAGGAGTTGGGAGGTCTTGGTATGCTCTCCATGGGTCACGTCCTCATCCCACAGTCAGATCTCAGGTATGTCTCATTCAATTGGATTCTATTCCTTGCTCGTTAGAAGCTGTCATGTTTACATCACTATTATCTCGATGTTTCCTTTTACCTTATCCACTCCATCCTTTTGTGCAGTGACTTCGATATTTTGTATGCCTTTTTTTTATGCATTATGTTTTCTGGTTGCCCGTCCGTACCTCCGGTTCTCGTGATCACGTTATCCCGAGAACCTGTTAACGGATAACAATCAAACTTGAATTTTAAAAATAGCTTCTGTTTTGGTTTGTAAAATGGCTCTGTGACGGGGGCATCAGTGTTATTTTAGAATGTTGTAACCAAACAACCCCCCGCTCCCCCCCCCCACCCCCGAAGAGAATCCTGGATCTGCAACTGCAGTGACAAGATATTGAAGCCAGCACCATTCTGCTAATGATGATCAACAACTTACCTACATTGATATGCAATGAGAATAAACTAATTCTGAAGCAGGTTTGTGGTACTCTGACCTTCTCACTCCATGTATAACCAACTACATGTACACATATTTCATATAAAAAGATCAAGCCCTACTGACATACTCTCTTAGAAGCACTGATTGGGCCTACAGAGCCTTCTACTTCTCTGTACCTAAGCTGTGGATTAGCCTTCCACAATCTACCAGGATTGCTGAGTCTATGACAACGTTCATGTCAGCCATCAATGACATCAGCTCAAGAATAATAATGCAAAGGCCTTGTTCATATAAGCCGCAGCAAAACCGCTGCAGTATTTCAATGACGTAAAGTGTGATATGGTCAAATCTCTGCACCTTTTAATGCAGAGCTCAGTGAATACGTACAGGAACTCTAATGTGCACAGTTGTCATTCCTTTTTTTTTTTTTTTTTTTGTGGGGGGGGGGGGGGGGATGTTGAAAATAGGGGTGCGCCTTATACACAGATTTGGGGGTCACAAGGTCAAAGGTCACGGCTCATTATGTATGCGAAAAGAGCTTGTGATCACAATTTCATTAGAACTGATGGATGTCTATCAAACTCAAGATATGTAGGTATCTTGCAGAATCAATGAACCAATTAGATTTTAGGGTCATGAGTTCAAAGGTCAAAAGTGGTGGGGCTCATTATGTATGCAAAAATAGCTTGTGATCGCATTATCTGAGAACCTGTTGATGGATTACAATCAAACTTGAATTTTAACTAGATGGAATTCGACTGCACGCAGTCGAAAATGATGCCTCCGTCATAGAGCAATTTTACAAACCAAAACAGAAGACATTTTTCGAATTCAAGTTCAATTGTAATCCATTAACAGGTTCTCAGAATATCGTGATTACAAGCAATTTCTCATATACATATATGACCCTTTGATCTTTGACCTCATGACCCTAAAATCTACTCAGTTCATTGGCTCTGCAAGATGTCCTGAGTTAATAGTAATCCATCTGTCAGTTCTAATGAGAATGTGTTCACAAGCTATTTTTGCATACATAATGAGCCCATGACCTTTGACCTTTGATCTTATGAACCAAAAATCTACTCAGTTCATTGGCTCTGCAAGTAACATACATGACCTAATTTTGGCAGGAATCCATCAATCGGTTCTTGAGAACGCGATCACGAGCTGTTTTTGCATACATAATGTGCGTTGTGGCCTTTGACCTTTGACCTCGTGACCCCAAAATCTAATCAGTTCATCTGCTCTGCAAGTAACATACATGACCTAAGTTTAGCAGCAATCCATCAATCGGTTCTTGAGATAACGCAATCATGAGCTGTTTTTGCATACATAATGTGCGCTGTAGCCTTTGACCTTTGACCTCGTGACCCCAAAATCTAATCACTTCATCGGTTCTGCAAGTAACATACATGACCTAAGTTTGGCAGCAATCCATTACTCGGTTCTTGAGATAACGCGATCACGAGCTGTTTTTGCATACATAATGAGCCCTGTGACCTTTGACCTTTAACCTCATGACCCCAAAATCTAATCAGTTCTTTGACTCTGCAAGATACATACATGACCAAAGTTTGGCAGGAATCCATCAATCGGTTCTTCAGATAACGCGATCACGAGCTGTTTTTGCATACATAATGAGCCCTGTGACCTTTGACCTTTGACCTCGTAACCCCAAAATCTATTCAGTTCATCGGCTCTGCAAGATACATACATGACCAAAGTTTGGCAGGAATCCATCAATCGGTTCTTCAGATAACGCGATCACGAGAACGGGACGTACGTACGTACAGACGTACGTACGTACAGACGTACGTACAGACGGACGGACGGACAACCCGAAAACATAATGCCTCCGGCTACTTCGTAACGGAGGCATAAAAATTGCCTCTGGTAAGGTTTGTAAAATCGCTCCTTGGCGGAGGCATCATTTTCATTGAAGCTTCTTGGGCTTGCAAAAGAAAAAACAGTATATCTATGAGGTAATTTGATAAATTTTTTGTAGTCATTATTTTGATAAAAAGTCTTGGATAATATATGTCACTGAAAATTTTAAATACATGCAAAAACCTTGATAGAAAAGACACCTGCCTATAATAATTGCCCTCCCTTTCCCCCCTTGAGGAAAGTACTGTACTGTACTGTACTTGTAAAGTACTATAAAATCCTATATTGACATTTAAGGAGGATTAGTATGACCATCCACTGTTTCTCTTCCGCAAACGAGCATATTCTGTAAATTGCACTTTGTTTCTTTATCCCCAGGTGGTCCAAGCAGACAGATGTTGGCATCACTCACTTCAGGTCTGGTATGAGTCACGATGAAGATCAGCTCATCCCCAATCTCTACCGCTACATCCAGCCATGGGAGAGTGAGTTCATTGACTCACAGAGAGTGTGGGCTGAGTATGCACTCAAAAGACAGGAGGCTAATGCTCAAAACAGGTGAGTGTGAGAGATGAAATGTACTCTCATTTCTGTCTTGAAAGAATTTTTGCTGTAACTTGTATGACACACAATCTCTACAGATACATCTCAATCTGAGAGATGAAATTCATTGCCTAAAGAAACAGGTTTATGCCAAGCTATGAAAGAGATGTATTTTCATTGAAGATATCATTTTGTACGATCCAGAATTGCAATGACAGTGTCTTCCTATAAATTGACCCTGTTGCGAATAATGAATGATAGTTATAACTTGATTTGTGGATTATACACCAAAAGTGGAACTCTTTCTTGATTGGACATGTAGTCAAGTTCAAGAATATCAACAGATAGTGAAAATATGAAAACGTGTTTTCTGACCTGCCCTGTTCTTTACTTCGCCAGACGTCTGACTCTTGAGGATCTTGAAGACTCGTGGGATCGTGGTATTCCTCGTATCAACACTCTGTTCCAGAAGGACAGGCATACCCTGGCCTATGACAAGGGCTGGAGGGTCAGGACTGACTTCAAACAGTTCCAGGTAAGAGACTTGAAAGTAGCCTCATCTTCTGGGACCCGTTTCACAAAGCCTTTTTTCAATGACAAATGACAAATATCAGTGACAAATCTGCTGATAACCAATCAAAAGCAAGAATTTCAGTAGCTTATAACAACAACTGTCATTTGTCACTGATGACAAGTTTTGTGAAACAGGGCCCAGAAGGGTATAAACTTGATTAAGTTTACTCAGAGTTAAGGCCATAGTGACTTTGTTTGTAGTTTGGATATGTCAACCATGTGAAGATGTGGTTTCGAGATATTATAGAGAGAGTGTAAGGACTTCCTACTAGTGCCATGATATTTTTGGGACATGATGATGTTAAACTGCAAAAATTGAAAGTTTGTAGAGTTGTAGCCTGGTGCATTTCCCTTAACCCTTACTGTACTGGGCTATTTTGAGCACCCGCTGACTGGGGGGGGGGGGGGGGGGGCCTGGGAGGCCCCCCCCCTATGATCTCGGCCGTCGATTGTCCGATGAACACGAAAATTTGCATGTTTGTAGATATTTACGTAAGGAACAAGATGGTATAATTAGTTTTTTCCGAATATGCAAATTTTCGTCGTTAGCCTAATTAATTATGCAAAAATGCTAATTTTATGCATTTTACAGAAAACGTGTCAAAGTCCACTTTTTGGATGTTGAAACTCATTATTCATATGAAACTTCTTTTCTAAGACAAAAAAGTTAATTTAATGTAATTAATAATGATAATTTATGCAAATTTTGATGCATTTTTTTTTTTTTTTTTTTTTTGATGACATGCGCATACTAATTGTTATGTAACACCTTACAGGTATATCCGATTTCGACGAAAATGGTATCAAAATGTGCGTAAGACTTGAGGGAAAAAAGTCATGAAACGACAATTCAAAATTCCAAGCGGTTGCGGCGCAAACTCCGAAAATGTCGAGGGGGGGGGGCCTCCCAGGCCCCCCCCCAGTACAGTAAGGGTTAAACAGTTGATTCTGCTCTTCTTGTTGTTAGTGCTTGTCTCGTAAACAATTCATCTGATTACAATCATAAAGTAGAAGGGGAGGATTGGTGCAGGTTGGAAGAAATGCATTTGCAGGTATCTACAGTCCCAGCCTACCTGATGCTGTGTACTGTTCGATGCAATGCTATAGTAACCTCAGTGAACGCATCGTTGGATGGTGAGGGCTTACCTATACCCATATCATCCTGGAAAAAGACTGAGACACAATAACACTCTACCCTAAATCTATTTGTGATCTGGATAAAAAAAGACAACTCCATAGGTTCACCTTTCTAAGTGACACAGTTTCATTTAGCAATTCTTTACACACAAAGGAGCATATCCTTTGTTACTGTCAAGGTGTTAAATATTATTTCATTATTAACTTTTTTGCAAACAAAACATTTAAAAAAAATGAGGACCTTTTACTTCGTGATTATTAAGCACTACTACATTAGGAATGTTATGTAAGACCTAGAATTTGAAATTTGGTTATCATACATGGTATTCTGTCTGAGATTCTGTTTCAGGATTAGCCTCTATCACATGAGCTTCTTGCTGTTCAACCTTTGAACTTATGTTTTGATGAGGATAATCAAACAACATAACATTAGAGATGGTATGCAGGAAATGATTTACAGTATATTACTATTCAGACATGGTATATTGTGTTCAGGACTTGTATTTCATATGAAGTTTGTTTAATCAATACAAATGTGTCTGTTAACCCACCAGGTCCTGAAGCAGAATCCTTTCTGGTGGACCCACCAGCGCCACGACGGTAAGCTGTGGAACCTCAACAACTACAGAACAGACATGATCCAGGCTCTAGGAGGAGTGGAAGGCATCCTGGAACACACCCTCTTCAAGGGCACATACTTCCCAACATGGGAAGGTCTCTTCTGGTGAGTATTTGGCCAAAAAAAACATGTCCACTTCATTTTCAATCAGGATATCACCCGATGTGGCCCAGTGCTTTAGATTTTAGAGGCTCTATATATCTGTGATATCTGAAATGAGTCCCGAAATTAAAACATTCAACTGTTTTTGAGAAAAGGTTGCCTTCAAATTGGACACTATGGAAAAGTTGCTCGTTTCTTGAATTTCAGCATGCCTGTTTGAATCCTGACCATTTGCTTATGATCTTTTCTGACATTCATATTTATACCTCTTGTCACCTTGCTGCCAGAAGCACTGTTAGTTGGAGGCATCATTATTTTCAGTTTTTCCCTTTCCCTAGTGAGTGGTTACCTCACCAAATCCCAGAATATAGCTTTGAAGTATGGTAGCACTTAACCAGTAACATGTCTATCTCTTCTTGACCTTCTACAGGGAGAAGGCCAGTGGCTTTGAGGAATCCATGAAGTACAAGAAGCTGACCAACGCTCAGAGATCCGGTTTGAACCAGATCCCTAACAGAAGATTCACCCTCTGGTGGTCACCTACCATCAACAGGGCTAACGTAAGTCTTGGCACTCTTTGTCTTTCCTTGATCACACTCAAAGCTATGATAAATAGAATACCTTAGGTTAGGCAACAAAAATCAGGTTTTTTTAGGTGTCAGGGATGCCAGTTTTCAGGCTATAGCCTAATTTCAGGCCCTGACCCCTTTCCATATCAGACTGTATTAGGCTTCATATTGTACATAACTTATGAGGCTTTAACATGTATGGGTCTCTTTTCAGGCTCATCTGGAGAAACCAACTGGCATCCCTGAGATGTGCCCTGTAATAGTTTTACAGATAAAACCTTTCCTTGGCTTCCCTGTAAGAAGGCCATTACTGCCATTGAAAATATATAGCAGTTTAAGCATTCTTGCTTGCAGCGGACATGTTGGTTGTCATCATTAATGACATATGGACCTCCATTTTATATCCCAGTGTGGTTGGGAGATCTTTATGAAGTTTAGACTGGATAAACTATGCACAGCATTCTAAGCCATCGCCCAGTCCTTTTCATCGTATTCTTCAAACCATCTCAATGATTCCTTGTGTTTCTCTCTTTGTAGGTGTATGTAGGTTTCCAGGTGCAGCTTGATCTGACGGGTATCTTCATGCACGGCAAGATCCCAACCCTCAAGATCTCTCTCATCCAGATCTTCAGGGCTCATTTATGGCAGAAGATCCATGAGAGTGTGGTCATGGACTTGTGTCAGGTGAGTCAATACAGAGGAAACTGGTACCTTACTCATGATCTTTCTGATGATCTTTCTGATGGCCTTTCAATTGAAATTGAGTTGGAAACTAGACCTGAGACCTAAGCATGCAAACACCATCTATTCAGGTCAATGTTATTGGGGACATGTCTAGAAGTATAGGCTTGTAAGTAAAAACAGAGGAAGCTAGCAACTTACTCATGATCTTTTTGATGGTCTGTCTGATGATCTTTTGGTCTAGATCTTTTGGAAACTAGATTATGAGACCTAAGCATGCAAGCACTATCTATTCAGGTTAATGTTATTGTTGACATATGACTGGAGTTCATGGCTTTGAATCAAACCCATCCATGGGGCTTGTGATCTTTTGGGAAACATCAATCCTGTGCCATGCTAAACCCCCAAATCCAATGGGAATGTTGAATGCCATGGTGACTGAATTCATCATGCAGTCCTACAGTACACCTGTCTATAGGAATACTCCACAGGGAGTGGAGAAATATAAACATGAATATGTAGGTATAATTAAATTAATTGAGAGTAATGCCATCTATACAGGTAGAGTTTCTGGTAACCATGGCAAGTTTTAAATCACATAAATTTCCCTTGGTTATGTTTCCTAGGTATTTGATCAAGAGCTTGATGCTCTAGAGATTGAAACTGTCCAGAAGGAAACCATCCATCCCAGGAAGTCCTACAAGATGAACAGCTCCTGTGCTGACATCCTTCTCTTTGCTGCTTACAAGTGGAACGTCTCAAGACCTTCCCTCCTTGCTGACACCAAGTAAGTCCTGGGGACAGAGTTCTGGAGAGATTATTTACATGACTACTTATATTCATGTGGGTTTCTGGTGAAAGCAATCGTCGGCAAATACGGTATGCAGAGCATGCAACCAACTACTGAAAGTTTTTTTTTGTATACAACAAATATAATCTGTATTGGAGATGGGATTGCAGAAGTTCATCATCTTGTCTTTCCATTCAACAGGGATACCATGGACAGCACCACAACCCAGAAGTACTGGATCGACGTCCAGCTGAGATGGGGTGACTATGATTCCCATGATGTGGAACGTTATGGCAGGGCCAAATACCTGGACTACACCACAGACAACATGAGTATCTACCCCTCACCCACTGGGCTTCTCATCGCAATTGACCTGGCCTACAATCTGCACAGGTGGGTTTATAACCTGATTTTATTCAATCCTCTTGACAACGAAATATTTGAGACTTTATTATACGCTATAGATTCTCAGATTCATTTGATGCATTTTCACAAATTTGTTTGGCTTGGATAAGTCTGAAAACATACTTTCTTACAATATATATGCCTTCTCCAGAACATCAAGACAGTAAAATGAATTCATGTTATTATGCATTATATTCCACATACTAAGAATCTTGCTCTACGATTGGTCAAAAGTAAATCATGTGATGAAAGATAGTTCGCCCATTATTGACTGGAGAAGCAAAAAGTTTGTTACACTGCGTAGATAGTACTACTATCTACACAGTGCAACGCACTTTCACCGAAGATAGAGGTACTATCTACACAGGGCAACGCACTTTCACTGAAAATTATCCAAAAGCGCACTAAAACAAGCGTAATGAAGTGCGCATTACCAATGAGCGCAATTAAAACAAACACATGCGCGCACCGTACCCTCAAGGGTTGGGTTAAACTGTTCAACTTTTTTGGTGTGAATTTGGGCATGGTGTCTTTTATGTAGATGCATACACGTCCTTTTCTTTTTGTAGTTAAATTGCTTTAGATGTGGAATATAAAGCAAATAATCACCTTTTGGTTACAGGCGATGGCAAACTATCACTTCCTCATCGATCAGAATGTATACGCTATCTTTCCTCAGCTTCGCTTTGGAAAGATAGCTACATCCAGATCGCCTCGGAAGTGATGAGTTTGTCCCATCACCTTCACCAACGGTAGTTATTTGCTTATTGCTAGTTAGTGAGCATAGTTGGGTATGCTTCACTCTTTAAAGATAATAAAGTTATATTAGAAGATGAGTTTAGCTTTTGTCCTTATTTCCTGATTGTCTATGGATGTCCAGTCGAAGACAAAATATATATAATTCTTTTTTAGAGGAGCAAGTAAAATTTATTATGATTTAGGACAAAAGTGCAACTAGTTGGATATTATGAGCTTCAAAGAATGTATCTGGCTGCTGGCATCCGTGAGATCAAGTCTTGTGAATCTTTGTTTACTTCCTTCCTTTATTTTGAACAGTGCATTTGGTAACTGGTTCCCTGGTTGCAAGCCCCTGATCCAGCAAGCCATGGCTAAGATCATGAAGGCCAATCCCGCCCTCTATGTCCTGAGGGAGAGAATCCGCAAGGGTCTGCAGCTCTACTCCTCAGAACCCACCGAGCCGTACCTGTCCTCCCAGAACTACGGAGAGCTCTTCTCGAATCAGATCATCTGGTTTGTGGACGACACCAACGTGTACAGGGTCACCATTCACAAGGTAAGAGAGCAGGGGACATGTGGATTTACATCCTATCTGAGAGGCTAGGTTTTTAATGATGTACTCTGTACCCAAGGATATACCAACTTTGTTTAGAACCTTGGCATGAGGATAATCTGAAATGTCCCATTTTGTTTGAGCTTGTTACACATTTGTTCTGAGATGGCTGCTATTTATTGTTTTTCATTTGGTTGTAATACCTACCATAAATCAAGAACTTCAAGAGTACAATTGTTTTCCTTCTATTCTGTTGTTTAGACCTTTGAAGGTAACTTGACCACTAAGCCTATCAACGGAGCCATCTTCATCTTCAACCCCAGGACTGGTCAACTCTTCCTCAAGATTATCCACACCTCTGTGTGGGCTGGACAGAAACGTCTTGGTCAGGTAATCATTGGTCAGCCTATCTCTTACCATTCTCACAATTGTATAGACAAGACCATACAGGATAGTCTGGTTATAAGTTTAGTTGGATAGTACAGCTGTTAGAAAATTCCAGAGGCTGGGTTCTTAAATTCTGTGTGTAACAGTGGGCGGGACATCTATCTGGATATGTATATTTCATTTGCTGCCTAAGCTATTATTCACTGTCAATCATATGAAGTCAAGGATAGATTTCATTGATATGTAGGATTGAATGTTCTGTGCATGTTTCATTATATTTTTTAAAGCTTATCTGCACTAGTTTGGCCAGGAGGGATTAGACCTCCCTGCATGGTCACTGACAGGTGGTTATCTCGTCAAATCAGCTCTCAATTAACATAAGCAAAAAAAGGACCATGGGGAACAAACGGTCACCGCTTAGGCATTGTTTGCTATATAGAGGGGGCAAGTAGCTATAAGTAGTGCAGTGGGGCTTTAAGACTTCATTTCCAAAGACCACACGCATCGTCAAAAGATCTTCAAACCTCCATTCATGTTCTATTATCATTGACATTACAGCTAGCCAAGTGGAAGACTGCTGAAGAAGTGGCTGCTCTGATTAGATCCCTGCCCGTTGAGGAACAACCCAAGCAGATCATTGTCACCAGGAAAGGCATGTTGGACCCTCTGGAGGTAAGACCAAACATGATTCCCCAAACCAGGGAATTCAAGGAATTCATGAATACTGTTTGCTCTGTATATATATGTATGGTGTCTGGGCTAGAGTAGAAGAATGTTGATAAGCATTTGCTTTTTAGTTTCTATGTGCCTCAGGATAGTGTTCTTCCTTGGATTTTACTGTACAGTTGCTTTATACTTTTGTGAAACTGACTGTAGCATCTCAATATTTTACCATACACTAATTCCTAAATGACCTTCACTTTTCTGTAAAGACTTCAATACTTGTTTCACTGAACTATTCTTCATGACTATCATGTTGATATACGTATGTATTATTATGTACCGGTATATTTTTACACTGTTTTGTACCTCTCCCTTGTCTCTATCTTGCACTTCATATTTTTTAAATAGATTTTTCTCAAACATCTTGATCAAGGGCAGACATAATTCACTGCCCTTGATCAAGATGTTTGAGAAAAATCTATTGAAAAATATGAAGTGCAAGGCTTTCAATATGCATACAATAATTACATGTATCGTAATATGTGGACACCAACGTGGCATCTATTTAATTCTACCACACTTTTAAATATGAGCCTCTCCCACCCTCCTCTCTATTCAGGTTCACTTGCTGGATTTCCCCAACATCGTCATCAAGGGCAGTGAGTTACAGCTCCCCTTCCAGGCTTGTCTCAAGGTAGAGAAGTTTGGAGACCTCATCCTCAAGGCCACCGAGCCTCAGATGGTGCTTTTCAACCTCTATGACGATTGGCTCAAGACAATCTCCTCCTACACGGTAAGTTCAAGCTGAGAGATTTACAAAGGCCACAAGCTGTTCAGTGTGAAGAATAGTATATTCACTGGTTTTAGGGGCATAGGTGAAACTATATAGACAATAGCACAAAGATTTGTAGTCCAAAGTACAGAATAGGTTTGAATTTGCAAGGGCCATTGGCTCTACGGTATGGAGAGTGTATACACATGTTTGCTGGTTTATGGAGAGGTATTGTTGAAGATTATTGTGGGGTGAACTTGAGACTTTCCTGACCCAAACTGTTGTTGTACAAGACTCCCTACAGGAAGAGGAATTCAAATGTGAGTAATTAAGAATACACCCAAACCAAAGGGCACTTGTGATTTGATGCTTGTTGGCAACTGGACATTGATGTTTTTTAAGACCTCTGCTATATCCACTCCACCCTCACACCTCCTCTATGATTCTCTTTCTCTCTCTCTCTCTCTCTCTTTCTCTCTCTCTCTGTCTCTGTCTCTCTCTGTCTCTGTCTCTGTCTCTGTCTCTCTCTCTGTCTCTGTCTCTCTCTATCTCTCTCTCCTACAGGCCTTCTCTCGTCTGATCCTGATCCTGAGGGCGCTACACGTTAACAATGACCGCACCAAGGTGATCCTCAAGCCAGACAAGACCACAGTGACCGAACCCCATCATATCTGGCCTACACTGACCGATGAGGAGTGGATCAAGGTGGAGGTTGCACTCAAGGATCTCATCTTGAATGACTACGGAAAGAAGAACAAGTGAGTGGTTAGATTAAATCGACAATGTGAATTGACATCCTTCAAGGTTCCCACTCATCCTAACAAATGAAAAATTGAAGAAAAATTGAAGTGTAATGAAAACATACTGATGTGATCTGGTTGCGGAAACTTTGAAGAGTCATGGAAAATTAAAACATATCTAAAGGCTTGTATAAGTCATGATAAATGTTTAAATTATGTATGATATCTGTGGTGACTAGTGACTCCATCATCTTACAGCCTTTTCACACGGGTAAAATTCATCGTATCTAGAGCTGATTGAAAATTTTCCCTTTGTAAACATGGTTTATACGAAGTTTGGACAGATACGAATTGCGATTCATACGCCAGTCAAAGCAGGCTGCAGATGCGAAGCCTGTAGCTAAGACAGCGAGACATTTTGTGTGTGAACGGATATACGTCCATAACTAGACCGGGCACTGCTCTTTAGACGCTTGGTAGGGCCATTGCGCATTTACGAGCAGTTTTATTATAGCTATTTTGTCCTAATGTGCAGCTTTAATACAAGAAATCAAGTTTGTTTTTTAATCAGTATATTTGATATCCATCTTCATTACATTGTGTTTGATTAAATTTTCAGTGTTAACGTAGCCTCGCTGACACAGTCTGAGATCCGTGACATCATCTTGGGTATGGAGATCTCAGCTCCATCCCAGCAACGTCAACAGATTGCAGAGATTGAGAAACAGACCAAGGAGCAATCTCAGCTCACAGCTACCACCACAAGAACAGTCAACAAACATGGTGAGTGAAACATTGACAGAATTTAAGAGTAGTATTGGTCATCAGTGGCATTTCGTGGGAGGGGAGCAGAAAAAAGAGGAAAATGGGTAAAGGACAAGAAAAAAAACAACAACATGTATTAGGATCCCATACCTGAACTCTAATAGATTTCCTTGTTAATTTGTATATTATTTTGGGGCTTTTCCCCTTCCAGTGATGCCAATGCCCAAAACAGTCATCATGGGTTATAATGCAGCTTTTGACAATATTATTCACAAATCTTATGCCTCCGCAACGAAGTAGCAGGAGGCATTATATTTTTGGGTTGTCCGTCCGTCTGTTCGTCCCGTTCTCATGATCGCGTTATCTCAAGAACCGATTGATGGATTCCTGCCAAAATTGGGTCATGTATGTATGTTGCAGAGCCAATGACCTGATTAGATTTTAGGGTCATGAGACATGTGGTCAAAGATCAAAGGGTCGTACATGTATATGACAAAAAGCTTGTAATCACAATATTCTGAGAACCTGTTAATGGATTACAATCAAACTTCAACTTCAAAAATTGCTTCTGTTTGGTTTGTAAAATGGCTCTATGGTGGAGGCACAATTTTGCTAGATTGTGTGATTTTCAGACATAAGGATGACTTTCTTTGACTGATTATTCATGAGGAATACTTGAAATACCTCTAAGAAGTTCTGAATGTCTGATGGCATGTATGTTGGCTGTACAAAGTTATTGAAGATGCTAGTTGACAAACATTTTTTTTTAATAGAAATAACCAAATATGCAGTTGCTATTTATACAGTTACTTAGTTTATTGATACAGATACAAGACCAGGACAATCGCTCTATGGTGGAGGCATCATTTTCGACTGCACGCAGTATAACATCTAGTTTTTCCATGTCACATATTAAAACATATACCCACATCCTAATTTAACCTGAAAACTTTGTTTAGGCAATTGCGGTTAAGTCTTGTTCCAATTCTGGTTGAGTCTTCAATACTTGGATGTATTTACTTCATACAGGTGACGAAATCATCACCTCCACCACCAGCAACTATGAGACGTCGACGTTCTCCTCCAAGACGGAATGGCGTGTGAGGGCCATCTCTGCTACCAACCTCCATCTTAGGACCAACCACATCTATGTGTCATCTGATGACATCAAGGAGACTGGGTACACCTACATCCTGCCTAAGAACGTCCTCAAGAAGTTCATCATCATCTCTGACTTGAGAGCGCAGGTGAGTAGGTCTTCTTTTCAAAGGGTGATGTATCTGTTCACTTTAGTCTTGGATGTCGTGGTCTGCATTTTCAAAGTTAGGCAAAATTCTGACAAATCGAACAATGAGTATGAGGACCAGAATAAGAGTATTGCATTGTTACATCTACCCAGTACTTAAGTATGGTAGTGACACATGGACTATAGCCTATGATACTAAAAAGCGTTTGGAAAGTTGCGAAATGTGGTTTTTAAGAAGAATTATGAAAATCCCCTGGACTGGACAAAGTTAGTAATGAGGAAGTTCTTACACGAGCTGGAGTGCAAAGGAAAATGATACCTGAGATGTTGATTAGGCAGTTGAAGTTCATGGGTCACATTACACGTAAAAAAGGCCTAGAGAATCTTGCTTTGACAGGGAAAATTGTGTGAAGAATGAGGATACTTTGGATGGACAGTCTGCAGAAATTGTTGGAAAAGAGAGGAGTGAAAGAACTGGGAGTGGTGCTAACAGAGAAGGCTAGGAGCCGAGGGTTGTGGAACAGCATGATCGCCAAAGTCAATCGATATGGCACTAAGAGAGAGAGAGAGAGTCGTGGTGCATAGTAGTCAAACAATAGAACTTCTAACAAAAATAATTTCATGGGCATTTAAGAAGTAGTACTAATTTATATCCGAAAGCAATTAAATCAATGATAACAATGACAATTTACAAATGAATCGTTTCTTGCAGAAGGGCGCAATCAACATTTTTTTTCTTCAAAATGTACATCCAATGTAACCTGGTGTCTATCGTCTCTTAGGAACCATGTAAATGATTTTGTAAGAAAATTATGCAAGTTTATGTTTGGTTTGTCATCCTAGATTGCTGGCTACCTGTATGGAGTGTCTCCCCAGGACAATCCTCAAGTGAAGGAGATCAGATGCATCGTGATGGTACCACAGTGGGGCACCCATCAGACCGTTCATCTTCCAAACCAGCTTCCTGATCATGAGTTCCTCAAGGTATGAACTACAGTCAATCCTGTCACTAATGTCCTTTGGCAAGTCAGTTATGATCTACATTTACCACTCTCCACTCGGGTGTTAAATGGGTACCGGTAGCTGTGAGCACCGAAATTGGTAGCCTAGCAGAGCCGGGGTAATATTGGAGCGCCTTGAGCACCTTGGAGGGTGGATATATGCGCTATATAAATATCCAATAATATTATATTAATGATATAAAAAGAGTACATGTAGACAAGTGACCTGTCTACACTTAGATTGAACAATCAGTCAAAGCTTTCTACAGAGCCATCTCGAGTTAACAATAAAAGGGACTGCTGTAGGCAGGTGAACATTGTAAATGAGTCATCCGTTCTTTATTTTCACCTAGATTGGGACAAGGTGACCACCATATAGAAGTGGTCTAAGTACAGAGGTGGTAACTGACAGACATGACTATATATGTGTGCAGCCACAGGTATCGCAAAAGCCTTGCATAACCTCCTTCAATGGAACTCCATCCTCTAAAATTTGTTGACTTGTTTTGAACTAAAAGTGTTTGAAATTTTTCTAAAGTTTGATTTGAAGTACATACCATCATTATGAGTTGGTATAAGTTGATAATGGATACTTGATATTTTTCTTTGCTAGGAACTATTGTGTGATGTGAAGGCTGTAGGTAAATGTGTTGTTTGCTGGTTTCTGGTAATGATTGTGTTTTCGATGATGTTGATATCATTGCAGGAGATGGAGCCACTTGGTTGGATCCACACCCAACCCAATGAGCTTCCTCAGCTCTCGCCTCAAGACGTCACCACTCACGCTAAGATCATGGCTGATAATCCTATGTGGGACGGAGAGAAGACTGTCATCATCACATCCAGGTGAGTTGGGTGCTCCAGGCTAGTCTAAGAATCAAGTTTTAGATGGAAGGGCAGACAAATAAGCTGCCAACCATTACGTTTTTCCCGGAGTTATTATGTTTTTCCCGTAATTATTACGTTATTTTCCTCCCAAATACGGTAGTACATATTTTTATGCCTCCGCCACCGAAGGTGGTGCCGGAGGCATCATGTTTTCGGGTTGTCCGTCCGTACGTCCGTCCGTCCGTCCGTCCGTACGTCCGTCCGTCCGTCCGTCCGTACGTCCGTCCGTACGTCCGTCCCGTTTGACCGTTATCACAATATCTCAAGAACCATTTAAGATTTAAACTTAAGACTCGGGAATAGTATTTATCACCATAGGAAGACGATCTGATTAGATTTTGGAGTACGTAGGTCAAAGGTCACAGGTCACAGAGGTCAACTTATGAAATTCCTTGTATTGAGTTTGTTAGCGCGATATCTCAAGAACCATTTGAGATTTAAACTTCAAACTTAAGGATAGTATGTATCACCATAGGAAGACGATCTGAATAGATTTTGGAGCACGTATGTCAAAGGTCAAGGGTCACAGAGGTCAACTTATGAAATTCCATACATTGAGATTGTTATCATGATATCTCAAGAACCACTGGAGATTTAAACTTCAAACTTGGTGATAGTGTGTATCACTATAGGAAAACAATCTGATTACATTTTGGAGCACGTAGGTCAAAGGTCAAGGGTCATAGAGGTCAACTTATGAAATTCCATACATTGAGATTGTTATCATATCTCAAGAACCACTGGAGATGTAAAAACTTCAAACTTAAGGATAGTATGTATCACCATAGGAAGACGATCTGATTAGATTTTAGAGCACGTAGGTCAAAGGTCAAGGGTCACAGAGGTCAACTTATGAAATTCCATACATTGAGATTGTTATCATAATATCTCAAGAACCACTGGAGATTTAAACTTCAAACTTAATGATAGTGTGTATCACCATAAGAAGACAATCTGATTAGATTTTGGAGCACGTAGGTCAAAGGTCAAAGGCCACAGCGCACATTATGAATGCAAAAACAGCTTGTGATCGCGTTATCTCAAGAACCGATTGATGGATTCATGCCAAAATTAGGTCATGTTTGTTACTTGCAGAGCCAATGAACTGAGTAGATTCTTGGTTCATAAGGTCAAAGGTCAAAGGTCATGGGCCCATTATGTATGCAAAAATAGCTTGTGAACGCATTCTCATTAGAACTGACAGATGGATTACTAATTAACTCAGAACATCTTGCAGAGCCAATGAACTGAGTAGATTTTATGGTCATGAGGTCAAAGATCAAAGGGTCATATGTATATGAGAAATTGCTTGTAATCACAATATTCTGAGAACCTGTCAATGGATTACCATTGAATTCAATTTTTTTTTTCTGTTTTGGTTTGTAAAATTGCTCTATAACGGAGGCATCATTTTCGACTGCGCGCAGTCGAATTCCATCTAGTTCCTTCATAAAATGTGTTTTCTTAAAATAAATTTTATTTTATTTTACTATTGTTATTTTTTAATTTTTTTTAATGAGTGCATGAATGATTACACATAAACTAACAAATGGAAATGAACCCAGGTATAAACAAACCAACAAATAAATAAACAGATGAATGAAACAAATGAAATGAAAGAACTAGTTTGAACAGATATCCAAGAAATTATTGAAATGTTCTTATTAGGACTTAAATTTCTTTCTTTCTGCTCTTCAAGCAGCAACTTAATCATCAACCAGTAGCATTTTGCAGTAATTTTTTTTTCCCTGACCACCTTGAAGAGCGCTTATCATTGAAACCCATTTTTAAGTATTTGTCAAAGGCAGTCTTTGAATGTTTTACTGTAAAAGACGAGACAAACACACAAATGCTTCCATACCCTGGACTATATTTGATTACATACATTCTTAAAAGCCAAGTGGATTGTTTCAGTGAAAGAAAGTTTCTTAAGTGTGCCCTTTAAAATCGCGACTGGCCGGAATGCCCCCCAGGGAGTAGAGAATGTGCATACATTGTGTGCGGGTAAGCCTGGATCCGATCACCAGGGTAATAAAATATTGTTGTATCGATGTATTGGGCGCTATATAAAAGCGGAATATCATTATAATCTCTTTATTATCTTCCCAGCTTCACACCCGGTTCGTGCTCCCTGACGGCCTACAAGCTGACTCCCAGCGGTTATGACTGGGGTAGGCAGAACACAGACAAGGGCAATAACCCCAAGGGATACATGCCTTCCCACTATGAGAGGGTACAGATGCTGCTGTCTGATCGGTTCCTGGGCTTCTTCATGGTTCCAGCACAAGGGTCCTGGAACTTCAACTTCATGGGTAAGAATATGGATAAAGAAAACAATTTTTTGTGTGGTTTAATAATAATAATAATAATAATAATAATACTGCAAATTGCAAATCGCCTCTAATGGGAGTTTCTTATTCTTGCAGTCTTAATAACTTTCTGTTCTTGAAGTAACAGGTTTTCTGTGTAGCATCTATGAATTATTGGCAGGGTGTTGCATTAGTATTTTTTCAAGATCTTATCTTGAATTTTGACCATTGTGACAGAAATTTATGACTTTTTGTTGTTTTTGTGCTTGAAAATAACTGAGAGTATTAAAATTCAAAAACCAGATGTGAAACATAACATTTGGGAAAGAAATGCAACAAAGATTAAAGGTTAAATCAAATTACCATTTTTGAAAGTTAAAAAGAAAAAAAAAAGATCGAAAGAACGAAACATAATGATGTTTTTATATTATTTTATTATTTCAATTTACTTCTGCCTTTTTTTCCAGTATTAATTTCTTGTTTATAGCAATTAATCTACGATTAATTTATCTTGAATTTGTGTCTTTCTTTATCAGGTGTGCGACACGACCCCAACATGCGATTTGACCTCCATCTGGCCAACCCTAAGGAGTTCTACCATGAGGTGCATCGACCCTCTCACTTCCTCAACTTCAGCTCTCTTGAAGACGTTGACAACATGAACAGCGACAGAGAGGATCTATACAAATAGACACCCTTAACCTTAAACTTTCAATGGAAGGATATAATCATGAAGTTTGTTATCAATAATCCATATTTACATCGTTGCTGAGTCTGTCACAAACCTCTTTTGTGAATTTAGCTCTGTTTAAAGCAACTGAGAGGACTTGTTCCAAGTAAACCCTGTCAAATTTCAACTGAAGACATGCACAGTGAAAGAACTCTGGTCTATCAGGACTCCTGTATGTTATAACTTTAAATTTGAATTTAGGAATGGATTACAAAAGTACTATCTGAATGATTTATTTATAGATTTCATAGATTATATTACAGACTGCTCAAATATTCCAGGTTCTTAAATCTGTCATTTTCAAAAAGACCTTGAACATAATGATAAACGACGATTGGGAGGCTCTCATGAGGTAAATGCCCTTAGATTTTGTTTAGAGAGATCATTGATATATTTGAAATCAGTGATCTTTCTTCAGTGCAACATTTTATTAGTCTGTCACAGAATTGTTATTCTGTTTTCTCTAATTATTCGGAAGGTTTGAACAGCATTCAAATAGTTGTATTAGTTTTGTTAGCATTCTCCCATGACCTTATGTTTTATATCAAATAATTTTTACACTAATTGGATCGTATTGTATTATAGTTATTCACCCTTCATGTCTTTTGTTTTTCATATCGCTGAGATAGAAAAGGTAATATGGTGTAATAGCAAGTAATACATGCAATCATTTGAGGAGCTGTGAAATTAGAATTGTATGGCTTTTGATCCACAATGGTCTATATGCATGTTTGATATGTCTCATCCATGCACGTATTATACATAATTGATTATCTTTTTTCTAGCAGAAAAATGATGTAATATTTGTACATAAATGTGGCTTTGTGACAAATGTATAGGAAAATAACCAGAAATCAAGAAACATGAATGTAAAGGGAAGCATGTTTGTGAGTCTAAATGAACTGGTAAACAGTTGTTTTTTTACAGCAAATCACATTTGTTTGTTTGTATATTCAAAGCCGGAAGGGCATAAACTCTGTGTTAAAGTATATGAATTAATTTCCTTCTGGTTCCAAACAGATGGTATTACTAAAATGGATTCTGAATACAGAAGTTAAGCAAATGACGATGTATGTTAAAGTGCCTGTGAATAGTGCATACACATTAACTTCATAAAAGGAAGACAAAGCGAAGAATGTGACAAGTTACACGTACATGTTTATCATTAAATTTCCGTAAATCATTCTGTTACTCTGACTCTGTTTATGATGATTTTTTTTACATTTTACAATGGGAACCTCCTGAAGACGAGATCATCCCGAATTCCCGATGCAGATTGTATGAAATTGTAAATTCATGTAAAATTTATACAATTTTCAAAAGGAGTTGATATCATAATGGTTGTAATTGATTTGATATGGTATGAAAGGATTTTTAGTCGTGAAATTAGATATGTATGAATATTTGTGCTATATTGTATTATCCGGTTATTTCTTTTCTTCTTTTCAAGTGATAATTATGTGATTTAGACCATAAACTCTAGTAGGTCCATGTTTAGACTTTCTTCAGCACATGAATACAGCAACTGGATATGATATGTTCATCTTCAGATCCAAGAAATCACATCAATGTGTTTTCATTACACTTCAATTTTTCTTCACATTTCTTATATGGCTAGCGAAATACAAGTAGTGGACTTGTATTAGACTGGTCATCATTCCCATTTATTAACTTAAAAGATTTTAGCTTTCCAATTCATTCTGTTAGAGGATCACATTACAAACATTTCATAATTAAATGTCTTGAATTCTTGACTGTTATTGTTGTACTATAAAGATGTTTTTCGATCATGTATATATGGATTTCTCAAATTTCATAGAATCAGAAGCACATTTTCATGTAATGGAGGCAACACATGTGGATTATTTTTCAATGAATGTATTTTTTTTACCAGGTACTGTTTTGTTGAACTCTAAAATTAATGTGGCAATCTTTTGCCTAAGCACCAACTTAGCAATGCAGATGCTTGAGATAATTTGTGTTAAATGTGTTGTTTGCATTCCATTATGTTTACACTTGGATGAATAAAAACCAGTATGGTATGTATAAAGTATACTACAGATGTCATATTCTGAATGGTTATTTAGTGTGAGATTCTTATTACATACAATTGGTTTACTTTCTCCATTACATGTACAATGTTTCATGTAAGCTTGGACATGTTTGCTGTTTAAAAAGCAAGCAAGAAAGAAAGAGAAAGAAAGGAATACAGGATTTTCAAGAAAGAATGAAAGAAAAGGACCCCTCCAGACCTTGAAGAAAACGGCATCAAGTATGATTATCAGGAACAGTTTTTCTGTCCTTCTTCTGTTGGGTACAGTCCTCATTGTAGAGTATAGTCGTCTTGGAAGATATGATGCCACTGTCATAATCAGTCTGTAACTCTCTCGGACCCAAGCTGCCTATGAAAACTTAGATTTCGGGGAATTGAAATGCTTGTCCCAGATGGAATCACATTGAGAATGAGAGAAAAGTAATGATGCAAATCTCCTTTAGTTCCCTTTACGAGGTCGTATTACAATGCTCTTGACATTTTAATTCTGAAAAATGCGTTAGGCCTATGTCACTGATGAAAAATCTAACTAGACTAGATAAGGTAAATGATAAATCTCTCAAAACAAACGGAAGTTATACCGCCACCATTTTTTGTTTAAATGGGAATAAATTCAAAATGGCCGCGCCCATGAGAACAAGCATGGCTAGTGTGCGACAACTTTTTGCAGTTATTTCTCAAGGAAACTCAAGGTCTGGGTTTCATACGAGTTGTCAAAAATTGTTGAGAAAGATAAGAGGGGTTTCTGGTAGTGTAGAAACACAGGCAAAGACTAACGATGAAATATCTAACGGAGAATTTCCTTCTGAGCTGCTTCGAGCTGAAGTTAACGGCTCGTCATCGAGCTTACCGCCGGACCTGCAGGGGCAGGAGTCTTCGCAGAGCCGAAGGTTCCGAGTTCCACCCGTATCCATCGACGCGACGAAAGGGGATCGCAGGGAGTCATGGGCTGAAATGTCAGATGATAAGGACGATATTAAGGGACAAGATGTACCGAGATACACAAAGGCAGGACCAGATGACAAGCGCCTGGGGTAATAATCAGATAACAGAATTTAAATTTAAATCATGTAAACTGGTAAATCTAAATGTGATTTAGTCTAGACCGAAATGAGTAAGAATAAGAATAAGAATAGATATTGAAATGTTTAGTTTATAGTTTAGTTTTGTCAAAAGATTGACAAATTTAAGAAGAATGAAGTACTGAAAGTCTGAAGTGAAATTTAACCGGACACTGGCAGTAGTTACTGAAAATGTCAACAAATGAACAAGTCCTATTTGAGTAAATAGTTATAGATCTAACAACAACAACTTGGACTTGAACAAGGTTGTTTACCTGAACATGCTGAAAATTGAAATGTACGCTTAATGATGGAGTTGCAAGTATAGATGATGACCTGAATTAATTAATCACTATGGTCTTGATTTGAAGTCTAAATAGCCTATTCAGTTTTGAAATATATATTTTGGAAATGATTTAGACCATTTTAGCCTGTGATTCTAGGATATGAATATGAATTTAAACTTATTTCAGAAGCTGTCCCTGCATCTGTATCTGCCTGTCATCTGTATGACTATATTAACTATAGATTTTCAACTGAATTTTACTTACAACAAAAAACTGTTGTGGAATTGCAGCAAAAATTGTAAGATTGTTCTCATGTGCTCTCTTTAGACGTGCTACAATGCTGGCCAAGTCCAGGAAATACAGAGAACAGAGTGGCAAGATCATCCTGGAAGGTCGAAGGCTCATTACAGATGCCCTGGAATCTGGAGCTAGAGCTGATACCATCTTCTTCAGTCAAGTGTCAAACATAGAGGGACTTCCCCTCGCTGGGTCAAGGGTCAATCTGGTGAAGGTCGCATACAAGGACATCTCGTTGTGGTCGGACGTCAGTACACCACAGGGAATCGTGGGTGAGTAAGGGTCTTGAAAGATGACAGATAATCATGATTCTGTCAGGTTTCTTTTCCTGAAATGTTCTTGAAGTGTTTCAAGTTGTCATGGCAAAACTTGGAACGTTTATTTCCTTCAGCTTTTTAACAAAGGAAATTCTGTATTTGGGCATTCCACAATCGAGATCTAGTTGTGGTGACAGTGGTGGCATCCAAAGTAAAAACTATGGTACATGCCTGTCCTGCATACGGGGAGGAACATAATAGTGATTTGCTGCATTTGTGTAAAGTTGTAAGCTGCATGAAAAATCGGCTAATAAGACACACAAAAACTCTGCCCCATTATTGTTTTCTTTGTTTCTCTCTATATCATGCATTATAGTCAACAATGGCATTAAGTATTCTGAAGAAAGACAATGATGTAAATGTATCTGTACACAAAGTCGGTAGAGCAGTGGTCTCGTAATCCGGTGACCCGGGTTTGAAACCAAGTTGATGCGCTAGTGCCCTTTGGTAAGGCATTAATCCTCATTACCAGGTCCCTCGGAGAGGACCTAAAGCCGTCGGCCATCTGGTTGCTTACTAACAAGCATTTATGCTTTCTTGGCAGTCAGGTAAAATAACCACCACCCCATCTACAAACTTATGGTAAACAAATGTTATTCTGCTGTTTGTATTCCATTGATAGGTGTGTTCCAGAGACCCAAGTACGAGAATCTAAACCTAGACCAGACATCTACAGAGCATCTTCCAGTGAGTCTGATCTGTGATAACATCCGGGACCCTGGGAATCTAGGTACCATCCTCAGATCAGCTGCAGCTGCTGCATGCCAGAAGATACTTGTTACCAAAGGTATAATAATCTAAAGAGCTCATCATATACTGTAAATCCAGATATTTTTTTTGCCAGCATGAAATGTTTTGTAATTTCACAAGTTGTTCAGATTCAGGAAAATCCCACTTAGTAAATGAATCACAACTGACACAACACTGAATTTCTGCAATATGTGGCAGTCACTCTCATCTAAAAATCACAAAACTTTCATGTCATAGCAGTTTCTGGTTTTACAGTTTCACAGGTGATGATAGTGATATTAGGTCTCAGTTGTCATTTAGAGGAAGGCAACTTGAGCAATTATTACATGACAATAATGTAGACATAAATAAATATCTCGTATCCAAAACAAAATTATTTTATAAATGTAATGCTTCCTGGGAGAAATTTCAATTTCAATGGGTGTAAGCCACAAATATGTTTAAATAACATTATTTTAGTGATAAAAAAAAATGCACCAGCAGTAATAGCCTTAAGCAATGTCATTTTGAGAGAGCAGTAAGTATGACATCATTTCAAAATACTGTTTGGACAAAGGGTAATTGTAGGACAGCATTTATACAATAATAGTCTAGTAATATAATGTATTGGATTTGCTTTTTATGCCTCCGCCACCGAAGGTGGTGCCGGAGGCATCATGTTTTCGGGTTGTCCGTCCGTACGTCCGTACGTCTGTACGTCCGTCCGTACGTCCGTACGTCCGTCCCGTTTGACCGTTATCACAATATCTCAAGAACCATTTAAGATTTAAACTTAAGACTCGGGAATAGTATTTATCACCATTGGAAGACGATCTGATTAGATTTTGGAGTACGTAGGTCAAAGGTCACAGGTCACAGAGGTCAACTTATGAAATTCCTTGTATTGAGTTTGTTAGCGCGATATCTCAAGAACCATTTGAGATTTAAACTTCAAACTTAAGGATAGTATGTATCACCATAGGAAGACGATCTGATTAGATTTTGGAGCACGTATGTCAAAGGTCAAGGGTCACAGAGGTCAACTTATGAAATTCCATACATTGAGATTGTTATCATGATATCTCAAGAACCACTGGAGATTTAAACTTCAAACTTAGTGATAGTGTGTATCACTATAGGAAAACAATCTGATTACATTTTGGAGCACGTAGGTCAAAGGTCAAGGGTCATAGAGGTCAACTTATGAAATTCCATACATTGAGATTGTTATCATGATATCTCAAGAACCACTGGAGATGTAAAAACTTCAAACTTAAGGATAGTATGTATCACCATAGGAAGACGATCTGATTAGATTTTGGAGCACGTAGGTCAAAGGTCAAGGGTCACAGAGGTCAACTTATGAAATTCCATACATTGAGATCGTTATCGCGATATCTCAAGAACCACTGGAGAATTTTCACTTCAAACTTAATGATAGTATGTATCACCATATCATAATATCTCAAGAACCACTGGAGATTTAAACTTCAAACTTAATGATAGTGTGTATCACCATAGGAAGACAATCTGATTAGATTTTGGAGCACGTAGGTCAAAGGTCAAGGGTCACAGAGGTCAACTTATGAAATTCCATACATTGAGATTGTTATCATGATATCTCAAGAACCACTGGAGATTTAAACTCCAAACTTGTTTAAATTGCTCTATGGCGGAGGCATCATTTTCGACTGCGCGCAGTCAAAATTCCATCTAGTTTATCTCATGCACCAGCCTTGAAAGTGTAATTTATATTTATGCTGTACATCTTTAATACTTGAATTGCAGCCTTATAATTGTTGCTTGTCCATTTATAATTTGATTGTGATAAAATAAAATGAGTCTTATTGGTGACTATCAGTATGAAAGGTACTGAAAATTCTCTGCAGGAAATCACGATATGTACCTTTCGTATTAATAAGATGATTTGTGTAATGTGCTTGTAATCCTATTAAGTCTAAGTGTTAATTTTGCTTGCGGTTATTATTTTTGAAGGTTGTGTAGATGTGTGGGAGCCCAAGGTGCTGCGGTCAGGAGCAGGGGCTCATTTCAGAGTGCCCATCATCTCCAACATCCCCTGGACCAGTTTACCAAACTACCTATCACCCAACAGGAGTGTTCACATCGCAGACTGTAACTATGTTCATAATGACGATTTGCAAACACAGAGTAGCTGTGGAGTCTCAGATAACCAGTCAGAACATGCTCACATCTCTCAATATGATAACGATGATGACATTTCAGCTGATCATTCAAAGATGATGGATGAGATGAACGCAACCACTGATTTAAGAACGGTTCCATATTTCAGTGTAAACTGGACCCAAGGAGACTGTGCTCTGGTCATAGGGGGAGAGACAGAGGGACTGAGCAGGGAAGCAAGAGAGCTTTGCACAGTGACTGATGGAAGGAGAATCTTTATACCAATGTCAATGGGGGTTGACAGCCTGAATGCTGCTATGGCAACAAGTGTCATCTTGTTTGAGGCAAAGAGACAACTTTTGATGGCAGATGAAAGCCATTAAACTGTCCTTTGTGTAAGCTTACATGGTCGTGATCTAGCAATTAATTAAGGGAAGAATAACCATAGACAATTTTCCACTCTGTCATGCTTTGGTATTACTTTTTCTTGACTCTCTTGAGTCTTGTGCACTTTTAAATAAAGTGTACAAAATATGAAGTGACAATACCTGTTGTGAACTTGTTTCAGGCTGAAATTGGAAATTTTGTTAACAGAGTGAAAAGAACTCTCTACTTTCTTATTTTCATTCTAAATCAGTTTACCAACTCAATGTTATTTTTCATCTGTTTTATCTCAATATTAATCAAGAAAGGAGCCTCAGACAGGAAAACTCATAGGACAAAGAATTGAAAGAAAAACAAATTGAAAAGAAATGAAATATAGAATTCAAATTAAGATGACAAATTTGTTTAAAGGTTACATTAAGTGTACAAAATCATGTAATATAACAAACTTTCTTTGTTCAGCATTTAATATTTACAAATATAATTTGAATGAATGATATAATAAATTATGGTATTACCATAATTCCATCAAAATTGATGATGCCGTCTTGTTCATTATTTTAGTGGTGTGTGCAAAATCTGTGCATGATCTGTTGCTCTTCAGTCAATAAAAAAGCCAGTCTTTTTTTGTGGTTGTTGGGGGGGGGGGGGGGGGGGGGGGGGGGGGGGTTGAGAAACAACATTTACATGTAAAACCATGGTACCGAAAGTGCTAACATTGTATTTGCTTGTCCGGGTTTCTGGTTTGAAACTACTGAGACCATGCATGAGGTTCACCTTGAAATCATTCAAGCAACGGACTGGAGCAGGGCAAAAACAGTATTTTGCGTTGGTGTGATCACCATGCCATTATTCAGCACAAAATTGTTTGGAACCAGCAACCTTGACATCTTAGCCAGTTTGGCGTAGCTCTTCGGTACTCTTTATGAAGGTTATTAACTTTGATAGACAAGCCATGATAAAAAAAGAAATACATGCCAGTAAAGTAAAACTTCTTTGGTTATAATGTTATGAATTTTATTCATAAAAAGTACTGATTAATAAACCATTTATTCCTCACCACCTTAAAATAAGCAAAAATGTATATTCCATAAAAAAAACAATAGTACTGACCAATAAAAAAAGTAACATGATACATTTCAGCAACCTCGCATCAATTCAGGATAAATCTGATTCAGTCAGGGATGAGATTCCTCTGCCAATCTGCGGATTACCGCCGATTTTGAGACTTCCAGACGGGGGAAACAACAGAAATTAAAGTCCGTCCCTTTACGCAAGATGGGGTAACAAATATTTCTCAAATTTAGAATTTAAATGCAAGGAAAACGTGTCATTTTGATTTTACGTTAACATATTCTGATGTTTTCTGCGGAAAGGGCATGCTGCCCCCTCAACCCTTCCGTCTCATCCCATCATTCTATAAAGCCAACATTTCTGAATAATATATAAAGAAAAGAACATTATAAACCATAATTACCCTTTAAATATCTAGAAGTACAAATTCATAATTTCATAACGTAATTCCATAACTTTTCGAATTGATTTGAATCGTACTGTAACTCAATTTAATTTGGTGATTTTTGCTTCCCAACATCATTCTTGGCACTTCTACACAATAACAGTGTGTGCTTTTAATGGATTTGATAACCAAAATAAAACAGCATACAGTTAGATTTGTTTTAAAGTCTCCATACATTTCATAAAACACGTTTATGCAATCAATATTCAACTTAATACCTCTCAACGATTGCATCATGTAAATCTTTAATGACTCTTTCTTTGACTTCAACTTTTGTCCATGTCTAAACATCACATGAAACTCAAATTATGCCCATTTCAGTCGAAAGGTCTTCAACAACAGGATTTGTCCCTCCACATACATGATTTTACACTGGTTTAAATAATATGATTCTTCTGGCTGTCTCATTCTACAAAATATAGACATTGTTTTAGGCTATTTAAAAAATAATCTTTAGCTACATGATTAAGAAGCCTGGACACTCTGACTGGAAGTATATTATTCAAATAACTTGGGGCCTATAGAGACAACTCCTTTTTTTTTTTATACCCAGCACAAGAAATAAATAAACTGTAAAAAACAACATATAAAAACAGCATTACCGATTCTCTTTAAATAAAAACATAGTGAAAAGAAAGAAAAATAAAATGAAAGTTTCACTCCATTATTCTCTTTGGATATTTCCTTTGGCTAAAATAGCATAACTTTTTTCATGAATATCAATCTGTTAGACAGTATATCGACACATAATGAACAATACAAAGCACTAAAAATGCTGGAAGGATACCTAATATAACAGCCATAATAAATCTATGCATATTTCTTTAGCTTGGCTAGTTCAATTAAGATCAAATGGGGTGAAAAGGGACACAAAAAATGAGTAGAAAAAGTTTCTTTAACACAATCTTTTTAAACAGAAGTGGAGCAGATCCTTTTAATATCCCACACATTGTATTTATGATAATATACAATTGAAAAGAGTCTGCAGCACTACTAGGGAAATAAATATATGACATAATGACAAAATCCTTTCTGTCCATATTCATGCATTCCCTTCATGTATTCATCTCATTTTACAGTACTTGTACTGTAACAAATTGAAAGACACCAGTACTTGAATGTACTAACAATTGACTATTAAAAAACATATTGAAAAGCATGCACAGGAAAGTCTTGGGGAATAATTATGGGAACCAGCATCTATGTTTCAATGATACATGTGATCCGAAAGACAAGAGACTTCTTCTTTTTGTTGCAACAAAGTAAACATTTCATAAATCACAGTCAGAACCATGTTTTAAAAACTACCATTCATATGTAAGAGCTGTGTTCATATTAAGATTCATCCGCATATAATTGGGTCGAAAACCCAAATCCTGTCCTAATGATTTTTTTGGCAATAACAAATTATACATAAAATAGCAATATACAGTTATACTAGATGGTCCATAAAATGACATTTGAACCAAGCTTCTGTGATTCTGATACAATCAATAAAAATATTCATAGTATAAACATACCGGTATGAAAAAATCTTTGACATCAGGTAGACACACACAATCACAATTATTACATGACAATAATATAGACATAAATAAATATCTCATATTCAAATTTATGTTCCCATACTTTCCTGAACAAAATACTATACAAAATAAAGAATCCCCCAAACAAAAAACCTGATTGCTCCAGTAAATGGACATCAAATAAAGGCAACAATGTAAACCAATAATAATCATAAGGGCGTGGCAAATCCCGTCATAGATCCTCCCATGCCCCTCCACTGCTGATAGCCAGTGAGATTCCGATCGGCCCAGCTGAATATTGGAGGTACCAAAAGTCATTGCAGTACACCACTGGAAGAAAATAAAGAGAGCAAAAACAGGGTAAAGATCAGTTCTGGTCATGCGATTGCATTGTGAAAGAAACGTTGTGGAATCGATCAGAAAAGGTTGATCATCTAGCATAGAAGTATTGTACTGCAAGGTTCTGAAATCATCCAAATGATAAGAAATTTGGCCCAGTCTTAATAGAGGAGGCGCGATAGCTAAGTCTGTAGAGCAGTGGTCTCGTAATCCGGTGACCCGGGTTCGAAACCAAGTCGATGCGCTAGTGCCCTTTGGTAAGGCATTAATCCTCATTACCAGGTCCCTCGGAGAGGACCTAAAGCCGTCGGCCGTCTGGTTGCTTACTTCTTAGCAGTCAGGTAAAATAACCACTACTATCAAAGTTACAAGCACTGTACACAGAAAGATGTATATGGGACTACGTGACACGTTTGCGATATCTATCCGGTCAAATAGTTATAATAATTTACCAAATATATCAATTAGTAGGCGGTTTCCTGGTAAAATTTGTATCATCACATATTAGTCAAAACATATTCTTTCACATAATTTGGTAATAAGAGCTTCCATTTCATTTTATGAGAGGAGAGCATTTCCAAAACTGGTCTTTACCTTTAAAGCAAATTAAAAGAGCGCTATCTAAGTGACCCATGAAACTCATCGAACCTCTTCTTGACACTTACAGGTTTCTCCTTCGTTCAGAGTCCCTTCCAATTCTTCACATTTCTCCTCACACACTGGATCTGGCAACAGCTTGAACTTGAACTGACCTTTGACCTGGCTGACCCAGGTCACCTGCATGTTGGCCGGATCAAATCCCTGTAAAAAAAAACATACACACCATTGCAGAGATAGACTAATTCTTTAATTGCCATACATCAATACCCACCAAGACTGTGACATTCTTTGGAAGATAAATGATGCACAAACACTGATAAAAGTGGACTGTGCCAAGTCATGTTTGTTCCAATAGGGCACTTTCGCAAACACGACGGAAGCAAAGACGGGAGAATTACGGCGATACAGCTCTTCCGTCGTGTTAAGGGAGGGAACGCTATTATGGCCGCGTACGGTCGTGATAATCAACAGGACGGAGTAAATTGTGGTTCGCACATGTTCAGATTGTTTTTTTGCTTGCGTTACCGTTGTGTTTGCCTTCCGTCGTGTTTGCGAAAGCGCCCTATCAATGAAACAAAGCCAGTAAAAAGAATTTACACAATTATACAGAACTGAGAAAGGACTTAAAGGTACTATGTCCCATTTGCAGGCCAAAAAATGAAAAGGTTAAATTCCAACGGCATTTGAAAAATAATACTAATTTAGAACTTCCCTAAAAAAGGTGGGGCTTGAAAATGGCTTCAAGTGGGAAAATAACGACTATTAGTTGTCAAATCGACTTAGCAGCTATAGAGCCAATAAGTAATGGTCTTGATTTTCAGACCATTGTACCGAAGTCCATGAGACTGACATCACAAGGCCGACAGCCCAAAAGACTGACCTTTGACCGACAATGTCAATCTTGTGAACATTTAGAAAATTGCCAGAAGGTCCATAAGACCATCATCATTAATCTAGCTGGATGTCTAGTCTTGTATGATATGGACAGTACAGATAAATCACACACAAACATGAAGACATACTCTATATTCTGGTATTGTCTCTTCATCTTTTCTTCCTCCTACTATGATGAAATTCTTGGGGTCTGCCTCCACCATCCCTGGTAGGAAGTAGGGCCTGCGGTAGTACTGACGTAACACCTTAGCGGCTGGAAGCTTGCAGTGTCCCCTGGAAAATCAACAATTTTGGAAACACAGAAAATGTTCATAAAATCCTTAAAATGAACAGTTCATGTATGGAGAATAACAACACTATGAAACAACAACCCTATGCACTTCCAAACATTATGTGGATGTTGGTATTTCTTATATTTAATTGTATTGAAAATTTGAAACCTGAACACAACGACTGGCAATGGGAAACCACAAAAGTTACCTAAGAGGTAGGTGGTGTATATGAACCAGTAGGTTCCTTTAGGAAAAAACAATGCAAAGGAAACAAAAATGTCATCTTTATAGAGAGGTGGTCTTGGTTGAGTGGTTTAAGCACTTGACTGGAGACAAGGGTTGTGGGATCAAGCCTCAGCACCAACCTAATGTCCTCAGACAAGAATTTCTTAATCTACAATCGCTTCTGTCCACCCAGGTGTTAAGTGGGTACCTGGTATGAAGGAATTCTCAGAATGCTTTAAGCACGAAATATGAAGATAAAAGTGGAGGACCTAAAACTTCTTGCAAGGTGGATATGAGTGCAATACAAGTATCCATTATCATAATTATTGTTTTTCTGGGGTTGATTAGTCATACTCTAATATGAATTTCATGCATTTTCCTCAATGTTTGCATTCATATTCATAAGTATGCAATAATACCAGCATGACAATTTCAGTTTAACTGTATTATAATGCAATACTAACAGCAGAAATACATTTATCAGGATTTTATCAGGATATATATATATATAAGTATTCTAAAAGCAACATTAAAAGGCCTTACCAATGGACTTGGAAATTATCTAATGTATGCATCTTTTTGAAGAAGCCTTGCAACGTTGATGCCATGTCCAGTCCTGAAACGCTACACACAGATGTCTCTGACAGGATAGGATCATCAATGTACAGCTGTAAAACATTGGAAAAAGAGATATATTTTTGAAGATACCATTTTGATATTTTGAAACGGTTTTTGTCATTTCTTTTTCATGAATTTGACGTAAAATGTAAAAAAAAAGAATACAGGTAGTCCTTAAATTTCTTAGAAAATTAAAGGGATCACATGCACTAAGATAAACATCAATGCTCACTCTCAATTTGAAAAAAAAGTATGTGAGCTTGTGAGCTGATCAAAGCACATTTTCCCAGCAAAGACGGTCTATACACCAGAATAATATAGATTTATATTACTTTAAAAAACTTTGTTAAAAATCTTTCAAACTGTTTCTAAGTGACTCAAGAAACATGGAAGCAATGGTGGAAGGAATTTGATAAATTCTTTAATAGGGGAATATATTACATAACATTCATTCACAAAATACAGTGTGTTACTGTTTATGCCCCCATCTAATCAGCTCACAAGTTGACCATAGATGTACCTGTAGGCAGTTGTACTTGGCTGGAGCAATGAAAAAGTTGTGTATCCTATTTTTTTAGCCAGAAGGGCATTACATATCATTTCCACAATATAACAGAGCATATAAAACAAATGCATACCTCAGAGATGTACTCTAAGCTAAAGTTCACATCTTTGACAGCCCTCCAATCCGTCATAGCATCCGTCACAATAACCGGGACAGCTATAAAGAGATGGTCTTCGGTCATCGCATCCTGGCTCAGGTTTTCTACTCTCTCTACCTTAGACAGATTCACCAACGGCTGCAGGATCAAAGCAATCATTAGGCCAATTCAAATTAAATCTGAATTTTCTTGTCCCCCCCCCCCCCCCCCCCCCCCACACACATTAATATTTTTGGCCCACCTAAAGCTTTTAAGTTATTTGTTTTTTTCTTCAATTCTGACGACATCTTTAGACAATGGGGTTGTTATTGATACATTGCAATTTCACCTTGTTTCAAGCCCTCCCCCCCCCCCCCCCCCGATCTATATTCATATGAAATCTAGGTAACCAAATCTGTGTACAAATAAGCCCAATGGAATTTGTATGTCCTGAACAAAATATGAAATAAAATGGAATTCTGTCCTCCTAATTTTCAAAAATCTAGTCAAGAAACTAAGAATAAATTTTTTAATTGGCCTCCTGTAGTTTAAGTGGTAAAGTGTCATAAAAAAGAGGTCCTGGGTTCAAAAGAAAGTAAATAAGCAAGTGCCTTTTGGTAACACAAGGGCTCCATATTAACTCTTGTACGTATTAAAAATAACTAAACATCAGAGTGGACATCACTTCCCTTTTAAGATTGATTTATTTTATTTATTTATTTATTTATTAAACTTTTTTTTAGTAGGGTGGCTTCATCAGTGGTTAAATACTGTTTTTTTGTGGATCGAGGCGCACTACAACATAAATACAACATTTACAAACATATTGATGTAAACAATCCAAATCGAGACAAAATGAATTAAGTAACAACATTTTCAAACAAAAGAAAAGAAACAAAAACAACACAATGGACTAGTTCAATGATTAAGATTATTGATTATTGATAACGATTATTGATACAGATTAAACATTAAGATTGAGTAGAATTAAGTATGATGTAAGAGAAGAGAATCCAACGATCCTCACCTCACACTCTTCTTCCGTGATCCCTCCAGGTTCCCGGTAAGGATTCTGAAAGAGGCAGTCTCTAGCATGGATGGTTGTCCAATCCCAGTATGGCAGCACCTACAGTTTAAATTAATAATAATGTTAATATCACTATTTTCTTCAAAAAATTAATAACAAATGTAATTCATTTTAGAATAAGCGATGGAGTAACAATGAATGATAATAACAAATAACATAAACTAACAAATGCTATGTGTGTTCCGAAGCATGCTACTCTAAGTTGCCTGAATGGAAAAAGCAATTTTAATCACTATGTGCATCTCCTGACTGGCCTAAACCATGCCTTAACACATCTCAAAAGTTATGCCCTGCATATTGTCAAACAAATCTGATATTCTGTTGTCATATTCTAAAAATCTTCCTCTTACAGAGAGGAAGAGTTTAAGACTATTGAAAGAAGAGAGACATCAAAAGATCATCTAAAACATCTGAATTTTTAACAATTAACCCCATTTGATATGATTTAATAAATCTTCCTACCTATCATGAGAGCTAGAACTTAGAAGGGTGTTCACTCTGTGTTAAAGTATATGAGTTTACACTCTTCAAACTCTCAACTGATGATATACTTACTAATTTCACCATTCCAATCTTGCCCACTGCCGATATGAATTCAGCCGTAGCTTCGACCTGATACAAGACTGCAACGACTACCACCACTAGCGAAATAAAAATGATGGAATTAATCCGTTCTCTCCTCCTCCATTTCTGGTGGATCATTCGCAGAGGTCTAGTGAGACTTCTGAACTCTTCCGGGCATATTTTCTCTGCTGCACACATCTTCAAGGTTTGCATGAGCTTCTGATCTATCTCCTCTATTTTTTGTTTGCGAGACATTTTCAAAGATCTCCTCCGCTCCATTCTACTTTCTAGTGCTAACTGTACAAGTTAAGAGATTCTGCAACAAAATGTGATAAGAGATTGTAATTTCTAATTCTATATGCAGAATCAAATTCAATATTGCACTAAAAATAAGATCTAAAAGTATTTACATCCACATTAAGCCAAGGCCAAATAAAATGAATTCTTCTCGTTAATAGTTTTTTCATCTTCTCCTTCATTCTTGGTTTTTAAAAGTTTTAGCGTATAGACGGTCTATTTGAAAACAAAGTGCGGACACAGGCTATTATACATACAAAATTATATAAACAGCCTTCACTCAGCATGCTCAGTCCTAGACAGAAATAACCATCTGATTTGGGTCATTTCTTTAATAAAACTGACATTTGTTGTCATTCCCCAATCGGAGGTCTAGTGGAGCCAGACGAAGTCTCAGTGGAACAACCGACGATTAGAGAGACTGAAGTTTTCGGTCTAGCTCAGTCCGAGTGTCTGATATTGAGATTACATCTGGCTCCTATAGCCTCCGACTGCCTCTAGATAGAAGGTCTAATGTGTATGGGTATATAGGTTGACAAATATGTTAGTTTTATTAAAGAATGACCCAAGGCCATACCCTGATACCACACGGTTATTTCTGTCTACATTCAATATTGTATAACCCACTCCTAGAATGAATGTAGCCAACACTCTAATGTACCCTAAACAGTGTTACATACACTACCACTGCGCCAGCGCCAGAAGCGCAGGCATTTAAATTATAGCACTTATGCATTTTTGGGGTTTAGGTTCCTTGATTTTAAAGTGTTTATACCTATTGTTAACCTATGTATTTACAATTGGATAATACATTTCAAGTTCAGTATTATGACGAGCATTACCTAGTCGTGGCTACATACAGACGAACCCTGCAAACCATTAACCCTCGTCGTTTAGTACATGCAGTAGAGTCCCAGGCCAATGCACTCGCCTCGCTCGACAAAGGCTGAATATGGATTGTGGCGACCGACCGGGGCAGTCTCGGCTGTGCCGCACCCCAATGGAACTCCGGCCGTACGTACGCGGGGCCCGCTGCCGATGTGGGCGGTATCCTGTCTTGTTTCATCGATCGGTGGCGGTGCCGTGGTGGTGGTGCCTGGTGGTGGTGGAAGGGGGGGGGGGGGGGGGGGGGGGCGTTAATGAAGACTCGATGAACGCTGATGTTGGATGTAGAGGTCTATAGTGGATTTTGACAATTAGATTAAATTGAATATGCCGAAACCCCAAATCTTGCATTTTCTTATTAGATCTATCCCTTTAATTCTAGGCAGAATTAGTTCTTCGCTCTTCGATCACATTAATAATAATAAATTACAAAATTATTATGATAGTAAAGTTTAGCGAAAGTTAATCGTAAAAATAATAAACCAAATAACCCTTGGATAACGACCCGGCCTCCCCACTCCGGGGTCGGAATAACCGCATGCGTGTTACCAAAATGTCCGGTAAAGGGGTACTTTTCGTGCGACAAAGTCCGGCCCGAGAATCGTAAGAAAAGGGGGTGTATTTGACTTTTCACCCGGAGATTTCTTCAAAAAGGGGGTGTGTTTTCTTTTTTCTCTCATCTCTTTGGACTCCTGAGAAATTATTCCGAATTTAGGGGGGTACATTGAGCATTTTTCAGAATTTAGGGGGGTCTCCAAAGCAGGAAAAGCCCGCGAAAAGCCCGCGAAAGGGGGGTTCGGAAATGTTGGCAGTCCTCAGATAGGGGGTGTTTTCAAAAAGAGGGAACAAGCTATGCGTACCCTAAATAACACTTAGTGGGGGACCGGGGTCTGTTCTCAAAAAGGAAGAAGAAATTACCGTCAGATGAGCATACTTTGATACCCTATTTGTGACACTGGCAGGTCACGAATTGGCGTGGGGTTCCGGGCAATAAATTAAGGTCAGATGAGCATATTTTGATACTTTATTTGTGACACTGGCAGGACACAAATGGGTGTGGAGTCCAAGGGGCGTGGAGCCCACAGAAGCTCAGGGGTTTTAGGCATTTTATAACGGTAAGATGTTTTGATGCCTTATATGTGACACTGGCAGGACACTAATTGGCGTGAGGTCCAGGAGGCGGAGACCTCAGAAGCCCAGGTGTTTTAAGCATTGAATTACCGTCAGATGAGCATCCAGGTGCCCGCCTTATAGGGCCCTAGGTGAAATCCAGGGGGCAGAGCCACCGGAAGCTCAGGGGTTTTTATGCATTTATTCACGGTCAGATGAGCAAATCTTGACACCTCATTATTTTGTGAGAAAGGCAGGTTACAATATTTTCTTTCTTTCTTTAGGAATTTCCGATTTTCCAACAAACGCATAAAAAAAGATAATTTACTAAAGATGGAGGAAAAATTTAGGAAAATTATTTCATTTCAGCACATTTCAGCAACATTTGTAAATCACCGGTATCGAATTAGAAATAAACCACTTTTGAATTATATTTGGGGGCATCTGTCACCCCCAAGCCCCCTCTGGCGTACCATCAGTACGCCAGTGCCCGGCCCGCCCCCGATCTACACCTTGTTGGCGGGAATTTAAAATCGCAACTGATCCCCCCTACCTTTCTTTTTTCTCTTTTGTTCTCTTTCCCTTTCTCTCCTCTTTTCCTTTCCCTTCCCTTCCTTCTCTCTGTTTTAAGTTTGATGGGGGGTGGGGGCAAGTGCCTTTCGCCCCCCCTTTCCGATCCAGTGGCGGGAATAATCGCAACTGTTCCCCCTTCTTTTCAACCTGTTCTTTTATTCCTGTTTTTGTTCCCTTTTAGCTCTCCTCTTCCCCTTTCCTCCCCCCCCCCCCTTTTTGGGGCGGTTTAGGGGAGATGGAGGCAAGGGCAAAATTACAACTGATATCCGGCCCCTTCATATCTTTTCATATTTTTTCCTTCCCTTTATCTCATCTTTGCATTTTTTCTTTCCCTTTCCTTCCTTCTCTCTTATTTTTTGACGGTGGGGGGGGGGGGGGGGGGGGGGGTAAGTAACAGCTGGGAGGCAAGGCCCTTTCGGTCCCGGCCCCCGATCTCCTTCTTCTTCCCCCCCCCCTTTTTTTCTTCCTTCCTCTTCTTTCTTTCCCGCTTTCTCTCCTCTTTCCCTTTCCATCCTCTCTTTCTCTCTCTCTCTCTCTCTCTCTCTCTCTCTCTCCGCTGCCCCCCCCCCCCCCCCACACACAACGGGAGCACTTCCACCTCTGGCATAATGGGCAAAAGTGATCAGAGGAACACAAAAACAGAAAATCATGTAAGGCCATGTAAAATTGATTACATGTTGATCGTCCGGATTTTTTGAAAAAGAGGAGGAGGGTGTACCATGTTATTTGATATTTGATATTTCAAAATGGCCGCTCAAAATGGCCGCTCGGTACATTTTCCCCGACAGTCGAGACTATTTTTTTTCAAGATGGCCGCCGACAATTTTTTTTTTTTTTAAATCAGAAATAGAGCCATTTTAGCAGTGTTTTTCATGTTTTTTTTCTTTCAAAAAAAAAAAAATCAAAAAAAAAAAAAAAAAAAAAAAAAAAAAAAAAAAAAAATAACAAATAACAAATAACAAAAAATAGGAGGCGGCCCCCAAAAAGGAAGCGGGCGGGGACGATCAACATGAAATCAATTTTACATGGCCTAATACAGCAACATTAATTTTTTTGTAAATCATTGGTATCGAATTAGAAATAAGCCACGTTTGAACTTTATTTGGGGGTCAATTGCAACCCCCCCCCCCCCCCTCCCTCCCAAGGCCCCAATCAGTACGCAAGTGCCTCTAATAAATGGCAAGCCACAATGAATGAAATACGTGCGTTGGGCCTGGGGCGTTACTACCACCATAGACCTACCACTAATCGCCAATAACTCAAAACACAACAACAGACCTCTACCAGTAGTAGAGGTCAGTGGTTACTACTCATACGCTGCGTGCTAAGTGCAACTGACAAGCCCTCCCTACATTTATCGCCCTTTCAGTGTGTGTGTGATGATGATATGTTGCAATTTTGATTTATGAGCGCCAGCTGTGAGGAGATATTGCATTGAAGAATTTGAGAATCCTAGTTGAGAGATTTTCCTCCCTGACGTGACTGACAAGAGGAGAAGAGTATTGATTTTATTAGGTGAGTGCATAGCCTTTTTGGTAATTTAATTGTGTGAATACCTGCCACGAGTTGAAGTGAAAACTTACAAAAGAAGAAAGAAGAGTAGATGAATTTGCCTTGGAAGTTGGATGTTGATGATAATGAATGGCACTAGACTGATACGGTAACTCCTGCGCGGCCACTTGCGCGGCGTGCATGTGCACACCGAGGCCGAGTGAATGATAAATGTCGTGAAAGAGCTAGAGAGGTGCGCGGCGCGGTGCCAGGCCTGGTGTATTTCGAAAGACTACAAGTACAAGTACAATATACAATCTTTCTTGAACTGTTATTAATTCCTAAAATTTTGATTTTTTTTGTAAATGAGAAAAGTTTGCCAGCCCAGTGCTGCAGTGCACATGTGTATTATCCAGATGCGAACGTTGCATGTCCAGAAGGCCGAAGGGTCATGAGACTAGGTTGCTATAATCTGGACAGGACAGCGATTTGAAATTGAAGAAGTTTTCATAAATATTTTATGACTTATGTTAGGCAATATTATGAAGGATGAATATGCTTGATGCCTTGATGGTATAGTGCTATCAATTAACTTACTATCAATGCATATAGTTTTAGGTAAATCCAAAGGCAAAAGTGATGGCTTTATTTTTGTTGAGTGTCAAGACCACAACCTTCTTCATTACAAGTTTCTGTTCATTGTATAGGCCGCATATGCATATTTCACAGCCAAAAGTTACCACATTTAAAAACAATCCTGATTCAGTATAAATTTATTGAATTTGTGTGTATGAATAAGAATTTTAATCGGTTGATTTCCTTTTCCTTACCTGGGCCCTGTCATCTTAGTTCTTACAAGGAGTTGCGATTGATCCAAATCAATTGCAAGTTTGTAATCTCCCATCTCTTATTTCAATCACAAATAAGTTAAGATTAACATCATCTCTTTGTAAGACAGGCCCCAGAACCCCAGATGATATATTTGTGTCTGCAAATGCACACTAAGATGATATGAACATGCAGTTAGTTTTGTTACACCAAGGCACAAACTATGTCTATGCTCTATTAGTTATAAATCAATTTATTTGATTGATATGTAGGTCTACACTGTTTATTTTTTTCAGAGTTGACTCTGTTTGTCTTCTTTTGAGACTGAAATCGCTGAACCAGCCACCATGAGTAACCTGAGAGGAGTAAACTATCAATATGCCAATCAGCAGGCTAGCAAGAGCCACAGCAAGATCAACGTTTTTAATGAAAAGGTAAGAGACAGATCCGGGGTGACCAGCAAAAATAGAAAATTGAAATAAATAACAATAAGGATATGACCTAACTATAACAAAACAATAAAAAAAGGGATGGCACAATAATATTGGACTTGCATACTTAAAGAAAATCTCACCCCCAAAAGTAATTTACTTATTCCGAGAGATTTAGTATTCATGTTCAACTTCAACTGGTATGTTAATGTCACATTTTCAAGAAAATTGCTGCGCCCATGTCATGCTAAAAGGCATCAAATCATGCCAAGAATATCTGCATTTATACTTCTCTTCATTTATATATATCTCTTGTACATTTTCTTAAGGAATATTGTACATCGAAGGGCAGGAATACTTCTCATTTTTCAGAGTACCTACACTTATTCTTTGGGGTAAGGCTTCCTTTCATGTAGATGCTACTTGGGCTTCAAAAGGGGTGTGGGCATGGCCCATATGGGCTGGATGTGCCCCTTTCCCTACCCCGCGGCTTGCAGTCATTTGTGAAGCAAAATTCCCTTGTTTCCTGTACATCTTACCCAGGGGGTTAATAGTCCAATATCCAGAGGATTCGCCTATTGAGATGTTGTATTAAAAGCTAATCCCTGATTTCAGAGATTTGGTATTTACTTGATACCATACGTTTCCTCAGCTTGCAGTCATTTGTAAAGCGGTATCTCCCGTTTCCCCCCTTTCTCTTGCTCAGGATCTATTAGCCAAACAGCCAGAGGCCACTCCAGACGACGGGGATGTGCGCCCCGTCATAGCCAAGGCCGAGACCCTGGATGTGCCTAAGGAACTCATTCGTGGATTCATCTCTGGCAAGAAGAACCCTGTCATGGCATTCAACGAGTTCTGCCAGTTGCAACGCCTGACCCTGGCGTTCGAGGAGGTGGTACCAGAGGGAACTAGGGGAATGATCACTTGCAACTTTGCCATGGTGGCCAAAGTGGATGGCAAAAGGTTTCCACAAGGTAAGAAGGATTTGCAAATAGTATTCAGTATTTCTTAGTTTTTCGGCTTAGACATTAATATTTGGTAATATTCCTCGACTAAATATTTTACCCAGCCTGGCAGAGGGTCCCATATATACGGTGAATTTAGCTGTACGCAAGCAATACAATGGTTTTAATAAACAACCTAAGTTGTCAAGGAAGTTTGTAGCTGTGCTGAGGCTAAGGAAACAATGAAACTAAGGTACAGGCCTTTGACATCGTGATAAGATCTTAGTTTGGCTTGCTGGAGTACAAAACTTAAATTCATGGTGAAGCCAACTTCGTTGCTGAAATGCTATGGAATATGTTGATTTAATCTCAGTATTACGTTGAATACCTGCTCTGTGAGGTAGCCAACCAAATTAAATTTTCAAATGACAAACCTAAGCTGATTTATGTCCTTGTCATTGGTAATAGGACAGGGCAGAACAAAGAAAGAGTGCTTAAAGGGATAGTTTAACAATGTAAAATCTGAGATACACGGCCCTACGTGTTATCAGTGTCTGTGATATGGTGTAATATTGAAGCCCTAAAAAAAATTGCGCTTCAAAATGATCAAGAAGTGCCTCAAAAAAGTAAAAATCTTTGAGTGACCGGTTTTACCATACTCGTATTCCCCAATAGACTGTAGTGTTATGAAAACCGTCAGGCGAACGGTTTTCAAAATTAGTTGATTCCAATCATAAATATCTTGATAATCAGACAGGCAATCGGCTTGTAAAAGTCATGGGGTTCCTGACTGACCTAAAGGTTTATAATTATCACTGCATCATGAACTAAATCCAGAATTTTCTTTCAGAATCTGAGACAAAGTTACCGGATCCCTTTAAAGGGATCCGGTAACTTTGTCTCAAATTCTGAAATAAAATTCTGGATTAAGCTCATGATGCAATGATAATTATAAACCTTTAGGTCAGTCAGGAACCCCATGACTTTTACAAGCCGATCGCCTGTCTAATTATGAAGATATTTATGATTGGAATTACAAATTTTGAAAACCGTTCGCCTGACGGTTTTCATAACACTACAGTCAATTGGGGAAAACGAGTATGGTAAAACCGGTCACTCAAAGATTTTTTACTTTTTTGAGGCACTTCTTGATCATTTTGAAGCACAATTTTTTAAGGCTTCCATATTACACCATATCACAGACACTGATAACATGTAGGGCCGTGTATCTCCGATTTAACATTGTTAAACGATCCCTTTAAGCAGTGGATTCTCGAATAGCCATATGAAGCCGAATGTGAAGCCGTTTCTGTTTTCTATTAAAGCCAAATTCTGTATAAGATGTTGACTTAATCCCAGTATTTCATTGAGAAACCTGCTGTAGAATCCAACTTGTGCGGTACTGTCCAATTTACATTCTTGAATTACATACCTAAAATGTTTTACCTAAAACATATTCAGAACACAGCAGCGCGCCTCATCACACGTACAAGAAAACATGAACACATCACACCGATCATTCGTTCTCTACACTGGCTCCCCCTCCAACAACGTATCAAATTCAAGATTCTCATGCTGACATACAAGGCCTTTCACAAACTTGCTCCCTCATATCTCTCGGCACTCATCACTCCTAAAACTCGTACTTCATCTATGCGTCTCAGATCATCATCCACAGCACATCTTCATCTTGCCCCAGGCCCTCGCACCCACACCCGCTATGGAAATCGTGCCTTTTCTGTCTGTGCCCCCCAACTTTGGAACAATCTTCCCCATGAAATACGCGAGTCCCCAACCTTAGAGACATTCAAAAGTAAACTTAAGACTTATCTGTTTAATATGTAATGTAATGTAATCATATTTTGTTTGTTTAACTATAAAGTGTTATGTAAATATTAACTATATTATTGTATGATTGTTATTAGGAATTTGTTATTATAATTATGTATCATGTATTATATTCTTGTAATTTGTAGGTTAACATTACTTTAATTTAATTTTTTGTTAAGCACTTAGAAACTTTGTATTAAGCGCTATATAAATGTAATTTATTATATTATTATTATTTTATGTCCCTTGTCATTTGTGAAAAGGAAAGGGGAGAACAAAGAAAGATGCTAAATCAGCGGCATCTCGCATTGCGATGAGAGCCTTCCTAGGAATGGACGATGAAGATGCTGATAGACGTGATGCTAAGGGAGCAAGGGAATCGAATGCTGTTATGGTAAGAATTTGGTTTTAGTGCGTTTTCGCACCAGGTGCCTACAATGTGATTCTGTTAAAGAAAAATGCAAAGGAAATAATTATTTTAATGTGTCTCTGCTACGTCTGATTTAGAGGTTCTCCAAAATCGAGATTAATAGGTCTTTCCTTTGCAGTTTATTTAATGGAATCGACAGAATCTGATTTTAGGCGCCCGATGAAAAAGTGCATTAGCGCCAAGATTTGTCCAGATTATGTTCAGGTATGCTCTTAGCCTCATTTAGATATGGTGTGTATACTGGGTCATAAATTGCTGCGGCAAAATAATAACTATAAATTATGTATGAATGAATGACAAGTGGGGATGGAAAAAGAAGCTAAGGGCAACAAATGGCCTTATATGTTCTCACTAATCAAAGTAGTATAGGATACAGAAATAAGTAGCAAACAGTGCATCTCATTTTAGCATGTTTTTTTTTGTAAATTTGTACTTTATACTTATGTGAAATTTGAACATTTTCATTCCCTTTTTAAATTCAGATAAAGTAAAATATGAATTTAGATTATGAAATTCATGATTAAATTATGAAAATGGGAGTAATTTTCTATGCACCTTCCTGCAAGTGCAAGTCATGTAATCAGATAAATGACACATTTTTAACCAGAATGCTATATTTCTTACCTTTCCTTACCTTATGACGTCTTGTGAGAAGTATTTTTGTTACTCTTGTGCACCATGGGGCACTCTGCTTGTATCTAAAATTATTTTATGAGAAAGAAATCAATTGCAATTGTTGAAATTGTGCCACCATGGGACACTCATCTTGTTAACAAAATTATTTATGAGAGAAACAAAAATCACAATTGATGAAACTATGCCTTCGATACAGTTTGAAGATGAACCGATCGCTCCAGCCCCAAGGGTAACGTTTGGTGCCTCTGCAACGAGCAATGAGCCTCTGGTTCATGGAGGCTCCGGGGGACACTACCAGATGAACTATGAGTCGGCCAGGCTTCCATCAAAAGACATGTGGAAGATCCCAGAGAAGCAGGAAACATTCATGGAGTATCAGCTCAGGAAACAGGCACAGCCAAATCAACAAATGGGTAAATTAATTTATGTTTCTTATGTGTATGATTCAGAATGAGGAGCAACAGGATATGAAACGCTGAAATGGATGGCTCAAGACCGAGAAACTTGGAGAGACACTTGATATAAAATTTTGATTGGGTCACTGAACCTGTCATAAACTGACAGATCACTATTGATGATGATGAATTCAAATCCAACAGAACATAGGGGAGAAGTTATTTGTTTGGGAAGAGGTTATTATAGAGACAGATTCTCCGGAAATTAGTTGTCTGTTGCAGGAAAAAAAATATTTAAACACTTTTGGGGGCTACTTTTCAAGCTTGCTTGCATAAAAATAACACTCTTTAATTTGTTTTGCATTGAACTTTATGCAAGTTTTTTATGACTTTTGGGAGCTCTTTTTTGGCATTTAGGGGGCTAATTTGCCCCGAGCCCCCATGTATTTTTTCCTCTGGTTTGTTGGATTATTGTTTTGGCTGGTAATTGGAGAGGTGATGGTCCAGAGGATAGTCATCTTGATACAGGTACTTGTATGAGGTGAATGATTGTATATAATGCAAGTGTAATGATTGGATGCAACGTTGCAAGGTGATGGTTATACAGTGTAAATGCATGTTGTAGGTAGCACAGTATGGCATGACATCACCTGAGAGCCAGAAGAGTTAATGACTTCTGGCTCTCGACAATCAATAATAATGTTGGGGGAAATAGTCTTAAATTGTTTCCATGTTTATTTTTTTAATCTCTTAAATTTTGTATTCATTGCAGCTGCAAGTGGTTCAGGTGACAGTGTAAGACCAGCTTCGAGGCCTGCACCCCAGCCGCAAACCCCTTCCTCTCAACGGAACGGCTCTGCTCCTGAAACCATGAGGTTTCCACAGAGTGTCCCTATGGCAGCCAGGGCTTGGTCCACACAGCCTGGTCAGGGTCCACAGCCCCGCATGCCCAGCCAACCAGGACCTCGTCTACCACAGACCAGCGGTGTCCCTATCACACAGCAGCAGCAGATGCGGCCTTCTGCACCCACTCAACAGCAGATACGACCTTCTGCACCTACACAACAACGGGTACCACAGAGCCAAGTGCAGCAACAGCAACAGCAGCAGCAGAGTGGAGGATTTGGAAGCACTCAGTTTAGTGCAGATGGAACAAGCACAGATGCTGATGCTCTTGCTTCGATCGCAAGGAACATTCCGAGAGTGGGACCTCCGTTTCCAGGATCTGGAACTACTGCCGCTTCTCCCTCATATGCTGCATTCATCATGAAGTTAGGTATGTATCTCCTGCTTGCTCTTCCTCTTTGTCACTGTGTGGAAAAGATGTTTTACTGTTAAATCCTTCCATTTTTGTAATTTCTTACAAATACATTTGGCTTGTTATATGTCAGGGACCTATACCACTTCGGAAATAGACACCCTTAAAGGGATCCGGTAACTTTGTCTCAGATTCTGAAAGAATATTCTGGATTTAGTTCATGATGCAATGATAATTATAAACCTTTAGGTCAGTCAAGAACCCCATGACTTTTACAAGCCGATCGCCTGTCTGATTATCAAGATATTTATGATTGGAATGACTAATTTTGAAAACCGTTCGCCTGACGGTTTTCATAACACTACAGTCTATTGGGGAATACGAGTATGGTAAAACCGGTCACTCAAAGATTTTTACTTTTTTGAGGCACTTCTTGATCATTTTGAAGCGCAATTTTTTTAGGGCTTCAATATTACACCATATCACAGACACTGATAACACATAGAGCCGTGTATCTCAGATTTAACATTGTTAAACAATCCCTTTAAGGATATACCTTAATGGCATGTGCAAATTGAGCAGATATGAAGTACTGATGCTGTGTTGTCTTCATAGGAAAAATACAGCCTTCTAAAATCAAATCAAATAAAAATATAAAAACATTAAAAATCTTTTTCAAATAAAAAGCTATTGTCTAATACCAAATAACAATTCCTTTTAGTTCACTGTCGGCATTTCCAAAGTTTCATGTTTTTAAGGGCCCTCTGATAGAGAGCAACTAAGCAACTTAAAGCAAGCCACTCAATGTTTGTCTTATCCCCCATTTATCCATCCATAAGAGTCTTTGTCTTATATCTTATGTTGCTATTGCAGGGCCTTCGGATAAAGGAAAACTTGTAGCCTTGGGAACGGGGAATGGCGTGGCCTCTGGAGCAACCGTCACTCAAGATGGTAGAACAGTTCTCGACTGTCATGGAGTCGCTATCGCAAGACGAGGCCTTCAAAGGCAAGTCTCAAACACTTTTCAAGGAGGGAAAATGGAATAGATAGGAGTGGCTAGTTATGTTGCTAAGTAGAAACTATAACATTTCTCTGTTTCAATACTGTGTAGATTTACTTTCCCATCAAGCATGCTAAGAATGGATCAAATCTTTGTTGAGGTCAAAGGATGAATAATAATCTCACACACATTGTCCTTAAGTTTGTAAATATGCTAACATTTTTAATTCTATTGGGTAAAGTAAAATCATAGAGAGTTTGATATGTTGATAAGGCATTTGTTGAACAAAATGATTGATTTGATAGAACAACAATGAAGACAACATTGTCGAAATAATTATAATGAAGTATGATGTTAAAATGTTGTTTCCCTTTGCATTATATTTATTGAGAATGAGCATCCTGCTTAGCCTGAAGGCTGAAGGTACTAGCTTCGTTGAGAAACCAAAATTAAATCTTGTGAAAATAGATTAATTTATGCTTGTCATCTCTGCTTATAATTCAGATAATTTCACGTTTTTAATTGAATAGGTTTTGATTGGATTGCAGATATTTGTACCAGCAACTGAAGCCCTTTTTTGAAGGTGATTACCAGAAGACGATATTCACCAACCAACAGGGAGGCCCTCTAGTGTCCTTGAGAGAAGGTGTCACGTTCCATCTCTACCTAAACCAAGCACCTCCTGGAGATGCAGCAAACTATTTAAATGAGTGAGTAAGCCTTGCCATATTCATTCATCCATTCATTCATTCATTTGAGACACGTTTTAAAGGCCCACTGCACTACTTGTAGCTACTTGCGCCCTCTATATAACAAACAATGCCTAATCGGTGACCATTGGTCTCCCATGATGCCTTTTTCATTGTTTATTGAGAGCTGATATGATGAGATAACCACTTTTCAGTGATCTTGCAGGGAGGTCTAATCCCTCCTGGCCAAACTAGTGCAGCTGGTCTGTAAAGCCCATGTATTATTTTGGTTGCCCCTCAAAAACACGTTCCTTCGCATTATTGTGATTTAGTTGATAAGCACTTTACTAGCTTTTCTAATCTGCTGTGATTTGTTTGCTTCTCAAGTTGAATATTACACGAAAGATAATTTTAAAAGTGAGTCATTTCCCTGCCCGAGATGCAATGTCAAATATGACTGACACTCTGTATAAACCTATGGACCGTCGTTTGCATGCAATTTTAACTAGTTTCTGTGAGTTGCTTTGTGGAGAGCCATCAGCAAGTTCAGATTTTGGTGATAACCTCAATTTGCGTTCCTTTCAGTTACATCGCTTCAGAAATAGTGATGATTATATGTATCTTGTGCAAGAAGTTACCCCCCAAACCAACCCTTAGGTTAGTTTAATATGCTAACTTCAATTCTTTGAAAATGATATTTTGTGTTTCAGACCGAGCGATGATCCACCTCTGAGCGACGTTGATATGTATCTTAAGCAAGGAGGTGCTCATTATCCAACTTTCAAAGTAGATGCCGGGCATGGCACTCTATCTTCTGTCAGTAAGTAATTCACCTGTAATAATAATAATAATAGCTAGTTCTTATATAGCGCTTTTCAGGACCAAAGGCCCTCTCAAACACTTTACGGATATATATATTATTATCCCGGTCACCGGATTCAGGCTTACCTGCACACAATGAATGCACATTCTCCACTCCCTGGGGAGCATTCCAGCCAGGTGTCATTTTGACAAGCGCACACTTGCTAATCTAAGCACATTAGCTTTCGCATCCTACTTTTATACACCTGTCTTCTCGGGCTCCTTAGTACGACAATGTCTTGTAATGCCCTCCCATAGCTCATCAATACACCACTGCAAAGAGTTCATCCCTTAGAAATGAAATTACAACCAAAACAATATCAAATCAAATCAATCAAGCGTATATAACGAACATCACTATAATCTTGAATATTGCAATTAAGCCCCAGTCAGATAAGCAGTGATAAACTGTGGCTGTTATTTTAATGATGACATAAATGGTACCACAATTCTGTATCATAAGCTAAAGTGTAGGAACTTTGTTGCATGTATTTTCTTGTTCTTATTCTTGTGGCAGTTGTTATATTTTGTATGTGGTATTGAATGTTCAGTCTTCGTTTGGCTTTGAATATATGTTAATTTCATGTTCTATCGTTAACCAAAACTCCAGATAACTTCTAAAGAGAAGTTTGGGCAAAGAAGATTTTCTTCATTGTTATCTCCTTCCAATTGATAATAATTATTAAAAAACTCTTTCATTGTATATTAAGATAGCATGATGCATGTGCCTCTCTGAGATTTTCTGTTCTAAATAGTCTTGTTATAAGGATTTGCTTTCTTGTGGTGTAAGCTTTTCACTCTTGCTATGCTCTATGACAGTTTTGCCATTTTGAAAATGCACAAATTTTCTACTCTTATTCACAGATTCTCACATTGGGTTAGATGGTATAAAGACAGAGGTGAGTTATGTGTTGAAGTTGTGTTTTTTTTCTCAATTTTCTTTTGTGTATGTGCTTTTGGGGTTGTAATTGCATAATTTTAACTTTCAGCCATGCTGATATTTGTATTTACAGTTTAGAACCTTTCCACACAATAACAAATTCAGGGGAAAAAAACTTTCGGGGGGAAGGCCAACATAATGGATTGATCATAACTCTCAATTAAAGGCCAAGATCAGTTTATTGGAAGGAAACTTTATGAATACATTTTTTCTTCCATATCAATGAAAACACTGATGTGATATTGTCGGGTTTGGGATCGGTGTGTTTGTAGTTATTGCAATATTGAGAGGTACATAAATAAAGAGGTGCTGAGACTTTTTTTGAAGTGTAATTTACAACAGTATATTTTATTAACTCTAAAAAAAACATGAGTCACATAGTCCAGATTCAATATATATTCACAAGATGTAAAGCAGCCAAAGTATAGGTGCTAGCTTGGTGATGGTCTGAACTCTTCTCCTCCTCTCATGAGGGGTGTACACTCATTATATTCCCACAGTCATCTAGCTATTAAACATGTGTAATCTGTTCTGGGAAAGTTGGGAGGGAGACAGGAAGTCTTTTGTTTGGAGGTTTGGGGGTTCTTATCAGATGTATACAATTTGAGGTTTATTTGGTTTGGATTAAGTTATTAAACAAGTGTTCTGAAAGGGGGAGTCTGGTATATCACTGGGTGGGTCTTATCTGTATTTGGGCATACTAGGCGTGTCTGCACTATCTCGAGATTGCCAAATATCCAGCTATTTGAACTATCCCGATCGCAAACTATCCAGCTAATTTGCGTCTTCATTAGAACGAAGTAGCAAATTAGCTGGATAGTTGGTCGGGATAATATCCCAAGATATCTCAGTCTAGTTTGCGGTTTTCCGTGCTTACTCGAGGTCAGTGGTTGTACTAGCGCGCTGAGCGGTATAGATCGCATGTGCGAACCGGAAATCGTTGTGCATGATGGGATCGGGATATTTGACTCCGGACTTCGGTCTAATGAAGACGGTCGCAAACTATCCCGCTAGTTCGGAAATAGTGAGATATTTTGCAAACTAGACCGAGATATCTTGGGATATTATCCCGACCAACTATCCAGCTAATTTGCTACTTCGTTCTAATGAAGACGCAAATAGCTGGATAGTTTGCGATCGGGATAGTTCAAATAGCTGGATATTTGGCAATCTCGAGATAGTGAAGACGGGCCTACTGAGTGATATTGAGGGGGGTGTAGACTTGTACAACCATTACATAACAATAGATAGGTTTACATAATTTCCAGATAGTGTCTGGCTTTTGAGCAATTGAATGTTAGTTTGAGTCTTGCAACCATTTGTCTATGTTAGCTGAGCCAAGACATGCGATTAACACCCCACAACGCTCACCAGCACACTGGTATGTTTGCAGTGATTTGAATCTTTCCATGCAAACACGAATTCAAGTAGCACAACATTAGACCAAAGTTTCTGAAACCTTAGATTGTATTTTATTTGTTACGGAAGATCTAGATTTGTTTAAGGCCTACCGAACACATAACATGATAACAAATGATGTGGAATGATGAATTTCTTTTTGATCGCTTTATTCATATTCTAATAGTACTTAGATATGTAATGTCTCCTTAGAATGTGACATATTACTCCCAAAATGAATCTGGATTTAACCCGTTCAACTCGGGAACCGAGATTTCTCGGGTCCCGAGGTACGTACTCACAAACGGGAACCGAGATTTCTCGGGTCCGAGCAAGGGCTTCGTTTATTGCAGAAAAGTACATCTATTCACCTTCTAAATACAATATAAACTACCTGTATACAAACCTTGAACCTTTGGCTACATGCATCTCATTTTTTACCGACTGTAGATGCGTAATTTTTGTTTTATTACAAGTTTAGCATGAGAATGCACGAGTCCTCTTTCAGGATATTCGTATAGAACACATGCAAGTCAGTTTACGTTATTTTCATAGATTTTCGGATTCGCTGCTGCTAGCTAGCTGGGTCTACTATGCCTAGGCTAGGACTGTGTAAGCCGGACGTAATGATTTTGCAAGCAGCGAATTCCACACTCGCTCTGGATACCTTTGTACTCGGCACGCGCGGATACACCGTTCAATGCATGAGCCTTGGCCTTATATGGTCATTGACGCCTATTCATGGTAACGGGCCGATTATTGAAAAGCTAATATAGTATATTACAGTCTCGTTCGACCTAGCGCTCTCAGTTCAGTTTACTCATGCGTACGTATACAGGGTACCGGGCCGACCTATTATTGGGGAGATTAGCTAGTCTCGATATACTAGTAGTCCATCCCACTGTTTCGTTTCAAGGTTGTCGACTATTATTTACTTATCGTGCTATAAAGTGTCGGAGTTTTACTATTTAGTTCAGCTTTTTGATTTTCATGATAGTTGGTTGCACAAATTAGTTCTCAATTATTTGCTTATAACTGCTCTTTATCTATGTAAGATAGTTTCTCAAAATGTCTCGTCATCGGAGAAAGCCTATTTTTAGCGTTGAAGATGCTCGAGAAGCGATCCTTGACTCGGACTCAGAAAATGAATATGATACAAATGGACTTATCAAGCGAAGAAGAGTATTCATCGGACGTAGAAAATGAAGAATATGAAACAACGACATTCGATGATATTTCCATAAGTTATCTATAAAGCCTGTCGTCTCAAAAGTTTTGACTCCACAGCTATCTTTTACGTCATTGTATTTACATGACAATACGCTTTTCATGTTATCAACTTGACCAATTTAGCGAATCATTCATGTATGGACCTCCTCTTTTATGAAAGGCTTATCCAGGCTCCCTCAGCTGCCCCACGCTAAGGGGGAACAAAAGAATGTAAAGAAGTAACTACTCTGGAAGATTGCCGTTTTGAAAGAAGAGGATGTATAGGCGTAAATAGGTCAATTTACATTACAATACAAACAACCACTCTAACTTATACACCTTTACGAGGGCATGTAACAGTTTTAGAGCAGGTTGAAGTAAAATATCTTGATCAACCTAAAGCCGGTCTTGGCTTGAGCGGGCATATGAAATGTTCAAAAGTTATGTTCTGAAAAACGACCCCTTACTCTTCCTCTCTCTCCCTACGGAATATTACTCTTGTCTTGAGCAACTCCGGCGGTAAAGCCACGAATATGAAACTTTTCCCGGGCAAAGATGCTACCATTGTTGAAAAAAATGCAAGGCAACATAAAACAAGTTTTCTGGCAATGAAGAAAAGCGAGTGCAAGATGAAGAAAATAATTGTTATTATTATTATTACTATATTATTACAATATTGTAAGCATCATCTTCATCATCTTCATCATCATCATCATTATCATTATCATGTATGCATGTACATGCCATCTACAGAACTGATCATGAAACGAGGATTATCTAAGTTTTATTGACACGATAGGTTGAACAAGGACACAGATGGAGACGAAGACAAATAAAGTGAACTATCACGTTGTTTGCACTTCTTTCTTTATTGTTCCGTAATATAATGAATTACTATATTTTCAATATCATTTATTTTCGAATAAATAAAAGACTACCAATACTACTGCGATTAACTCCTTATTAGCCGCACCCTTTCAAAAAACAAAAAACAAACACAACAACGCGATACGGAAATAAAATACACTGAAGCACAATTCCAATTTCACGAAATTCCTGACGTATTCAGAGAGGGAAGGGGGAGGATAGAGACAGACAGACAGAGACAGACAGAGAAAGATAGATAAATAGATAGAAAGAGAGAGAGAGAGAGAGATGATTGTGATGAATTATGATTTTGTTCTAATCTCTGTCATTTATTTATCTCTTTCCATTACATACAAAACAAATAAAATATGCGTACAATGATATTTAATGATATTTGTCTCTCCGGTCACCCCCCCCCCCTAACTCTGATTTGTTTTTCTTCTTTATTTTGTCTCCTTTTTGTTTGATTATATCTTTTTGCTAAAGTATAATGTCCGACGTATAACATCAAGGATATGTTATAATAATTAATCTCAAGCAGTGGCGTAGACAGGTTCGTACACCTGGGGGGGATGACTCAGGGGCGGATCTAGCTTTTTGCTAAGGGGGGGGGTTGACCAAAATAATGACGATGCGGAGCATCGTCCACGAGCCGCGAAGCGGCGAGCCGATTTTTTTGGGGGTGTTTATTTGAACCCCGTAAGTGATGTTTTCCTGGCATCTATTAACACAATGGAGACCATAAAAAGCAGTGCATGATAACGTCTTTTTAAATCAAGTAACAGTTAAATACACAGTTATATCCAGAGTTATCATGTGTTTGGTTAAGTTACCAGATGAGTTGAATATCTTCTCACAATATTTGCACTTGAAAGGGTTTCTCTCCAGCGTGCGTTCTTTTTTCTTTCTTTTTTTTCTTTTTTCCCCTTTTTTTTTCCCTTTTTTTTTGTTTGTTTGTTTTTTGGGCCGCCCAAGGGAGGGTTTAAACCCCCTAACCCCCCCCCCCCCCGTAGATCCGCGCCTGTTTAATCTTGTGTTTATCTTGTGGTTTCCAAACCACAAGATAACCACAAAATAGATTTTCTTTTTTTTTACCGTCTGAATTGGCTTTCACCGTGTGAATGCGGCAAATAACAATAAACACAATTACAATAATGATGAGGATTATTATTATCATCATCATAATTATTATTATTATTATTATTAATATTATAATTGTTATCATTATTATTATTACTATTATTATCATCATTATGACTTATTAAGTAAGCAAATATCATTCCCCAAAACCTGGGGGGGATGATTGTACATGCCATCCCCCCACCTTGTGAGGTGGGGGGGATGCATCCCCCTCATCCCCCCCGTTGTCTACGCCCCTGATCTCAAGGAAGGGATGATGTCGGCATACATGCAAATGGCGGAATAGACAACATTATAAAGATGAAGATGGAAAACGACATAGACAGAGAGACAGACGGACAGGAGAGAGAGAGAGAGGGGGGGGGGGGGGGGGGGGAGATAGAAAGCTGGACGTAGTCTGTACTGTATTTATTACTATGATATTTTTCTCACCCACCCCCCCCCCCCCCCCCCCCCCCCCTCAAGCTCACATTTTTTCTTTCCATTTTTTTTGTTTTGTTTTGTTTATATCTTTGGGCTAAAGTGTAATATCCGACGTATAATAGTACCGTCAATATAGCATAATAAACAATTTTTGTATCAATCAGTTTGATGCAACAGGGATTTACAATCAAAAGTTTTACTTGGTATAATTGTTGTTCGGTAATGTTCTTCTCATTTCGACATTATCAGCCGCTCGTTCTCTATTTCGTTTCCTATAATAAATATAAGGTATAATGTGTACATCATCAGGGATAATTACGTTATAATAATTAATCTCAAGGAAGAGATGCTGCCGGCGTACAGGCAAATGGAGGAATAGAAAACATTATAAAAAAGATGAAGATGGAAAACGACATTGCCAGATAGACAGAAAGACAGAGAGAGAGAGAGTGAGAGAGAGGGGAAAGAGAGAGAGAGAGAGAGAACGAGGGAGAGAGAGAGAGAGAGAGAGAAAGGGGAGGGGAAAGCTAGGGGGCGGGAGAGATAGAAAGTTGGACGTAGTCCGTACTGTATTTATTTATATAATATTTGTCTCTCTGATCACCCCCCCCCCCCAGCTCCGATTTTTTTTTTACCCTTTAGTTTGCCCTTTTTTTTCTTCATCATAATATCTTTTCACTGAAGTATAATGTCCGACGTATAATAGTATTGTAAATATAGCATTTTAAACATTTTTTATATCAATAAATTTGATGCAACAGAAATTTTCATTCAAAAGTTTTACTTTGGAAATATAATTATTGTTCAGTAATATTCTTCGCATTTCGACATTATCAGCCGCTCGTTCTCTATTTCGTTTCCTATAATAAATATAAGGTATAATGTGTACATCATCAGGGATAATTACGTTATAATAATTAATCTCAAGGAAGAGATGATGTCGGCATACAAGCAAACGGAGGAATAGAAAACATTTAATAAAAAAAGATGAAGATGGAAAACGACATTGCCAGATAAACAGAGAGACATATAGAGGGAGAGAGAGAGAGAGGGGAGGAAATAGAAAGAGAAAGAGAGAACGAGCGAGAGAGAGAGAGAGAGAGAGAGAGAAAGGGGAGGGGGAAGGGGGCGAGAGAGATAGAAAGTTGGACGTAGTCCGTACTGTATTTATTTATATGATATTTGTCTCTCCGATCATCCTGTACTGTATTTATTACTATGATATTTTTCTCACCGACCCCCCCCCCCCCCCCCCTCAAGCTCACATTTTTTCTTTCCATTTTTTTGTTTTGTTTTGTTTATATCTTTGGGCTAAAGTGTAATATCCGACGTATAATAGTACCGACAACATTGCCAGATAAACAGAGAGACATATAGAGGGAGAGAGAGAGAGAGGGGAGGAAATAGAAAGCTCCGATTTTTGTCGCCTTTAGTCTGTCCTTTTTGTTATCATATAGATATCTTTTCGCTGAAGTATAATGTCCGACGTATAATAGTATAGTCAATATAGCATAATAAACAGTGTTTATATCAATTTGTTGCAACAGAGATTTTCATTCAAAAGTTTTACTTTGGAAATATAATTATTCGCATTTAGACATTATCAGCCGCTCGTTTTTCACTTCGCTCGCTATAATAAATATAAGGTATAATAAAGTGTGTACATCATCATTATTTTATAATAATCTATCTCAAAAAAGGAATGTTGCCGGCATACAAGCAAACGGCGGAACAAAATTGGCAGATAGACAGAGAAAGCGACCGAGTGAGAGATAGAGGGAGAGAGAGAGACACACATAAGCAGAGAGAAAGAGAGAGAGAAACAATCATTTCTTATAATTATCTATTTGTCTGTGACATTTTATCTTTATCACATATTCTTGTCCATTCCTTTATCGTGCATGATTGTTGTCTTTGAATGAGTGTTTCAGATAGGGTAAAGTCTGGCTTTACGTTATATGATTTTTATTTATGAGAATGTCGGAACGTGATCCCATTTAAAAATTTAAAAAACAGCAACGACAACTGCAATAACAGCAAGACCCTTCCCTCCCCCAAAACAACATAAAGCAGGGTTATACATGACTACAAAGTCAGTTCATTGTTGTTGTTGTTGTTGTTTGGTATTATCGGCGTTTCATTCTTTTTTAGAATGTTTACGCCTTTCACTTTATTTATTTTTTCTTCTATTTTTTGGTACTATTTGTAAATTCATACTCTTCTCTTTTTTTTTGGATAATATAATCTCAGATCTGTCATCCAATTATTCAATTATACCCTTACCTTACTTCCGCTCTTTAGAGTTTATAGCCATGACAACGACCCGTACCCTCAGCAACGTTCATTGTTCCTCTTACGTAACTCAGCTGTGGGAACATGCATGGGCCAAAGACAAAGACAAAGCTCTTTTCGCACATTCTATATAGGTCCCAAATACTTGCAGACATTTCTGTGTCGGTTTTATTTGTATTTATACTTTGTCAATACATATACTTACAAACTACAATTGTCAAAAATTTGGCAATATATTTATACATATTGATATTTATATGGCATAAACATGCTCAAAGCGCTTTACATTAGTAAATAAAACAAACTAATTATTTTGCTCTCCAAATGGCACATCGGTATAGTCTGTACTGTATTTATTTATTATTATTCTATTTTGTCTCTCCTTTCACTCCAATCCTCCCCCATTCTGGGTTCTTCTTTAGTTTCATTTTATCATGTCTATATCTTTTCGCTATAGTATAATGTCCGACAAAATAATATTATAACCGTCAATTTAGGCTGGTAAATTATTTCATATGAATATGATGCAACAGAGATTTACATTCAAATCCTTAATTTCTTATAAATTGTGTATTTTTCTCATAAAATTGAGTATCTAAATAAAAAGAGAAAGAAGAAGAACAAAATAAGAATGAGGCGAAGAAGAAGAAGAAAAGATAACGAAGAAGAAAACCCTACGAAAGAGCTGAAAGAACTGAGAGGCTTGGAGCACAGCAGAGAACGGCCGTGCAACGTGTTCTCGACATGACAAGACCAGATTGGCAAATGATCTGCGCATGCGCTAGGTTCCCGTTAGTCGAAGCCTCTGGCCGCTTGAACGCACACGCATTGTGGCGCGCGCTGAGCGGTCTCACGGTACGGCGTGTTCGATTTTTAATCTCGTTTGTGGGGTGGCTATCAGGCTGAATAATGCCGAGCTGAACGGGTTAAACAAGTATATATCTTGGGGTCAATTTTTTGAATGAGCATTTAATTACAATTACATAGAGATATAATCTTGTTTTCTTTCTTATTTTTATTTGAAGGGTGCAATACATTTCATGTCATCCAGTGACAAGCTACTAAGATGGAATGTGCTTGGTCTACAGGGTGCCTTACTTAGCCATTTTATACATCCAGTCTACTTGGAGTCCATTACCCTAGGTACGTTTGCACTCAAACTACAACCCCTTAAAAAAAAAAAAAAAAAATAATGATAATTATCTCCCCAATCCTAATTTACAGCTCTTCTTGACCCTTTTATCTAAAATGTGTTTTTTTCCAGCCATAAAAGCATTCCCTCTCTATAAAACCCTTGATCCTGTCGTTATTATTTTAAGAGGCATAAAATGTTAATTCAAATCATTCATATTTTCTATTATCAAGGAGATTTCATGTTCTTGATGTGGAATTTATGAAAAGTCTAAAATACTTGAATTTTTGCTTTTGAACATATTTCATTACAAGACTACAAATGGCTCTCCATAATATTTAAGTCCAACTTAAAGTTAAGTTCAACTTATGATCTTTGTGAAACACCCCCAGGACTTTCTTTCACTATATCTCACTATCTTAATATTCAATCTCTATACAGGAAGCATGTATGACCATGGTCACCTAACGAGGGCGCTGTGCTGCCGAGTGGACAACAGCATCACAGGAACGCTTCCTTCAGGCTTCTCTCTTCACCATCCTCTCATCGCTCGGGTTTCTCAACCTCTTAGAATCCAAAATGGCCTCCAGCCGGGCATCAGCGTGAACTTCTCCAACGACGACAGCATGTATGAAGTCTTGGACTGCGGGAAAGGACGTGCACATCAAGTGTAAGAATGAAAACCCACTGCATGATATACAATCCGACTGCTTTCTGATTTTTAAAGAAATTGCATTAATTGCATTATTGGAATGGATTGGGGTTCAAATCCAACCCATGCCGTTGACTGAAACCTGCTTTGTGTGTTAAGATGGCCCTCCCCTGTTTCGTAGATGCAGGCTACAATACAGTGGTAAACTCCTTGTTCCTCGGATAGGATGTTAATTGGAGCCCTGCGTAGAGGAGAGTCACCACCTTTGCCAATTAAGAACCCACTCCACTATAAGAGTAGGGGGAACCCCAGTGTATTGGTCCACCTGCACACCCCAATCAGTTTTACCGCAAGGAGAGATCTGAGGGTTACAGTGATATAGTTTGCTTTTTGCCTCCAGGCACAGGTGACACCAAATATTCAATAATAATAGTAATGAAATACGATGATGACATTAGGTCAATGTTGCTTGCAAGAGATCGTTGGCTAAGATTTTTTTCTCATTTAATCTCATACTTGTTCGTCCTTTTTGGTAAACATGATTTTCAGTAAGTGAATATTCCTTTCCATTTTGCTTGACCGATGTAACATTTCCTGTATGGTTATTAAACAATGCAGAGGAACTTTTAAATAGTGTGTTTAAATGCTGTTCCATTTCTACTATGAGTATTGGAGGTCATCTGTTATAGTACAACTACCTTGAGTTACCAGTCTCTTTTTCTCTCTTACTACATAGATCTCCATTCAAGAGTGGCACTCTAGCAGCCAGTCGGCTCTGTAAGGCAGCGTTCTTCTTCCGATTCCGCAGCACCGCTACCCTTGCCAAGAGAGATGATTTGATGTTTGCCTCCAACTTCCAAGAGGCTAAAGTAAGTTGAGCTTTTTCTCTCTCTCTCTTGTAATGTCATTAGTATTATTTAGTAGTATGCATATAAAAGGGAAATGCATTTAAGATGAGGTTTAAGCCATGGAGAATGGAAAGAGGTACCAGTAGTCAACTAATATAGAGCATCAAAGTGTCTTCCTCTTAATTACACTTTGACTTAATTTATTAAATTTATTTAATTTTATTACATATCATCAATAATTTTTAGAAGTTGATACTTCGCACTCTAGTAGTCAGTGGACAAAGTAAAGCAAAGTTTTGTCTTCTGCTTAAAAGAAATGCAAACATGAAGATATTGTAGATAAATTAAATATATACAATTTTGTGCAAGATAATCTCAAATTCAGGGAAATGTTCGATAATTATACAAAAAAATTTAACCAAATCTTAAAATTTCATATAATTCCTATCTGAAAACCACCAAAATAATTTCAGTATTTTAAGCTTTGTTTTTGGTATACCAGAAAAAGTTTCTTTTGCCCAATTTTATCACGCAAAAAAATATATTGTGAGATGCAAGTATAATTATTTGTGGATATATTTATGTTGCAACTTTCCTCTTCCTTTTTCCTCAGGATTTGTGTGCTTGTTACCAGCAAGCCAAGCGGCTTTTCAAAATGCATGTGGAGGGCAAAGGTTATGGACACTGGTTCACTGCACCCAAGGACGTCAATCACTTTGTCAAGTAGATTATTGTGAGATGCTTCACACCAACATGCTAGAGTCTGAAGAGAAAGAGAGAGAGAGAAACAGACAGTGTCTAGCATCATGCAACTTCAACTCATAATAGCTGACTTTCATTTAAGGACTGACTTGCTGGAAAGTACCAGGAGATATCATGTTCATGACAAAACTAAACGTCTTTAAAAGAAAATGTTGGGAAACTCAAGTTTAATTGATTACGCCTTTCTCTTTATGGCATAATCATCGTTATGTTTAGTATCATTAGAGTTGTGTTTATTCCTCTTTAAAATGATACCCCATTTGTTCTGATTTTCAGTCATGGAATGGGCATTACATCAAAATTGGGGCAAAGTGAAAAGTGAAAGTTACAAAATGTACTGCTCTTGTTGGGCTGTGCATTCTTCTTTCCTTGATTAATGTAGTGCACTGCATAACAATACCATTGCTTACCACTGCATTTTACAACTTTTAATTTTTGATCTGGCCCATTATTCTGATTTACTGTTCATTCCGTGACTGCAAAGTCATACAAAATATGATATCATTTTAAAGAGAAATGAACGTTCTTTCTAATGATACTAAACAAATATTATTTAATAATTATCCCATATCAAAGAGAGATGTACTGGATCGAACTTGAGTTTTCAAACTTTTTTGAGGGGTTTATATAGTTGGATGAGTTTTTGTAGTATTCTGTTGATGGGTTACGGGTTGATGGGTTGAACACAGTTTTTCAGGTGTTTTCATTTTGTAAGTGTGTAGAGTTGGAGATCATGAAGTTGATATGAGGGGAACTAGAAGCAAGAGGCTGAGTTAGTTTTTACGTGCCTTATCTAGCACTAACGTTGTCTTAAAAGTGATCAAATGCAGAAGAAAAAAATCTCAAAAGTTTAAACATTCTTTAAGAGATGCAAAGATGAAAGAGCCTGTAATTTTGTTGCTACACTACATATAGTATAAGCCTTGTTTATTGTGCAAAAGGGTTGCATGCTTACAAGGCTAAGAAAATGTACATTCCAGGGATTATAAGGAAGACTTGACTTAAAATAATAAAAAGTCTTGAATGTGAATATTTTCTGTTCAGGGCCCGCTGCACAAAACTTACCATTGATGGTAACTAGTACCATGGAAACCTTGATTTTGGTTGGCTGTTGAGCCCCGTTACCATGGTAGTTGCCATTGATGGCAAAGTTACAATCAGTGGAAAGTTTTATGCAACAGGGCCCAAAGCTAAAAGGGCATTAACGATGTGTTAGGGTATACCAGTTAACACCCTTCTGGCTCCAAACAGGAAATATATCTCAAGGTCGTTGTAGGGACAGTATTACTGTTTGACACATATGCTTTGGTACAATCAGGTACAGGAGAAAATACTAAATGTTGTTCTTTTGTGTTTGTGTTCATTGTGCATGACAAGATCCCAAGCTTGCTTTCCTTGGGGAAGGCAATTCATTGTATTTTAATTTGTTACCATTATATGAAACTTCAGGTGTGTGATCAACTATTTTTTCTATAATTATAAATCTTTGTTCATTAATTTGTACCATTAGAACACTTTGGAGAAAGAGGTATACATTTCCTTGCATTGCATTACAATGTGTTTAGAATATATTTCAATGCAACAAGAGAATATATCCCTGTTATAAACCAAAACTGAGAGACACATTACAAAGCAATTATATCAAGCTCTATATTTAACACACCTCAGTATCCTAGCAGTTTATAGCCTCATACAGTTCATGTACAATATATATTACTGCTTTCATCTATTTTTGCACCAAAGCAAAAGCAATCTTTATTTATCTTGTGATGTAGAAATACTGTGTGCTTGAGCATGTGCTCTTACATCTTGCCTTAGACAGGGGTAGCTATACACCTTTACTCCTGTCACTATTTTTGAGTGTAAGTTTTTGTGAATAAGTGCAGATGAAGATGTAGAGAGAGCAGTTAACGTTCGGGAATACTCCAACAGAGAATAAGAAAGCAATATAATATCGGAAGCTTGGCTGATCAGTCACTTCACAAAATGGCTGCACACTGCTTTCCATTTTCTGCTTCTTTCAGATCAGATAAACATGTTCCTCTTCAATGATTGTTTGTGAGGGCATGGATTGATTTGGAGAGAGAACACCTTTCAAATGACATGTCTATTCAGAAATCTTCCATAGACAATAATAGGTATGTAGGAAGTTTTGTGTCCAAAGCAAAGTAGAGAGTAATTTTTTATTTTTTATTTTATTTTTTAAAACAGTTTTTCTTGTTTTATCACTTTGAAGAAAAAAAATATATACACTCTAATTCTCTGAATTATTTAATTTTCTGCTTTTACTGAAATGAATTACTGTTGGATATACTTTCACTTCAACCATAGTTCTTTATCTTGTTCTTGGTCTTTATAAGTCAACTGAGTCTAGATATATACATTATATGGTTATGTATGCATTACCCTGAAACCAAATACTTAAATTACATGCAAATGGTAATCTATGCAAATGGTTGTTACTGTAACTATTGCTGAATCAAAAACAGTATTGGCCAAATTTATTGTATATCAGTAAATGCATGAGTAGAAAGACATACATCTATATACTAGTAATACAAACAAATATATTTATATATATTATACAGTGTATCTTCAACTAGATTTTCCTCAAGACCGTTTCTCCAAATTTATTTAAATTTTTGCTTTTATTGAAATGAATTTTTGTTGGATAGACTTTCACTTCAAACACATTTCTTTATCTTGTTCTTAGTCTCATAATGTATGTATACATCACCCTGAAACCATATACTTTAATTACATGATGATTAAAGGGATAGTTGAGTTTTGGTATGGAGGGCGTTACACAAAAAGACCTTTTTTTGTGAGATAATGAAAAACTTGAGTGTCAAATTTGAAAGATCATGCAATTTAAATGGCAAAACAATCTTTCTTGGACCAAAATTAGATCAGAACCGGCTGACATATCCTGTAATATAACCATTTCTAATATTTGTGGGGCCCCACAAATATTCTATCATTTTGAACCAGCCGTTGAAAGACAAAATAATGCTTACACTTTTCAAACAGATGTTTTTGAATAGTTGTTGATGATCTCTCTATTTAATCATTATTTAAAAGAAACACAACATGCACAATTTTATTAATAAAAATGGTTGGAACCAATGACTTCTTAGAGAATGTCCTCATGTGGTCTAATGGCTCTTTTTAATTGTTAACAGGCTTATTACTAAGTCATTTGTAATTTTTGTATACCTTCCGAGCATGGTGCAGGTTTAGGTTACTAACAATTCAATTTGACCAAAACTGTTCTCTCTATACCAATAGAGTAGAAAGTCGCACATTTTTAAAGAAAGAGATTTTATTATTGTTTATTTTGCAAAGACAGAAAAATCAGTGAATACAAAACAAGAGCCACATGGATGCAGGTAAAAGAAAAAGATTAACCTTAGAGATAAAAATAAAATAATTATGTAAAAACCTACTGTAACCATTCTTTTCCCCTTTATTTTGTTGTCGCTGATGGCCTAGATGAGGCCACTTTGCTGCATGTTAATTGTACATGTCATGTTTTTACTCTTGTTCTTTTATTAATAAAAGATTTCAAAAATATATGTATGTATCGTGCTTCTTCCTTTAGATCGTTAAAGATAAACTTTAGTACTGGTAATGCGATTGCATTGTGAAAGAAAAGGTGTGGAAAGGATCAGAAACAGTTGATCATGTAGCATGTAAGTATTGGTGTGCACTGCAAGGTTCGGGAGTCATCAAAATCATAATAAATTTGCCCGAGTCTTGGTAAAGTAACAAGCACTCACATAGAAAGCTATATATGGGACAACACACATGGTGTCGGGGCTAGTACTACCTTGATTTCCTTGTCTTTCTATGCTCATTACTCAGACAGTATACATTTTCTTCCAAAATTGTTTGGCACATGTCATTTATTTGTAATCTTGAACATTCAGTGTAAGTTTCGTTTGATTCTGTGAGAATTATTATTATTTTTTTTTACCAGTACTGGAGTTTATCTTTAAGTCTTTATGAGTACGTTTGGTGATAGTCTGCTATAATTATAATTATAATAATTAATGATATGAAAGGAATAACACATTCTTCGATCAAGTCAGCTTTTTTTTTCTTTTTTTTTAAGGGGCAAGGCTTATTATCATGAGCAGCTAGTATGGGGCAGACTCTTTCATGGAGTTTTGTTGATTGTACTGTATTTAATTTATTAATTTACTGATGGCTAGTCAGTTACAAAAAAACCCCAAACCCTGCAGTTTATAATGCATGTATGAATTAGTGTCTGAAAGTACATTCAGGCTGAAGACTTTGACCAGTGGCACTATTTTTCTAAATAAATAAAATTTTCTTCTTTGCTCCTCCTTCTTCTCCTTCCTCCTATATTCCTCTTCTACTTCTAAGCTTCTAGTCTCCTCCATCTTCTTCGTCTCCTTCTACCTCTTCATCTTTCTTTTTTCCGTCCTACATTCCTCTTCTTCTTCTTCTTCTTTTTCAATTACTTGCATCTTGAACGATAATTTTTCAAATCCGTTTTTTTTCTTAGAAATCTACAGAGGGCTTGTTTTTCAGGAGGTGTTTAAAACTCAGTTGTATGGGACGCACGAGGTCGCCATTGCATTTGGCAAGCGCGGAAAACACAAGGCGTGCGTGCATGGGGATTCCCCCGTACTATTGGCCACGAATTCACACTCACGGAGCACGGGCCTAGCCTAGCTGATCTCCAATCAAGCGGGCAATCAAGTTGAAGAAGTCCTCATCCGAAGTCGAGTCATGGAATTAGAAAGTCCTGAACCAGTTACGGCTAAACGCGCCGAATACGATGATGCTGATGACTTTGAAACAGTAAGTATCAAAAATAATCATGAAAAAGAGTTTGTTTTCAAGTTATGAAACCACTTGCACTGATTTGTGAGCATGCACACGTAGGTCTGCGGGTAACTCCGATCCAGGGAGCTCCGCCGCCCACACATTCGCGAATGTGTGGGCGGCGGAGCTCCCTGGAGTTAACGTACGGGTATCTCGGAGCCTTCGCTCGCTCCAATATGATCCAGCGATTTTGGCTGCTTAATTGGAGCGCCATTTTTTGCAATCGGAGGTGAGGAGCACATTGGTTTTGTTATTGGATCATAACAAAAACTCTCACAAAAACAAAAGTCAAAAGGAGTAATGTTGCATGAGAAATCTGCTTAGAATTAGAGTGTAATAGTATAGTATTAATGACTGCTTTGAGAGAAATAGTTGTTTTATTACGCTCAAGGGAAGGTTAGAATTGTGCTATTCCCCGAGGCTTGCCGAGGGGAATAGCCCAATTGTAACCTTCCCGAGAGCGTATGAAAACAACTATTTCTCGAATATTAAAGCAGTCATTAATACTTTTATATGCCGAAAAAAAATAGACTAAAAAATAAAAAATAAAAAATCCTTTTTTTTTTGTCGAAGGTGAGAGTCGAACTCTTGCGTATAATGAGTGATGAATCTTACACCAACGCCTTACACCACTCGGCCATCGCGCGCTGTTCACATGCTTGGCAGTTTTGTACAATATATACATTAAAATGGATTGAAACCGGCTTCGGCGTGATGAATGCTTCGCAAAAGCACCCTTCTTTTACTTTTGCAATGCATATTGGCACGAACTTAGATCAAGATCTATCGGCAGATGTTGTTTTTTTGTTTTTGGAAGTTTATTTTCGTCTTCATGTCAACAATGCAAGATAAAATTGTCGGTAAGATCGATCGAGATTCAATTGTATTGAAATTACCGACCAATCCTTCGCACACATACGGTATCCTCGATCGCTCAAACCATTTTTTAACATGTAAACCTATGGGGTAACCATGGAGGCTGACCTATTTTTTTAATAACCATGGTTATTAAAAATATTAAATGTTTTATGCATGCATACCGGGAATTTTACAGGAACAGTTGAAGTTTATGAATGCAATTCGACCAATCAGATGGCTGGATTTCTTAAGTGAGGTATATAATATAGTATTAATGACTGCTTTGAGAGAAATAGTTGTTTTACGCTCAAGGGAAGGTTAGAATTGTGCTATTCCCCGAGGCTTGCCGAGGGGAATAGCCCAATTGTAACCTTCCCGAGAGCGTATGAAAACAACTATTTCTCGAATATTAAAGCAGTCATTAATACTTTTATATGCCGAAAAAAAAATAGACTAAAAAATAAAAAATAAAAAATAATTTACATTTTTGTCGAAGACGGGATTCGAACTCTTGCGTACAACAAGAGGTGTATCGAAAACCAACGCTTAGACCACTCGGCTATCGCGCGCCGTTAACATGCTTGGCAGTTTTCTCCAATATATACATTAAAATGGATTGAAAACGGCTCCGCGTGAGGGATGCTTCGCAAAAGCTCCATGAAACGGACCCTTCTTTTACTTTTGCAATGCATATTGGCACGAACTTAGATCAAGATCTATCGGCAGATGTTGTTTTTTTGTTTTTGAGAGTTTATTTTCGTCTTCATGTCAACAATGCAAGATAAAATTGTCGGTAAGATCGATCGAGATTCAATTGTATTGAAATTGCCGACCAATTTTTCGCACACGTATGGTATCCTCCATCGCTCAAACCATTTTTTAACATGTAAACCTATGGGGTAACCATGGAGACTGACCTATTTTTTTAATAACCATGGTTATTAAAAATATTGAAATGTTTTAAGCATGGTTACCGGGAATTTTACAGGAACAGTTGAAGTTTATGAATGCAATTCGACCAATCAGATGGCTGGATTTCTTAAGTGAGGTATATAATCTAGTCTATGTTTATAATTATATTTTGATGTGAGCTAATCCCTTTGCAGAAAATGTAACTCAAGGAAATGGGTGTACAAATGGCCATGGGAGACTCTCCTAACTAGACTAGACCTACCAAGGTTAAAACATTTTGACTCTGCGTATGCACACCCATGATTGAATGACCAGTGGCTTATATCACAAAAATTCCACGTGATCTACATCGACAAGTTCAATGATTATGACCACTGACATTTCATTTATTTTCCAAATTCTGGTTCAAAAATACAAAACTTGCAAATACAAAATAATGTACATTATAAAATACAAAGGAATACATTAAGCAGGGAAAAAAATACACGAGGGCTCGGGGCGATTAGCCCCCGAAATGCCAAAAAGAGCCCCGAAAGTCATTAAAAGAGCCAAAAAAAAAGTTCAATGCAAAACAAAATAAAGAGTGTTATTTTCATGCAAGCAAGCTTGAAAGTAGACCAAAAGCTTCAGTCTCTATATCGTCGGTTGTTCCACTGAGACTACGTCTGGCTCCACTAGACCTCCGGATATAGAGACTAAACGATCGCCTATGCCATCGTACGTTGAAGATACACTCTACGGTATACGATAAGACGATACTGCCCTGATGCTAAGTTAAATTCTTTTTTTGTAAGAATCGCATGCACTAACATATACAATTGGCATTTAGAATTAAACCACACATGATAAACATTAAGAAAATATGTACTTTGGACCTCTGCATATGAAATCTTCTTCAAAACGGTGTTATTATCTCTTCCACTTGACTGTCTTCAGACGTCAGCCATCTTGAATCAAAGAAATGAATATTCATGACAAAGTTTTTTAGTCTCCACCCCATTGACCTCATTCATAGATGTGCGCGTACGTGCACGTACATGTATGTTTGAGTTCTCGTGTTGTCTGCTTCACGTGCGCGTGCTATCCTCGACGTGACGCGCGGAGGAGCTAGCCGAGGCGAGGTCAACCATCCCCATTATCTTATTTGAATATTCATTAGCCGCCATTTTGATTTCTGTCGGTCAGAATGCTTGACGTGGGTCATCGAGAAGCAGCCAAAAGCTCGGTAAGTCCTTTTATTTCTTTTATATTTCTATTTCGTGGGGAAGGGGGGTAAAAAGGGAACTTTTAGGGACTGACAATTGCCTAGAAAATTACTGCAATTGAAGATAAATTATGTATTTCTCCTCAAGTTTGTCATGTTTGTGGGAGGGGCCTAACAGCTAAAATCTAGCCGTGATATCTTCAACATACGATGGCATAGGCGATCGTTCAGTCTCTATATCCGGAGGTCTAGTGGAGCCAGACGTAGTCTCAGTGGAACAACCGACGATATAGAGACTGAAGCTTTCGGTCTAGCTTGAAAGTAGCCCCCAAAATTTTTAAAGTATTTTTTTCCTGATAACAAGAAAAACAAGAAAAGCAAGTAAGTGACAAAGGGGGAATAAGATGATAAACCAGTATGGCAGTAGTATGCAGAGGGGAAAACAAAGTTGCTTGTCAGCTAGGGTTAATCCATGATCAAATCCCCATGACATGACCCAAAAGATAAGGAACAAAAGCTATACAGATCTGACATCCTCTTTTTTTTCTTCATTTCTTCCATAAATTTCTCAGTATGACCAGGTGACAGTGGAGCTGAATAAAGGACTTGTGTTGAATGATTTACAGAGTGAAAGCGGCGCTCAATTTGAAGTCAAGACTCCAAAAGAATTAACAGGTATGAACTGATTTGATTATGTTTAATGCACACTTTCTATGAAAATTTGCACTGAATTAGTAAATAGAATACTGATTTTGGTAATGAACTAAATCGTCATTGTTTTCACGAAGTGACGGTAGTGAGGAAAATTGTCACGCAAAGTGAATGCAATGTTTTTTCACTACCGTCACTTCGTGAAAACAGCGACGAAATATTTCAAAGTGTTTCTGGTTTTTCTGAAAAAATCTTGGCGTAAATGTCTAAACTGTCCCCTAAAATACTATGCCCCAAACTCAGTGCATTTTCTTTCAATTACATACCGGTATGTAGGACTGATTTATAAGTATTGGGAGGAATTATGATGATGGTGATGGTGATCAAGTGATGAATATGATTCTGATTAAGATAATAGTGATGATGATGAAGATGATTCTGATTAAGATGATTGGAGGATGAGTATAATGATTGTACTTTTCTAAGCAACTTTTTTTTCTTTGACAGATCCAGACACAGATGCCTACTTTGAAACGGAAGAAGTTTTCAAGCAGCTAAACAGAGAATGTCTGGGAGAAGATGACGACGGTGAAGATGAGGGTCTGGTAAGCCACTAATTTTATCAAAAATATCATGAGACATGTTTCCTATCATAGTGCGGCTTAGTGGTTCCTTTTTGTTATTAATAATACAAATATTACTCCATGACCCCTTTTTGTTATTAATGATACAAATATTAATCCATGACATTGACCTTTAAGCAACATAAATTTAGATTTTAGATTTTAAAAAGACAGCTTTGATTATCAATTTTCAAATTCATATTCATTGTATTTATTAAGATCCCTCATGTAGGATCATTGTAAATTGTCAGTTCACAGAGGATAACAAAAATTGAAGTTATAATGTAAAAAAATGCAGTGCACACAAATATCTAAGTGAAAGTGGGTGGGTTGGCAGTTTCCATGTGCAGAAGGTCAAGCTGACACCAGACTTGGTGGAAATACCATTAATGGGTGTACAAGTCTTTGATGCACTACTAATGTTTTCGCATTTCAAACTGCCTACAATACAGAAAGCGTCAAGCCAGTAGCATAATTATTTTATCAATATCCCAGATCAATATTCAGGTTTTCAGGATTTGGAGGCTTGAAGCAGAAATTTTCTAATCACTTTTTATATCCTTTCATGTGAGATAAAACTCTAATACAGATGCATCATAAGCCCCAACATTTTAATTCTTTGTTTCTTTGTCTAATTCTTGAAAGTTTACTTGTACTTTTCTCATGTTTGTTTGTCTTTTTGATTGTTACGAAGGCCCCTTTTGAGAAGATCGCCAAGAAAATGGAGGATATCACTCCAGAGAAGGATAGGAAAGTTCTCAAGAGCCTCCTCAAGCAAGGCACAGGAGCCTTGCCCATCGTAGGGATGACTCTCACAGGTAAATACTATGATAATAATAATATATTCTTTTATAACGCTACATATCCGGCACTTACGATCAAGACGAGACAATATTGAATATACGGTATGCAAGTTACTTTAAAAAACAGCTCAACAGATCATCTACAGGTAGTAAAAGTAACATTTTCGATAAACAGATGCATTTTCAGCTCTGTTTAGAATTGTCCTGTGGAATCTGACTTTCTCATTTAAGAAGGAAGAGAGCAGATGCAGCTTTGGCAAATCTGAATACACCATTTTAATATGCGCGTAAATATTGCATCATCAACCATGTTTTCAGATGCGCATGTATTGTTGCGTCACTGCCTGCTCTGTGCGCTCACATGATACATGGGTACCATCTTAAATTACGAGTAAATAACTTTGTTTACTCGTAAATTAAAATGGCGCCCATGTCTGCGCATGCGCACTGTAACTGTAAAAGGGTGTATTGAGTAAAGCCTACATCACCCATATTTAACAGACTGTGGAGACTGTATTTTGTATTTTCCTTGAGAACTGTTTCTCTTAGGCAGAATTATTTTGAATTTAAATAATTGTATATGAGCGCCATTTGTAAAGTCATAACTATTGGATGTTTTGTTTGTTTCCAGTACATTATAATTGCTATGTAGAGTACAGTGATGAGCCGTACGACTCAACGCGTCTGAGGAACAGACCAGAGAGATGCAAACTAGGGGCAGGTAGGTTTACCTTCTCACTATCATCAATCCAATATTTATACTGACTCTATGCATTGTATATGCACCTTTTGTTGCATGACTATAAAAATGATTTTTAAAATGCTTAAGGTTTCCGAAAAAGGTGCAATAAATTGTATGGTGTACTTCTTCAGAAGCAAAGATTATTAAGATTTGTAAATCATGATTTTAAGATTGTAATTTTTTTTTTTGGGGGGGGGGGGAGGGGGCTAAATATGCAATAATACGAATGAATAAGTTAAGTAAATAAGTAAGTTTAGTGCTTCACAGTGAACGATGACTGCAAATGCTTTTCAACATTTATAACATTTTGTTTCAAAGTCATCAACAATTAATGGTTTCTGATGTTGTCACGAAATTTGATTAAATAAATTACAAACTACATCAACATATTTTTTCATTGTCGGCAATATGCATTTCATGTTGCAAAAGTCTTAGACCCCTTTTCTATAGTAACTCTGTTACTCTTCATGCATCTATTCTAGGGTCTGTTATTCCTGGTATGGACCTCGCCCTAAGTACGATGCGCACAGGGGAGATGTCCAAGTTTCTGATCCATCCTGACCACGCCTACGGAAAGCTCGGTGTACCTCCCAGAATCCCTGCCAATGCTTCAAGTAAGTTTGTGCATGCCATGGTTGAGTGGTTTTGATGCTTGACTTGAGTAGGTCATGGTTTCAAGCCACAGCACAGCATGGCATTGTAGTCTTTTTGGTAAGTCCTATACAGTCAACCCTGCTTAAGTGACCACCTGTCTACAAAGACCACGTTTTTTGTTTCCCTTGAAAACGGTTTCTCATTGAAACATGTACTAAAGGAACCTGTCTACAAAGACCACCTGTCTACAAAGACCCCATTTTTTGTTTCCCTGGAAAATGTTTTCTCATTGAAACGTGTTATAAAAGAACCTGTCTACAAAGACCACCTGTCTACAAAGACCACGTTTTTTGTTTCCCTTGAAAATAGTTTCTCATTGAAACATGTACTAAAGAAACCTGTCTAAAAAGACCACTTTTTGTGTTTCCCTTGGGCAGTCGCTATAGAAAGGTTTGACTGTACCGGTATTTGCTACTCTGCATGTAAGAGGGATATGATTTCCAGGACCTATTTTATCTGTAGGTTGTATGCGTAGATGTATCGACTGGATAAATGAAAGTCCATGGTTCAAACTATGGCACAGCACTGATTTACATTTGCTGCTCAGTAACTTTGTATAAAGGAGATTCCAAAGGAGACTCCAAACTTGCAATTGATTAGAGGACTGGAAATTTATTTGGATTAATCACAACTCTTTATGATATGGGGGCTGGTGTGATGATGAAAGCTATCATGAATAAATTACCCCTGAAAGAGTCATTGTTCGGTGTGCTATATTATGTTTGAATTGAAAAAGACCACCTGACGTCCAAATATGTGGATGTGATATAAGAGTGAAAAGACAGCATCTCAGAACCCCTTGAAACCGCCTGGAAATAACAATGTGAATTTGTCACCTATTGGCTCCAGGCAAATGCCCGAGTGTGTTGTACTTGAAATACACTGAAAATACTTTATATGAAAATATATTTTGGTATACAGGCGAGATCAAACGAAAGGTGATTTGTATTATGACTTTGGATCTAAATCAGTAGTAACCTTTATATTGCCATTTCTGCTCACGAGGACATAGAATTGTCCCAATTACTATTCATCAACCTCAACTAAGACTTATTTTTATTTTTAATGAAGGGGGGGGGGGCGGGGGGGGGGGGGGGGGGTTCTTACCAAAACTGTCCATTGGTTCTCATACCTAAGTACTTTCTTTAATTTCCCAGTTCTAATGGAGATTGAGCTTCAGAGCTTCACAGACCGTGCTGAGCTAGACGAGTTTAACAACATGAGTGAAGAGGAGCGCAAGGAAATCACTTTCAAGAGAAAGCTCAAAGTAGTCGACACAGAAAGACAGGTAAAAAAAGTTATAATTAAAAAAAATAAATTATTTCTTTATTTATTATTATTATTATTTTTTTTTTATTTTTTCTTAAGTATAATTATTATTATTATTTTTTTTTTTAATTATAATAATTATTATTATTATTATATATATATATATATATATATATATATATATATATATATATATATATATATATATTTTTTTTTTGGGGGGGGGAGGGGGGTTACATGATTCACATTAAAGCCCTGTTATCCCCCATTTCTAGGTGCCTTGTCAATAGATGTTGGCTGTCACCTTCTTCCACAACTCATTAAATTTTACCAGTGTTTTTTTTAATGGTTTACTGCCTAATGCCTTTCTAGACCTTTGGTAAAGGGGCCAAATGTTTGTGAACCATGTATTATTATAAAGAATAAAGATTTTCATGGTCAACAAGGATTGATTTAGTTGAATCTAGCAACATGTTTATCAATGGACCATTAGAGTTTCATAGATATTATCAGTTTGTAAATGTTGCTTTGTTAGATAGGCTTTGGTCAGTGTTCAAATTATATTTATTATTTTGACTAAAAATCTAATTTTGATGTAAATTGATGATATTTCATTGATATATATTTATTTTTTTCAGGAGGGAAATGATCTCTTCCAAGACGGGAAATATAAGTCTGCATTATCAAAATATATAAGGGTAAGTCTTATACAGCTTTTGATGACAAGATTGTCACTGTGAAACTCTACAAAATATAGCACAGCGCAATTGTTCATGGAACATAGGTCAGATCATCTATATCATTATAGTGCTACACAAAAATGGAATATTGTTATTATTATTATAGTGGAACCTCTATTTAAAGGCCGCTCAAGGCAGATCCAAATATCATTTGCCAGTATGACAATTTCGGTGTCCAAGCCCAGACTATTTTTTTTATATAATAAGCAAATAACTACCGTTGGTGATGGTGATGGGACAAACTATCCCTTCCGAGGCGATCTTGATGTAGCTATCTCTCCAAAGCGTAGCTGAGGAAAGATATCGTATACATTCTGATCGACGAGGAAGTGATAGTTTGCCATCGCCTGAAACCAACAGGTGAATATATGCTTTATATTCCACTTCAGAAACATTTCACTTCTTCAGTCATTTTAGAGCAACAAGTCGACAATTAACAGCTAGCAAACTGTGTACGATACGTACAGTGCATGTAGTATGGTGGTGTGACTATATAGTTCGTGCGTGGCCAAAATTCGCGTACTAACACTAAAAGCTCTTAAAGAGGAGAGCAATACGCAGCGTATACAATTATGTTCAGTGAAAGTGTGTTGCACTGTGTAGATAGTAGCCTATCTACACAGTGTAATGAACTTTTTGCTTCTCCCAGCAATGATGGGCGAACTATCTTTCATCATATGATTTACTTTTGACCAATCGTAGAGCAAGATTCTTAGTATGTGGAATATAGCACATTATAATCATGTTTTGTGTGGTTTTGAATAAAAGAACATGAACATACAGGTGATCTTTCTATACTGGTGGTCTTTCTATACAGGTGGTCTTTGTATACAAGTGGTCTTTCTATACAAGGTGGTCTTTCTATACAGGTGGTCTTTCTATACAGGTGGTCTTTGTATACAAGTGGTCTTCTTATACAGGTGGTCTTTCTATACAGGTGGTCTTTTTATACAAGTGGTCTTTCTATACAAGGTGGTCTTTCTATACAGGTGATCTTTCTGATCAGGTGGTCTTTATATACAGGTGGTCTTTCTTTAAGTGTGATCTTTCTATGCAGGTGGTTGGTTAATCAGGTTTCACTGTCCCTCTCTATGTAGGGTTTGAGGATCTTGGAAGGTGCACATATGAGGAACCAAGAGGAGGAGGATCAGATGAAACACGTCCATATCAAGCTCTGCCTCAACATCGCCCTCTGTAGCTCCAAGCTCAAAACACCGGAGAGGGTCATCTCATACTGCAATCGGGTGCTTGAAGTGCAACCCAAGCACCCCAAAGCTCTCTACAGGAAAGGCATGGTAAGTTATCTGAAATACAGGGCATTATTAGAGGGGGGTGGTGGGGAGGTGGCGTGATCTAATCCCCTCCCCCTTCACAAATTTGGAATTCTGTCCGCAAATTAAACTTTTAATATTTGTGTGTGTGTTTTGTTTTGCCTGTTTGCTGGAGAGTTTTCAGTTAACTCACCAGGGGGAAATTCGGTCAGACAATCCCTCCACCATCCCCCAATCTCCCTATCACAATGGTCCTAGACAATGCGATAAGAAGACGAAATGACACCCTCCTGCAACATCCCCTCACTCAATGGCCTTGTTCTGTTGCATATATTCCACCTAGTATAGTCAATCCCTTGCCCCCTCCCTTCCCACCCTTTCCTAAAAGGCTGTCTGTACTAGTTTGGCTAGGAGGGATTAGACCCCGGGTGGTCACTGACAGGTGGCTATTTCATCAACTCAGCTCTCAATTAACATAAGAAAAAGAGGATCATGGGGGACCAATGGTCACCAATTAGGCATTTTTTTCGATATAGAGGGAGCAAGTAGTACAGTGGGGCTTTAACACCATTTTAAAGACTACATCCCTGCTACGCGATTGTCTGTAAACAAATTCCTTTCAGTGTTTGCTTTGTTTTATTTGTATTTGTATTTTTTTGCCGATAGGCCCTGATGGAGCTGCAGGATTTTAAAGGTGCCCATCGATTCCTGAGCAAGGCCCAGCAGCAGCATCCCTCCGATGCGTCCATACTCAGCGGGCTCAGGGAGCTGGACACGGCATGGAAGAATTGGAATCTGATGGAACGCAGTCGCTATGACAACATGTTTCCTGACTGGAAGAAAGGTAACTTTGCCATCTATGCGGCTCGGGAGGGAAGTTATTTTCCAGACACTGTTTGATCTATTGAAATGATGTAGTTGAGCGCTTGTATGAGAAAACCTGAGGTATGAACTCGCTAGTCAGACCCATATGTCAAGTGCTTTGGGGATTCTGTGATCTTGTTTTTGTGGAAGGTCATAGGAATTCAGATTAGAGTCATAATAATAATACTCCTTATTATAATAACCCAAGTCACTCTTCTTGTAGTTTTCCTGATTATCATTTTCATCTTTATAATTGTCATCCTCATCCCCCTATCCTCATCATTACCATCATCATAGTGCGACGACTAGGAACAGTAGCGCTGTTTAATTATTAATTCTGTGGTTGTTGTTTGACCATGCAACTTTTACTTTTAACCATAGGTATGCACAAGAAAGATTATGAAAATGTTTGTACAATAATGTAGAAAATGCTCCTATAATTATAAACGTACTTGATATGAAAAGCTGTATCCTTGTTAATTGGAAAACCAAAAATTCAAAGTGATCATGAATTGTAATCATTGTGATCCTATAACTTGGTATTGGTTTCCCTCATACTTGTCATTTAAGATACCAGGCCGAAAGACGATGGAAAGACACAGGGGAAAGTACCTGAAGATGTTCAGAAAAACATCAGAGACAAGTTACGGTAAGTCGTATTCCTGAGGACAATTTACTAATTCAGTCAGTATTCCTGTATACTTTCATTGCTCTTGATAACCCAAATGATTGCCTTAGACTTGCCTGACATGTCAATCCTGTCACCTCTGTGTTTTTCAGGCTTCACACTGTAAAGAATCTACCAGGCTCCAACATGTTTTGGGCTCTAGTCAGGTCAATCAGGGAAAACCAGCTGGTATCTCTACAACATTCAAAGGCTTAGTCCACTCCAAATATAATTTGCTTTTAATAGATGCAGAAAAACAAGCCAAGCCAAAACAAATTGAGTAAAATCCGATAACTGATAAGGACGTTAGGAATTTTTGAAAAACAATGAAACAATAGAAATCACTACACAAATTGCCAATTTGGTTATCAATTCATGACGTCATTGCCTCACTATTTATAGATTGATTTATATATTTTTATCCCATTAATTTCCATTTTTATCTCCAAAACTTGATTACACTATGCTTTTGCCCAGGTTATATGATTTGTAGCATAATGCGTGCATGAAATTTCACAAATTATTTTAAGAATTTTGAGGATCAATACTATTTTCTGAATATTGTATTTCATAATCGTTGATATGTATAATTGTATATAAATAGTTTATCAAAATTCACATTTTTCATGATTTAACTGAAGAAAAAAATTACTCTAAATAGTCCATCCACACAAAAACATATTATTATCAACATTACTTGGATGCTGGTGTGAAGAAAATCGGATTCTTAGGGGGAAAATAAGAAATTCATATTATAAATATTAAGAAAACAATTAGTGGATAGTGAGGCAATGACATCACAGACTCAAGAGTGAGTTGCCAACATGTCTTATGATTTTCAAAGTTGTTCATGTCATTAAAAATTCATAACTTCTCTTATTAGTTATCCGATTTTACTCAAACTTTTTTTGATTGGTTTGTCTGATATTTCTGCTTCTATTGAAAGTAGGTTATTTTTGGAGTGGACTTGGGCTTTAATGTATTCAAGGTAGATTCTATGATAATTTATGACTACCTTGGATGTTTAATATTGTTTCTCCTCGTTCTGTGTTGAATAGGGTCTTTCAGGAAGCAAACAAGAAGAATGAGATGACCTTCCAGGCCAAGTCCATGGCACCATCTGAAATCAACTTCCTGGAGACAGCCGCTAAGGAATTAGGCATGACATTCCAAAGAAGAGAATATGTAAGTTCAAAGCAGTCTGCTCAGTTTTAAATCGGACGATATGTTAGCTCGTAAAATGGCGACTGGCTGGAATGCTCCCCAGGGAGTGGAAAATGTGCATACACTGTGTGCGGGTAAGCCTGAACCCGATGACCAGGGTAATAATATATCTGAAAAGTGCTTAGGCACATCGTTTGGATCGATGTATTGAGCGCTATATAAACACAGAATATTATTATTAGATGTGTTATCGTAGTAAATGTGACAGGTCTTATATCATGTGTGAGTGATTAAGCTCTATATAATATTCAAATGGTTGATAAATATGGCAAGTAAAAAAGAAGAATAATTTCATATCAAAGCCTGCATAGAGTATTACTTTACTTTGTTTAGTATTGCAAGTCCAAACATCTCTTTCCAAATTAATATCAATTGTCGATAGTTTAAACATAAGATACCAACATGATTCCCCAAACATAACAAAGAAACTAAATTTTTGTGTTTTGTCCCCTTGAAACTTGTAAGATTTGTCTGATTTAGTCTCTTCTCTCTCTATTTTTGTCCTTATTATTTTAAAAAGAAATCATTTGTTTACCGGTATATTCTATATTTATTTAACTATTATTTATTTATTCATTTATTTATTTATTTATGTATGTATGTATGTAAGGGTGTGTGTATGTATGTATGTATTTAAAAAAAATATATATTTATAGTTTTATTCATTTATTCATTCACTTTGATTTATTCATATATCTTTGCAGCAAGGGGAGAAGATTATCAAGATCATGAAGGACCGTCCAAGCAACACTAAGAAGTGAAAGAACTCTCCTCCTTGCCAGAACCTTATAAACATTCAAACCCACCGTGCCTGCCAAACATTACTGCTCCTGCAGTCTGGTTAGCATCTGTCTTGCTTGCTTGCTTGCGGACGCTAGAGGATTTGTGCCAATAAATACATTTGTTTTATCATCATCAGTATTATTGTTATCGTCATCATTTCATTGGCAGACGAGCCGAGGTCAGACTGCAATGAAAGACACCGAAGTTTGTTTATTCTTCAAACATCTCAGGCAGAATTCTGCAGGAGAAACGGTGAGAAAGATCTTCAACGGCTGAAAAAGTTTTGCTACTCCAGATTTGTTAACCGATTGCGTAGAGGAGTAAGGATTCTCCTGTATTAAAGCCTATGGGATTGGAAGACTTCAGTCCTCAGTGGATTATATGTTTCAACATCTCAAGTTTAGATGGAAAGACGGATAGACTGTTGTTGTGTTGAGAAATGATCATTTACATCATTCTTTGGATTTACAGAATGAAAATTCCTGTTAAAGTGACTCAGTAACATTGAGAAGGTTAATGAAAAAAACTGCGTAATTTGTGTATTAAATGTTACTTATTATATTCCTTCCATTGTACTAACCCTCTAACATGCAAAAGATCCTGAAAAAAATATCAAAGCACAAAGATATTTATGGTTTTCTTTGAAGGCCTCACTGTGCGACACCCTCTAACAGTAAATTCTCCCAACCATTTTTAAATTTTTCCAACTGTTTTTCATGAAAATAAGACATACAAATCTTTCATCACTTAAAATATGTCTGGAACGGTGCCTACAATTCATTGCTTTTTGACAATTTTCATTCACCTAAAATGTAACTAAATAGTTGGGAGAATTAAGGAATCATTCAGATCAGTTTTTCCAATTTGTATCATTAATAATGAAATGTTTTCACTCAAACTTTCAGATTATCTTTAATTGTACATCCTCATTGAATTCACTACCTAAGCCCCATCCTCTCTCATCTGAACAATGTTACAAAGTCCCATTAAGGAATGTGAAGGAAAATAAATAATCTTGCACATTGAATGTTGTGTTTATCATTTATATATATGTAAAGTTATATAACTTCCGATTGTTAACAGATTGTAATCAAAGGCAATTATTTTCTTGATGCTTCAAATTTCTAGAGCCAAAATTCTGTGATTTTTTAAAAAGGGATCTCAAGGTTATATTCTAAAGGCCCCCCCCCCCCAAAAAAAAAAAGTAAAAAATTTTTGCTACCAGCGTAAAATGAGTATGTCAGTTTGATTCTTTAAATCTCAAACTTTAAATAGTGGACAAACTGCAATTAAAGAAAGACTTTTTTCTTTTTTTGCTTCCAATTTCTGAGGTAAAATCTATGTTTTGTAATCTTAAGATAAATTTCTAGATACTACTTGTAGCCTGCTACAGTAAGGTCCAGTGTATTGGTTATATTCTCAAAAGCTCAAAAGCTCAATAAACAATATAAGGACAGATTTTAAACTGAGAAAAGATCACATCCTTTCTGCTTCAAATATGAGAGGCAGTATTTCTTTATCAGGGGCAAAAATTAAATATTTTCAAACATTTTGTTCTGCGGTAAGAACGAATGTTTAAAGGGATCATTTAACAATGTTAAATCTGAGATACACGGCCCTACGTGTTATCAGTGTCTGTGATATGGTGTAATATTGAAGCCCTAAAAAAATTGCACTTCAAAGTGATCAAGAAGTGCCTCAAAAAAGTAAAAATCTTTGAGTGACCGGTTTTACCATACTCGTTTCCCCCAATAGACTGTAGTGTTATGAAAACCGTCAGGCGTACGTTTTTCAAAATTTGTAATTCCAATCATAAATATCTTGATAATCAGACAGGCGATCGGCTTGTAAAAGTCATGGGGTTCCTGACTGACCTAAAGGTTTATAATTATCATTGCATCACGAGTTAAATCCAGAATTTTGTTTCAGAATCTGAGACAAAGTTACCGGATCACTTTAAGTTATATTCTAAAGCGCATATGAATATGAAGAAACTATGGTACCAAAGCTAAATTTCACTATCGCAAAATTTATTGTGTATAATTTGTACTGTTTTATGATGTATGCATTATAAAGAACAAGGATTTTTGCAAACAAGTATTTTGTAAGCAATGTCTGGTAACAAAAATGTAAAGTAGCTGTAACCAGAACAGAAGAGCATGAATTGTATCATTTTTACTGTTTTCTAATGTATGTTTAAGGGCATTATAAAGAACAAGGATTTTTGCAAACAAAAGATTTTAGCTATAATACATTTTCTAGCAAAACAATTTTTGCAAATGTCATGTATTTGTCATCTTGATTATTCATTTTAAGTTTCATTTGATTCTGTGATATTTTTTTTGGGTCATTACCAGAACTCAAGATATAATTATCAAAATGATCTCTTTGTTACATGTAGCCTAATGTCCGAGCCAAAATTGTTAGGTTTTTAAAATCTATTTTATTGCTCTAGAATATGTGTATTGATATACATTAAAAAGTGGAATGTAACACCATGCCATACCAGAGTGTAGTAAAAATGAAGTTGTAAATGTAATTGACTTTATAATCCTCATGTAGAATGGCTCATATGGAAATGTATGCATGTATAATCATTATCATATTGCTTAGGATCAGGTACTGTCTTTTATCATTGATCAGACTACCGGTAATCTAATGTAGAGCCTTATGTGTACAGATATTATTAAAAAAAGGTTAAACTTACACGGTTCACTCTATTGTTAAAAGAAGAAACTCTTTCATTTCATAAACCTTTACAAGTCATGTACTAGGATTGCAAGTTAGATACTAGGATTGCAAGTTAGACAGCTGTGACACTTTCTATCATTTTTATGAGAACTACAAACATGAGATATTGATATCATATTTTGTTGTTGTATATAATTATGTTGAAGTTAACACTTTTCTTGTATTAAATATGTTATTTTATCAGGAAAATGTGCCTTGAATTCTATTCTATTTTGTTCATGATTAATGCGTACTGTATTATCTTACTCTTGACCAATACCTATTGCTATTGTGAAAATAAGAATCGTGTTGAAAGTTTATTAAATCAGATTTTATTTTATTTATTTATTCATTTCCTCTCATAGGGTGGATGGCCCTTTCAGCACAGCTGATTTTCGAAGGGGTCCACAAACATAAAAATAACAATAAGTATACAATGAATTATACAATAATATGTAAAACGTTGAAAGTGCAAGAAGTAAGGCAATGAAAATGTACATGTAGTTACAACAAATAAATATCTAACAAATTAATGTACAAAACAAACAAACAATAAGACAGTTAATTACAGATATTCAACTAGAACGACAACAATAATACAAGTAAAACTGTAAAACCAATAACATAACACAAAAAACATCAAGGTAAACATAAGAGAAAAACGAGGAGAAAAAGCAAAACAAGACAGGAATAAGAGGATGGGTATAATATTTATCACGTTTAAAAGTATTTAAAAAAAAAGGGAAAAAAAAGAAAAAAAAAAAAAAAAAAAAAAAAAATATATATATATATATAACATAACTATAAATAGAATATCAAATTGAAGGTAAATATTGTAAATACACTTTATTTTTTCTCTCGTAGGCTGTCTGGGTTCCCTCTATATTCTCTTTCTTTTTAATCTTTCTCTCTCTCTCTCTCTCTCTTTTGGCCTCTCCCCCTCCCTCCCCCTCTCTCTCATTCACCCACTATCCCAGTTGTATTGCTCCCATCCGTTTTTTCTTCAGTCAATAGTTATTCTTCGAGTCTTTCTTTGAATCTCTAGCTATCAATCTCCGTCGTTTGGCTGTTTGAGCTCTCTCTCTCTCTCTCTCTCTCTCTCTTATAATTAAAATACATTTCGTGTAAAAGGTGAATGCACCGTTTCCTCACGATGCTGTTAGAGATGACGTATTCATAAATATATGTTCTGACTTGGACTGGTTATAGTATGACAGGCAGAGTTGTTTTTTGATAAGCTTATTAAAGTTTTACTGTGAAAAATTAAATGCCCCGAAATTACCCGGACGCGTTAACAATTTGAATAGTACATGTATTGGGAATATTGATAAAGGGGTCATACAGCTATAGCTACAAAATGGGCTGACAAACCAACTTTTACAAATGGCTGGGGTGGGGTGAGGGGGGGGGGGGTGGCTAGTGTCTCCCTGTTGCCCGAAAATTAATTCCCCTGTATTTCTATATTTTACCACTAAGCGAGGGAAGTGAGAAAACATTTTGACACTTTTTTAAGGCGAAAACGAAATTTCATAATTATAATAGATATGAAAAATACAAATAAACCACCTTGCTGCCCGAATATGAGATAGCAGTTGCCCGAATATAGTTAATTTTTCAATTCTCGAAGAAAGGGGGAGGGGTAATGTGGTTGGATGAGCAAGATTAGTGTGCGCTTGTAAAAATGGGGACTGGTCGCAATGCTCCTCAGGGAGTGGAGAATGTGCATACATTATGTGCGGGTAAGCCTGAATCCGATGACCGGGGTAATAATATATACTGCGCCTAGAACAAAGTATTACTATTAGGCGCGTTATATGTGATCTTTGTGATCTATTATTATCATAATTAAAGATTTATTTTGTAGAAATAATGATGAGTCTTGGTAAGCATGGACAGTAATAGTTACGCAACCACTAGTCTTACAATCACCCGTTAATTAAATGGTGAAGCGGTAGACTATTATATTCGGAATTAATTCCTTGAAATGCTGGAGCGCTGTAATGGCAGCTATATAGGCTGAAGCCGGGTTAATAACACAGAACTGTGGTTAACAATACATGCGCCTCGGAATAGAATTCTAGATAGACGGCGCTATAGAATTTTTTTTTTAATATAACGGTTTTCATTGTACACATTTCTTGCCCGTATTCGCCGGTTATTTATTTTTCACTGTAATAAGGTAAATGCGTCATGCAAGGGATTTCAATCAGTTATAGATTGCCTCATCAAAACCCAATTATGAATGAAGTACAAAAGTGCATGAACTAGAAATGATAATTTCCTTCACTGTGGGCATCTACACATTGACTAGATGGGGGAAGACAATGACCCCAAGTTCGATCTTGCGCGGCTTTAGTTCTAATTAGCAAGCTAGTTCACCACTTAATTATTATGTAAACGTACATTGTACATTGTAAAGCGCTTTGAGAGGGCTTTCGGTCATGAAATGCGCTATAAAAGAACGAATTATTATTTTTATTAGTATTAATTAAAAAGCCAAGCAGAGATCTTCTTTTGTATAGCTTCCATTAGAAATGGGTCAACGCTTTCGGGCATTATTTGGGAATATATTTCCAGAGAAGAACAGAGCTATAGTTTCAAACTTCTCTCGACTAAAATATACACAGCCTCATTTATCATAGGAACTGACTAAAAGGGAGAGTAAAATCAAGTACAGTGTATATACTAAAATGTCTACGCGCAACTTTAAGTTACTATCTCCACCAAATATCATTTTTGTTGGGTTAATGATTTTGACGATATGGACTTCCTTTCTACAGAGCGCTGATTGTGAGTATATATGTATTTTCTGTAGATACATCATGTTGCTGCAGTCTAGCCCAATTTGTTGGTGACTGCACTTCCCGTATTTATCCACCTTTTGTTCCGATCGAGTCCCGCATAATAATCGAACCTCCTGCGCGACACCATTTGTCCCTATTTTTCAGACTCTTGAACTTATATTCTCACTACAAACTTTGTGACTACTTCGCTTTCCATTGCTTATTGAGCTGATACAAAGGGAATCTACGTCAGTCATCGCTACAAAAACAAGTTAAAAATATGCAAGCCCCGTGGTAGTTCCACTAAAACGTGGATGAACTGTCTAATTTTTCTCCTCGTCGAGTTACATTTTAGATCTAGAATTTCGTCTGCTTTTTACTTGTTTGCATAGTTACACAGTGGATGATGTTATGGTCATGATGATGGCAAGGCATGTGAGTCAATTTTCGACCGTATATCTCGGGGTAAAACAAATAAACAACATACCCCCCCCTTTTTGTCCCGGAAATTTGACAATTTGGCCGACCGATATTTTGTTCAGTTGGGGGGGGGGGGGGGGGGGGGGGGGGTAAGGTCACCTTTTTTGGTTTACCCTTTAGACTTTAGTACGATTTATATGTATATAAATATATATATATATATATATATTTAGATTGAAACAAAATTGAGGGGGAGGGGGTTTCCTCCAAAACACACACATAACAAAAAATTGAGGGGGGGGGTTCGACCCCCCCCCCCCCATGCGTACGCGCCTGCTTGGGTTGAGAGTGGCAAAATAATGTAGATCCATTTTGTTTTCTTCAGGTCCATACGGGCAGGCAGGATCGAGCACAGCACAGATGAGAGAGAAGTCCGAAGACTGTCATTTCAAAATGCTTTTTTTTTCATTTTCTGTAGATACTTGTCCATCTGGTTGGTTGCTATTCTCCTCCAGCTGTTACTTCATCGACTTGGAGGACAGGACTCGGCCCGGCGCGTCGGCGGCCTGTCAAGTGTACGGAGCTTCGTTGGCCGAGATCACGTCGGCCGAAGAGAACAGTTATATCGGAGACCTAGCTGCTGCCTCGGACACGGCCTTGTGGATTGACTGCAGGGACGACATCTCGGAGGGGGACTGGTTGTGCGGGGATGATAATCATCCAATTACCTACACCGGTATGAATAATGTGTTTGTGATGATGAATAATTTAGAAAGATAAATAGGGGAGGGGTGAGGGCAGTATTATGATGACGAAAGTGGTTAAAACTTTACCCCCCCCCCCAAGAGGGGCGGATCAGGGGGGGGGGGGGGGTGTTTCGGTGGTTTCAACCCCCTTGGGCAACCAAGTGAGAAGAAAAAAAAGAAAAAAAAGTAAAACAGTAAAACGGCGTGATTTTGGGAAATTTTGTTTGTTACCCCCCCCCCCCCGCCCTTGGCAAAAAACTAGATCCGCCCCTGCCCCACATTTTTCAATTTTGCCGACGAATAATTGCCAGCCTATAGTGACGCCTCTGAGTCAGACTGTCAACGAGATAAATTGATAGGCAGACAGACAGGGATATCCAAAGATTAAAGGTAATGCACATTTTTGGTAAATGTTAAAAATTAGCTGGATAGGGATTCTTTACAATTTTGATATATTTGGATGCCCCTGTGGATGTTTATAAGCACTAGCCCCTAAAAACCTTCTGCTTTCGAGAAAAATTGAATATTAATATTTACCGGTGCTCCCGGTAAATTTTGGTAAATTTCAAAAAGCACATACGGCCGGAAAATGGTAGCTGCGACCATGACAATTTCAGAATATGTGATATAATTTCCAAAGGGGAATAGCTAATCGGTCGATTTTAGTCAAGAAACATTGTTTTAGAGCTTATGACCTTGAGAGTGAGCTATAAAACACAAAGAGTTTGTTATTTACAATTTCATAACTTTAGACTCGATTTCAACCGCGACAAAGATCACTGAATATTGTAGGATCGCATATATGCTTTCAATATGTCCATTTGAACCAAATTCATGACCCCATACCAAAACTTTGTATTATACCTTTAACGAAAACGAAGAGAACTAGGGGATCGAGAGAGAAGTGACATTATTTTATGTTCTCATCTTTAAATATTTTGTAATTCCTTATATTCAATTATTTCAAAGAGTTTTGCCGATGTTAATCATTTGTTTTTATCATACTTAATGTTTCTACGGTTCTCTCTCTCTCTCTCTCTCTCTCTCTCTCTCTTTCTCCCCTTCTCCCCCCATATACAAATTCATTCCGAACATTATTTTTGTCACTGTATTATTGACAGGTTGGGGACCAGGAGAGCCCAACAATATAGATAATGAAGACTGCGCCGTCTTGTACAGCGGTTGGTGGTACGATATTCCTTGTACAGCCACAGTTCCATCAGTCTGCAAGAAAGATGGTATTGGCAATGGTAAGATAACAAGCTCTTGCTAACTGATGTGAACGCGGGGGGGGGGGGGGGGGGTCATGTGGGAGGGGGAAGGAACTATTGCGTCATCATGTACAACGATCCTTGGTATGATAAGCCATGATTTACAAAGCGAAACAAATCTCATTTGCAAGTGGGGGGGGGGGGGGATTGCAAATTGGAAGCAGGATCGATCACTCATCTCTGAAGAATGGAAAGTTCTTAGCGCGCGGGCCATGAAAGGGGTCGGGGGGGGGGGGGGTCGTTGTGTCATCCGATCAATCTGACTTGCGTGCATAGAACAAAATAACATTTTTGCATGAAAAAGTGAAGTTTTCTAAAGAGTGCGTTTCTTTCCAGCGTTGGGATACCTGTTACTCACTTGGGTAACCTTTCATAAAGTATAACATAAAAAAATAATATAAAATTTCTCTGTACTTTTGTCGGAAAAAAACATAGTAACTCAGCACATTTAACAATTTGGAAATCTAATGACTTTTCAAATGAGGCTTGAATTTGAATGCACCATAATTGATTTTAGTGACAAAAATATGAAATTGGGCGGGAAAAAACTAATATGAAACACCGGTATACTCCCGCCTGAATCTACGGCAAAATACCCCACATGGTACCCTATAGCTACTTAATCCTTGTGGGTATAGTTGTACAAAGGTTGACTTGATTTAGGTAATTTATGAAAGGGTTAATCGTGGTGCTTGTCATGGATTATTATTTGTCCGAGGATAGTTACCAGACAGGGGTAATTACCCGAAAGTGCGTGCGTGTGTGTGTGTGTGCGTGTGTGTGTGTGTGTGTATGGTTGGGGAGGGTGGGGATAGTTGCCCCTAGATAAAATTAGAGATATTGAAATTGAATTTCACCTTGCGTTCATTTGTTCCCGGCTATTTAGCCGTTCCATCCTCGAGATCAATGACCTTCAAGAAAGACGTCTCCAATCCAGGCTGTCTCAGAAATAACGTCATCGAGCAAATTGAACAATCTACGCTGATCAGCTGCGGAGGGCGCTGTCTCCAGTCTGCGGACTGCTCCTCAATAAATTACTACCCTCATCGAGAGAGATGTGACCTTAACAGTGCCACTAAGGCGGAGGCTAACGATTCTGATTTCATCGAGTTTTTTCATTGTGAATACTATGACATTCTTTCATAATTTATTAGTCTCGTGCAGTGGAGTAGCGTGGGCTCAAACATTTGGGATGGGGGGGGGGGGGGGGGCACCAGTCTGTAGTTTCAAGTTTTACGTTTTATTTGCTCCGCAGTTTACCATAAATATATAGACACACCTATGAAATGGAAATTATATATATACAATACATTATGAGCATGTCTCAATGATTCTCAATTCATACGATAGATTAAATAGAATGTGAGGAACCTAGCTATTGAAAAAGCAGTGCTTGTAACTAGGGGCCTGGTAAAATAAACATTGTAAATGTAAAACAGTAGCAGAAGAGAGAGACGTAATTGAGGGGGGGGGGGGTTAAAACACAATGGAATAAGGAAATTTCTATTCAAAATAATGCATTAGCACCAATAACTGTCTTTTTACTACTTACAGATAACAAACTAAATTTGGTTGACTCAGAACTATGTAAATTTTGTAAAAAGTTCCCTGAAACAATGGAGCATATTTTGGGGGAGTGTGAATATGTAAGGCCGCTATGGTATGAGGTTCAAAGCTGGTGTAAAGATGTTACTAGTCCTTATGCAAGTTTGAATTTTGACTCTGTATCATTTAGATATAAAAGAAATAACCCGAATTTGTTTTTGAGCCTTTGTTTAATCTTAATGAAAAAAAATGATATATGTATATGTTAACAGATAGGAAACATAGAACATCGTTTAGATGTTTCAAACATTTGATTAAGTTTAATTTTTCTCTTGAAAAGCAAGTGGCTTTGAAAAATAATACAACGAGCGAATTCTTTACTAAATGGCATACGTTAAATGTTAATGCTTTAGACGATTAATATATAATGTAAATGAATTTGTAAGTGAATTTTATCGGGGAAGAAATAATGAATAATTCATGACTTCTCGTGTTCGGTTTAATAAACATTCAGGTGGTGCAAACATGCGGTGGAAATAGGGGATACTCTACTATTTATCGGCTCGTTACACCTCTTCCTTTTAGTGTAATTTTTTTTCTTTCTTTTTTTTCCCCTGTATTTTATTAAACTCGTATGAAATAATTTGTCAAATTACTGCCCTCTTACATTTGATTATGTACGTCTCTCTAAAGTAAACATTTTCTGTCCCGGTCATTTTTCCACGTCCCCTGGAACTTATTCTTTACAAGCTATGCTTTTCTATGTGTTCCTGCACATTGCACAGTTTTCTGCTTTTCTTGTCTGGGTTTCCTTTATACGTGATAATAGTTGTCAAACAGATTATGTAGTCTGATTAATTTATCAATTACTAAAATCATTTTGTAATTACGAAACAATATAGGATGTCTTTTATGTATATTTTGTTATCTGTATTGAATCTGCATGTGAAATGTGAAATGTGAAATGTGAAATGTGAAATGTGAAACCAATAAACTCAAACTCAAACTCAAACTGTTACGACATTTAAAAAAAAAAAAAAAAAATCTTCTCTCATTTCTGTTAGATTGTAAAATTGTATTGTTCTGTTTCTGTTTTGTTCAAAATGCAATGTATTTTATTATTTCCCGAAGTGAGGGGATATTTAAAGAAACCTCCTTTTGGCAGATTAAAATACCAAACGAATGTGTGTTTGATCGACCCTCAGAGTTATCAAGATGGTACCACTGTTTCTATACCAGCTAGGTTAGCCGAATTCTGGTAACGAATTAAAATATAGGCTTTTATCATACACGGGGAAATGAGTCGCAGATGTTTCGGATATTTTCTTTTTTAATTCGACAGACGCAATGACACAGACAATCGTTAGCTCTGACTATTTATTACCATGATTCTGACACTGCATTTACTGTAGCTACATGGTTACAAAAAATGGTCTAGGAGAATTCTTCGTCAGTCTCCACATCTTTCTCAGATAGCCTAACCAAACAAAAGCAAGTATTACCAATGGCTAAATGCATAACTATCCACAAATCGTAATCACATTTCATAATATTATGGAAAAAAACATTACCACGGAGCTTGTAAACAACGCTTCTAATTTCATTGGCCGACCTATATATTGAATCTATTATTTAGGTATGCCAACTTTACAATTTTCAATTCACAAATATCGCAAACAATAGGCCGGCTTAATAAAATGTTAATTATAGTTCTTAAACAAATTGTACTCTGGGCCACTCTAGATCATAAGCTTGCCGTTGCAGGCATGGTAACAAAATAATGCATGCTAAGTGGATTTCATCTATGCTGTTTTGAATAGCAGGTCAATCAAATAGTAACCATAGTAACTTTACAATTTTCAATTCACAAATATTGCAATTATTAAATATAATTCTTGAGCAAAATTTACTCTGGGGCACTCTAGATCTAAAGCATGACAGGTATGGTAACAAATAATGCATGCAAAGTACAATTTTCAATTTACAAATATCGCAAACAGTAGACCGGCTAGCTTACTAATACTGCTTTCTAACTGGCTTCTATCGGAATCACACCGATGAAAATACCGATTGAATTTTCCTTTTGTAAACAAAGGTGAAACCGCAGTTTTCCCCCTGTCGCTTTCTAACTGCCGGTGAAATTCACTCGCTGTGGCGAGCCCTTGCCGGAAGTGAAGAATAATTTATTGCGTAATTATTAAGCCCGCGCTCCATCTAGCTAGCATGCAGCATGTTCAACCATAAGTCAACAAACACAGCTGGTTACGATAAAGCGCGCGTATACTGCGACCTTTGACCATTTTAATCGCCTTTTTCTCCCGAACGCTTTCTAACTGGCAGTTTCATCGGTGTCACACCGATAGAATGAGAATTTCTCCTGCTCTTGAACAGGAGAATTTAATCGCCTATTTCTCTAAGTTGGAAATCGCATGTAGATGCGGTCACAAACAAGGCATCGAGGACCCTTGGATTCATTCGGAGGAATCTCGGAAGACAATGTCCAACAGAAGTGAAAAAACTGGCATACATCTCTCTCGTACGATCCCAGCTAGAGTATGCTTCGGTAGTATGGGACCCCAATAAGCGGAATCAAATAGACCAACTCGAGAAGGTCCAAAGACGTGCACTTCGTTTCATTTGTGGAAACTACCAGCGTGATGCCAGTGTAACATCCATGCGAGAACAACTTAATCTCCCAACACTTGAAGAAAGAAGAAAACGGGCACGTTTGTCAATGTTCTACAAGATAGCAAATAACAAAATTGCGATACCAATACCGGAGTACATCAAACCGAGGCAGCGCACTACAAGGAGGAGTCAACCAGAACGATATATGAGACTAGGCTCTTCAATGGACTCTTACAAATTTAGTTATTTCCCCAGGACACTTAAGGACTGGGACGAGCTACCTCAAATCATCGTTGAACTGCCCTCTTTGGAGCAGTTCAAGGTGGCTCTTGAAACAATTTAGTTCCCTTTTCAGGAACTGTACCGCATAGAGCTGTATAATTATACAACTCTATGCTTTATCCTCATCTAGATGCTGAACAGGCGTTGATGAGTATCACCATAGAAGTAGAAGTAGAAGTTCTCTTCTTCTCATCGGCTATTTAATCGCCTTTTTCTCCTCTGTTGCTTTCTAACTGGCAGTTTCATCGGATGCGTCACTTCACTTTAACCCTTTTTGTTTCTCTTCAATTCCCTGTACTTCAGCTTTGGTATATGCTCAACTTCGTATTGCAAATTTATTTTGACACAAAATTAGCTCAATTATTGAAAGAGTAACAGAGGACCTCCATTTTTTATAAAAGGCACTTAACATTATAATAACTTAATCAAACAGGCACGCATTCAACAATACCAGGCAAATCCGACAAACTTTTGATAAACATGGACAAAAAACACCAATCAATACTATTGATTGATAATGGTCTTAGCATCCCATACTAGAGTTATTTTTGTGTACCTTTTAATTTGATTAGTGGCTTACGAGAATTGATAAAAAAAGAATTGTGACAAAGAAGTCACAGTTAATGTTCATTATCATTAATTTGATACGGGGACAACCATCGATTCATCTATTTAAAAAAAACACACATATAGGTGTACTTCAAATTCAAATTACCCTGTTTGTAGGATTTGTAATATCCTTTATTATTCCTGATTATTAAAGTTGTTTCTATTGATGTTCTTAGATGATACTTTCAACTTAATCATAACGGTAGCGTTTGACAGGACTATTAATTGATTATTCTTCTCGCTCCTCTACTTAGCCTTTAAACAAGGCCACTTGTCTGATAGACGCCGAGCGACTTAAACGAGACTAATCGCGAAAACCCGAGTGAACGAAAGAGCGAGAAGCGTCACTCGGCCGGTCGCGCGTTCACCCCGGGTATCTAGACTCATCTTAGCCGCTTAGCCAGAGTCACGAGGCCTTGTCAAAAGGCTATCCTCTACTCTGAATTTAATTTTCTTTTCATTCCTTTATGTAAATGATTATATGGGTGTGTGCGTAAGGGTCAGTGCGTGTCTTGTGCGTGTGCGTATGTGTGTGTGGGGGTATGTGCAAGTGCGTACGCGAGAGTGTGTTTGGTACAACATCACTCCAATAGCACTTCATAATTTCATCCATACCAAGTATTGATATTCCTTAAGAGTTGTCAAAAAGGTGCTTCAATACCGGAGAATAATTGCAATGCGGGTAATCATAAAAGGAAAGACACATTTTTTTAGCACAAGAACCATTCCAGGTATATTTGGTCTAATCTTTTGAGTTGCCAAAAAGTTTACTTATATGCAATATCGGGTGAGATACTCCCAAATGAAAAAACAACTGCACCTCAGGATATAAGCAAGACCTAGGGCCATTTGAGTCCTAGTAACGAATTAAAACATAGCTGTTATCATACATGGGGAAATGAGTCGCAGATGTTTCGAATATTTTCTTTTTTAACTCGAAAGACGCAATGACACAGACAACCGTTATCTCTGACTATATATTATCGTAATTCTGACACTGCATTTACTGTAGCTACATGGTTACACAAGATAGTCAAGGCAAATTTCTCGTCAGTCTCCACATCTTTCTCAGATAGCCTAACCAAACGGAAGCAAGTATAATACGGAAAGCTAAATGCATAACTATCCAGAAATCGTATTCATATATCATATAACGGAGGACAACATTTTTTTCACGGAGCTTGTAAACAACGCTTCTAATTTCATTGGCCGGCCTATATATTGAATCTATTATTTAGGTATGCCACCTTTACAATTTTCAATTCACAAATATCGCAATCAATAGTCCGGCTTAATAAAATGTTAAGTATAGTTCTTTAACAAACTTTACTCTGGGCCACTCTAGTTCATTAGCTTGCCAGGCATGGTAACAAATAATGCATGCTAAGTGGATTTCATCTATGCCGTTATGAAAAGCAGATCAATAACATAGTAACCATGGTAACTTTACAATTTTCAATTCACAAATATCGCAGTTATTGAATATAATTTTTGAACAAAATTTACTCTGGGCCACTCTAAACTAAAACTTGCCAGTCATGGTAACAAATAATACATGCAAAGTGGATTACATCTATGCTGTTATGAATAGCAGATCAATAACATAGTAACCATGGGAACTTTACAATTTTCAATTCACAAATATCGCAAACAGTAGACCGGCTTACTAAGATCTAAAGCTTGCCAGGCATGGTAACAAAATAATGCATGCTAAGTGGGTTTCATCTTTGTTATGAATAGCAGCTCAATAAAATAGTAACATCAAGAATCATATCAATCATGTTACTGACAAGTTTTCATAAAAAGGAACCGGATAATTACGATTTTAATTTACTGTTGATTAGATAGACGGACACAAGATAGCACAACAATTTGTTAGGCTAAATTTCTCTGGATTATGAAAAAAAATTATAATTTGAATATGGGAGTGCCTGATTATTGTATTCATTCTTGCCATGTATTTCAATAGCGAATAAGTATAACTCGCTTAATGACGATTTGAAGCTATAAGGACCCCTATACTTCTCAAGGAGGTACATGTATTCATACGAAGATTGCCCGACACTGCAACACTATGGAAATGGAAAAGTTAATTTTATGTTTTATCTTACTTTTAGAGAGGAATTGTAGTGCAAAGTTTCTAGAAGAAATATTCAAAAATGTACCTCAGTAAACCTGAGGTACCTCAATAAACTACTGAGGAATACTATAGCTTACTTCATCTATGGCAACTTCTTTTAGTGACATTATTTTAGTCACTTCGGCAAGTACTCAAAATATTCACAGTTATCTACTCTCTTGAAGTCTGAACTTGACGTGGTCCTGTTTGAGTTGTTGAGCTGACATCTTCTTTGGCCCACGAAGACGTTCATTGATGAACAGCTAGGAAACCTGATACAGCTGGACAAGCAACGGATCAAAGAAGATGATTGGATGTCTTGGACCACGTGATTTACCAGACAAAAACCTGTATGTATGGTGTCTTTCTTCATGTATCCAGTGTTGGAAGTTATGTCCTGCGTCAGATGCGCTTTCATCGGGGCCGATGTGGAAAGAACTGGTAGCTCCATTGTTAGCGGGGTTGTTGAGGGATATGACTGCTGCGTTGTAACCGCGGCAGTGGAAGAAATCGGTTGCTCTGTTGTGACCGCGGCAGTGGACGACAATACTGTCTGCTTTGTTGTGGTCATGGCTGAAGAGGGAACCGGTTGCTTTGTTGTGACCGCGGCTGTGGACGAAACCGACTGCTTTGTTGTGGTAATAGCTGAAGAGGAAACCGGTTGCTTTGTTGTGACCGCGGCAGTGGACGAAACCGACTGCTTTGTTTCGACTGTGGGTGTAGCTGTGTGAGATTGGGAATAATACATGCAAAATTCGTTTTAAACACAAGCAGGGCCATGTAATGGGCGAATGGGACTACCTTGTTGTTAACGTCAGGATAACGGATCGAAAACGTTACAATGACTTCGCTTATATTGACAAAAATACTGTTTGAGGAAGGAGATATTAATTTTTGTTTTGAGGATGTTATATTGTGCTTACCTTTCTTCTCGCAAACGATGGAAAACCCGAGTGAGCAAGTTATATCGCTCCATACTCCTACCAGGGACATTACACAGTCTTCAAGCCCGTGTAAATTGTTTGGTTCTGAATCGCCCCAAGCTACACGCAAAATAATGAATAAATGTAAAAGATAATCAATACATTGACCCAGTCATTGACTACGTTTAGAGCGTGTTATAATTATACAAGCATATCTTTATAACATGCCCTACTACTTAACAAAACGGTATAAATTATCTTGAAAGTAATATAAATTTTGTGAATAATCATATAGTTAAGTTGCAAATATTTGATTATTATTTAACGAAAACTAAGTATCATAACATGATTGTTACCAGAGAAGTATTTTGATGTTGTGTATGTTATGAAGTATTATTTGAAAATACTAAATAAATTATATTGAATTTAAACTTGAAATTAAACTTGAATATGATATTCATAGAGAAATCGAGGGCGAGAAGACACTATAAAGAGACGCACTAACACCGATTGACGCAGACAAAGAGCAGAAGGAAAGACAGACAAACAGAGATAAACATAGAAGATAACAGAAAAGGGGGATGGGGGATATAGGGAGATGTATGAAAAGTTGAAAACATGGCAAAAATCATGACGATTGAGACGTGCCATTCATAACGATTAAAGTGGGTCTTAGCTAGATGGGTCAAATTTGCAGTAACATCGAGCCATATAGGCTACGTGCATAAATGTCCCGAATTATCATTTTTGTCCGAGATACATTTGGATGCAGGATAATGTTTTAGGGCCGATGAGGCGTATAGGACCAATAGTGCCTGCACCATGAAGCAGAACCCTACCCTGGTCTATAGGCCCATGTTCCATCCGTTGATCCCACTGAACCTTAACCCAACTCTATCCGTTATGACGTACGGTTGCCCGCGAGGCGTCATTTTGATTGCGTTATTATCTGAGCTAATCACCGTTGCAAATGCAATTAGTACATAGAACTGTATATTAACAACTCTATGCTTTACCCTCATCTAGATGCTGAACAAGCGTTGATGAGTATTACCATAGAAGTAGAAGTAGAAGTAGAACACGCGTATTCAAGTAATGTAACGCAATTATGTACATTGTTTACTGTGTGTCCTCCTTATTATGTACGATGTCGCCCTCTTATGGCGTGCCAAAGTCCGCACCAGTTGCTAACGCAGTACTGACGCAGTTCTTCGTCAGATAAACTAAGTCTCGTGTGCAAGCTAAGCCCAACTCTAAACCTAAACAATTAAAGAAATGCAGGGAACTAGGAAAAAAATGGTACAATAATTGGTCTTCATATCGTACCTGTGTAACTAATTGGATGATCATCGTCTCCACAAACAAATTGCCCTTCTACAAGATGGTCTCTGCAGTAGAGCCATATATGCCGACTATTTGCGATGCTCGTCACGAAAGTGTTCTCCTCCGCGGACGTGATCTCAACTATCGAAGCTCCTTGCCCTTGACAGGTAGAAGACGCCGTGTCCCAGCTCATGCTACCTTCCTGGAGGTAATAGCAACTGGACGAAAACTCACTCCATCCTGTCGGACATTCGGCTAGGTGAGAGAAAACGAGAAAAGGTGAAATATGATAGAAAAAAAGAGAACACTGAGTGCGTGTGTGTGTGTATGTGTGTGTGTAAGAGAGAGAGAGACAGAGAGAGAGAGAATGTAGGGTGCAACGAAGAGATTCCTTAAAAAAGCGGCATCTCAAAGTCACATTTTACCAAGTAAGTTGTTTCACATCTAACTTAGACTATTAGACCTACACCAGTCATTGTCCTTTAAAGGTACTATGTCCCATTTGCAGGCCAAAAAAATGAAAAAGTTGAATTCCAACTGCATTTGAAAGATCATACTAATTTAGAACTTCCCTAAAAAAGGTAGAGCTTGAAAATGTCTTCAAGTGGGAAAATAATGACTATTAGTTGTCAAATCGACTTTAGGGCTATAGAGCCCAAAAGTAATAGTCTTGATTTTCAGACAATTGTACCGAATGGTCATACGTTTTATGCTGCGCAAAGATTCAATCAGTTTAATCTTGGCCATCGCAAGAAGTGGGTTTGATGTAGACAAATGCTTATGTACCCTTTACAACTCTTTTCATGTATGTTATTACCAAAGAAGAAAAAAGCCCAGTCAGTCACTTAATAGTGTCTGACAGTGAAGTCTAGCAAGTAAACGGGTTTCCTTGCATAATTTGAATATGAGGACACTGCTAACGTTTAAATTTCACAGATAGGACATTTATGACATATTCATAATTCCTGCAAAGTTCTACAGAATTTGAGGTTGGCTGCAAAAGGGACATAGTACCTTTAACTTGTTTTAAATCAAATAGGATCCTATGCGTTCTTTAAAATGTAAGTTGTATTTCCATATCTAATATTGATCACTTTGTGGTTCGTTGCGCTGTCTCCTCTTCACCCTCCACACCCTATGAAGGAAGCCTTAATTGGTTAAAGAGCCTAGCCAAGGACCTTTTAATATATATATATATATATATATATATATATATAAGTCATTTTCATTAATTAAAGAAAATGTGCTTTTCAATGTTTTTTATTTATTTATTTAACATATTTATACAGGATAAAAAAGAAACAATCGAATCAGCAAAGCTGTTTTCCATCGATGTCCTGTTAACATGATTAAACATTTCCGATTCTAACCAATGGGATTCTTTTCATTACATCAGTAAAAAAATACACAAAATGCTTTTAAATGCAAGAAAAACACAATATTAGAAATTCGTTTGAAAGAAGTTAATGAATGACCAATTTTTATTTGTTAGGTGAAAAAATAAAATAGCAACAATAAAGACGGTTAAGAATCCCCATGCATGGTTAGAATTAGATAACATGTGCAAATACGAATATAATAATTCATGTTCAATGTTCAATGTTCAATTTATTTCTCCACAAATGCAAAACATAGGGAGCTACATAAAATAAAATACATACATACAATACAATAATAGAACATGTACATTATATATAAAACGACTCCAGTTGGAGCAATGTATGTTTTAAAAAGAAACAAATCAGCAAATGTGGAAGGGGTAGTCAAAAATAAAAAATGATTTGTCGAGGACTACCCCCAATAATTAAAAAAAATTATACAATTAAAACTTAAAAGTAAATATAAGGTAAAATTATGAGGTGGTACCAATAACGAGAAAGAAGAGGGAGAAAAATATCAAAGGCAGGGGGGGGGGGGGGAGTGCATCTACCTATATGTGAATGTTGTAAAGGATGGGTTGCTTAACAGGAATAATCAGGAATAACAGGAATAATCCATATAAATATTATGGAAGGGACAAGTGATTTAGACATCTAGTTGGATACTTTAAAAGGATAAGCGTCTCAGCTACCCCAGCAGATATTTTAAAGTACATGGGGGTGGCATTACAGTGCCTTTAAATGCTTGAAAACAAAACGATAAATAGGATTGCCCTCTAGTTGTGTATGTACATTATCAAGGAACTAATATAATTGCAAATAATTAACTTACATGCAACTACAGGGATAACGCAAAGCAGCACTTCAAAGAGTATCACACCAACTGAAATCAGTTTTGAAGATCGTTTCAAGAAGCTCCCACCAGTCAACATCTTGCTTGCGAGACAACTCAGTTCAGTATTCCAGGAGATGATTCAAGGAATGAAATTTGTGCTGCTCTCTTTTGAGTTACTTCTCGACGAGTAAAATGATCACCGTTCGACAACCTACCGACTTATACTATTTGCCCAGATATATAATATATAATACTTAACAGTGTTTGATTTAGTTGGTATTGCTAAGTGAAATTAACATCACACTTCAATTACTGTTCCATTAAGCTTCGTTCACACTGTTTACCGGTTTACCCCGGCATATGGGAACGAGCGTTTAATTAGGAGTGGAAAATTGAGTTGTCTGCTTCACGTACTCTGTTGCATGTTTCTATTGTGTCGTACACGAACTAGAACATTCTTTTATGTGTGTGACAATGGGCATACAATTTGGCAGATTAAAAGGGTCGATGTTATCTGGGGCTATCCTGTAAGCGTTTTTCTTTTTTTCCTACTGGTTAATTGTTGTTGTTATTGGTGAACCGTTTTCCCATTTTCATTTGCAAAAGCGTCTGGGATTATCACAAATGAGACTAAGAAAATAAGAGGTCTAAGTTTATTAAAAATGTCGTTTAATGCAAATGAAATGTAAACTCAAATTACCATGACAACCATTTTGGTCAGGAAAGCCATCTTTTGTGTACGCCTAAGTGCGTGCGTACAGTTCGCTTATTTTGACACGCCAAGAATAAGTAAAGATTATTATAACAATCACGGACTATTTATTTTTGATATGTGAAGGATAACAACACTAAAAGACTTTCTTCATTCATTGCACAGCTCTATCATGTAATTTTGTTTAAAGGTATAAGCACAGCATGGACCAATTCTACCAGTCCTGCAATCACGTGTTGGGAATTTTATGGTGACTATATAGGCCTATTGGGTGGATGAAGGGAGGGGGGCGGGGGAGGGGGGGGGGGAGTGGGTGTAGGTACAACATTATTGTCGGGTCATGCTTCCAATGTGATATTCTGTGACATTTCTTCATACAGTCCCAAGTCAAAAAGGAGGGTCGAGGATTATCAGAAGGAGGTGGGCAAAAAAATTATAAAGAAGGAAAGTCCAAGATCCCTTGGTAGCATAACATAATGTACTGGCTGTTGTGTCGAGCATGGTAATTTTTCCACTCGTGGATTCACCTATACTTTATATATCTCTCTTTACATAATAATTTCTCTCAGTCGATCTTTCTGCACCTCTCTATGTATTCTCCTACCTATATCTCCCCCTCTCTATATATATCTCTCTCATACACACACACACACACACACACGCACCCACACACACAAGCTCAAATGCGCGCACACACTATATCTCTTTATTTTTTTTTTATCCCCGTTTCTCTTTTGAATCTGTCCCTCTGTTTCTCCTTCCTTCCTTCTCTCTCTCTCTCTCTTTCTCTCTCCTTTCTCTCTCCTCTCTCTCTCTCTCTCTCTCTCTCTCTCCCTGTATACATATATCTTTTTCTCGCCTCTCTCCCTTTATTTCTCGGAATTGTCTCATCCTTCATCTCTCTCTCTCTCTCTCTCTCTCCCAATCAACTTTTACACCGTTGTACTTGTAACCCTTGTCGACCGATTTGTCGACACGTCTCAACAATTACACAACTTTATGACCACTTTTAGAGAATCTATACCGACTTAATTGTACCGTTGTCCAAACATAGGGATGAGAATATTTATCCAACACTCAGCCGTCCTTGATTTGCTACGTTCTATCATCAATACCTACACGATCATAGTCCGTTTTATTCAAGTGCAGAATGTTTAACCGTCTGCTTTACGGTATCTTTAATGGGTTATACGACAGACAGAAGCAAAACAAACTTATCTTTACCATGGAGTTACTAGCCCTCCAAGTCTTTACCAACACGGCGTTTGCGTTTGAAACAAAAAAGTCGATGCTCAGTAATAAATTTGGGCGAGCGTAAATGTCATTTATAGCTGAATAACTATTTTTAGTCACGTATAATTTTTTTCATAAATATACAGATATTTACATTTGTGCCTGAATAATAACGACAGTTTACTTTCATGCTCATATTCATTATCTACAGAACGAATATAAGAATGTATATAATTATCCATTCCGACTCCCTGGTAACTTTTTACATTGTTGGAATGTGTTAGGTCACCATAATGGTTGCTAGATTACGGGCAAACCTTTGTAAAAAAAAAGATTTTAATGATAGCCTCATCTCCGCATATTAATCTTAAATGAGAAGTGAGCTGCTCAAGCAGTTAATATAATTGTTAAAAAAAAATAATACGATGTCGCTGAAAATGATTAAAAAAAATGATGCGATAATAAAAGTAGGCCTATTGTTGACAAATCGTTCACGGATTTTATAATCTCGAAGTTATCTAAATTAGATGAAACTATATGTACCTGGTTATTATCATATCAAACAAAGTTTGAACTGAGTCCATGACATGCAAATCTGTTCTGCATGCTGACTCAATATTTAATCACTGTTCTTTTAATTTCTCGCTAGGCTACATTGTATGTACATTCTTTTTGCATTGAAATGTCTGTGATGGAATAAAAAGCAAGAAATCAGAAAGTTTCGTTGCGCCTATTCCTGTTGGCAGTTGATGCTCCTGATTGTGAAACTAGCTGACTGTCCTCTGAATGATCGTAGATTCACCCCCTACAGCCTTACGACGTCCTCCAGACGATGTGCGCCGACATTCGACCAAGACATTACTTTGTCAAAGATATAAGAAGATTGAGTTTTTAAAACTCTTATTGTACATCCTTGTTGTACAATCCTTATTCTTCATATCCGAGTCGGGGTCTTCCTGAATAAGGTGATGGTTATCCAGATGCTCCTAGCTGCAGCCAGACGACCAACAACTGTGTTCTTGATCGTCCTCATGACGACGTCTATCCTCCAGATGGTCTTATTCTTCCTACGCAGTCGAGGGTTCTCGAGATTGTCGTGGTTCTACTGAAGAAGGTGACGGTACTCAACATGGTCATGGAACTTCTCCCGCAGCCTGACCTTCATCATCCGGGTGTTCATGGCCCTCCTGAAGACGACTGTCCTCTGGCTGGTCCTACTATTCCTACCGGAGGCGGGTTTTCCAGGAAAGTCGTGGTCCTCCTAAAGAAGGCGATGGTCCTCCATGATTATAGTCTTATTCTTCCTACCGTAGTCAGGGGTTCTCTAGATGGCCATGGTCCTCCTGAAGAAGACGATGGTCCTTTAGGCACGGTCATGTGTTTTCTCCTGCAGCCAGACCTCATCCGGTTGCTCGTGGTCTTCAAAAGAAAGACGATTGTCTCCTACGACAGTCAGGAGTCCTCCAAACGGCCGTACAGCTCCTAATCGTGCCGGGTGTACTCCAGATATATAGTTGTGCTCCTCTTGCTGCAGACGGAGGTGTTTTTTTTTAGATTGCTGTCGATCTTCTAAATAAATGAAGGCGTCGGTCTCGTTGATCATCCGGCTGGTCCATCCCTTGTCCATTGCTAATCATGGAATCAATCGTTTAAGATAGGAGACGCGATGGCTCAGTAGTATAGGGCATAGGACTTCATTTCAAAGTCCCTCGGAGAGGAATCAAAGCCGTCGGTCCCCTGGTTGCATACTTATGAGCATAAACATGCTCTCTCAGAAGTCGGGTAAAGCAAAGCAAACAAACAACCAAATATGTGCACGTTGCAGATATGGTTGTCTTCTACTTACAACGAACTGAGCAAAATTAATACTCAGATATGTACAACTATTTGATCTACATTATATACAAGTATTATGCCATCAACTATAATTATGATGTAATTCTCCGTTCGAAATGGATTTTAATCCATTAAGCATGGGGGGGGGGGGGGGGGGAGGTGGGGGGGGGGGGGTAGAGAGCACTTATTTTTTTTTGCCCTATTCGTGAGAAAATTTGTAGCGGAGACTCAGGCAGCCTGCGAATAAGCGGCTGGGGGGGGGGGGGTAGTGAACACTCTCTTTTTTCTCGACACCCAACCATCCCCTTCCCCTTGAGCAACAAAAAAAGATTTAACATTTTTCTTTTGCCAGGGGGAGGCCCATTTTTATTTTTTGTTCAAAAAGTACAGTTAACGTTACCATCTTTTTTTAACCTGTTTTTTAGCCAGGGTGGGCGGGCCTGACGCCCCCCCCCCGCCCCGTGGATCTGCGCCTGATGATTTCAGTAGATCATAACAGTTTTGTCACTTGTTATTAGTGACAAGTTTTATTAAACAGGACTTAGTATCTGAATCGCGAGCACAACTTTCTTTTGGTTCTACGTTGGGGGGGGGGGGGGGTATGGTGCTCTATTTTTATTTCCAGGGGAAGGGGCCCGTCTTTCTTTTCTTTTTTTTAAAGGTAAAATTAACGATACCATCTTTTTTAACCTATGGATCCGCCACTAGAAAATATTCATAATATTTACAGCCATCAACCATCAGAAAGTCATCACTAGATATTGTTCGGTTGGAATTGTTGAGCTGGCACTTTCCTATGCTTGAGAAAACGTTGATTGATGAACAGCTAGGAAGGCTTATGCAGCCGGCTACGCAGCGGATCACAGAAGATAACATGACGTCTTCGATCACGTGACCGACTAGGCAGTTCCCTGTATGGAGTGAATATGTTTTCATGTATCCGCTGGATGCCCTCCGCTGTGCTCTGTTTGGAACTGCTGTGGATAGAACCGGTTGATCCGTTGTGACCACAGCAGTGGAGGGTACTGGTTGCTCTGTTGTGACCTCGGCAGTTGAGGGAACCGGTTGATCCGTTGTGACCGCAGCAGTGGAGGGATCTGGTTGCTCTGTTGTGACCTCGGCTGTGGAGGGACCCGATTGATCCGTTGTGACCTCGGCAGTGGAGGGAACTGGTTGCTCTGTTGTGACCTCGGCTGTGGAGAGAACCGGTTGATCCGCTGTGACCGCAGCAGTGGATAGATCTGGTTGCTCTGTTGTGACCTCGGCTGTGGAGGGAACCGGTTGATCCGCTGTGACCGCAGCAGTGGATAGATCTGGTTGCTCTGTTGTGACCTCAACAGAGGATGTGTAATCTGGTTGCTCTGTTGTGACCTCGGCAGACGAGGGATCTGTTGTGAACTCGGTTGTAGAGGGAACCGGTTGATCCGATGTGACCGCAGCAGTGGAGGGAACTGGTTGCTCTGTTGTGACCTCGGCTGTGGAGGGAACCGGTTGATCCGTTGTGACCGTAGCAGTGGAGGGAACTGGTTGCTCTGTTGTGACCTCGGTTGTGGAGGGAACTGGTTCATCCGTTGTGACCGCAGCAGTGGATGGATCTGGTTGCTCTGTTGTGACTGCGGCTACGGAGGGGAGTAGCTGATTTGAATCTGTGCGAAATCATAAAAGAACATAAAAGAACTAAAAATACATACACACACACACACACACATAAAACACACACATATATATATATATATCCACCAGGCGGCGATTTCTTTTCAGGATCGGGGGGGGGGGGGGATGTGCGAGAGACGAGGGAGCATAGTGAATAAGAGGGGCGAAGGTGGCGGAAGTGACTACTTTCTCACACGTTTTTGTTTTCATGTACAAAATCATGTAGCTCCGTTTAGTCTCATTTCACAACGCCCCCTATCGTCAGAGTAAGCAGCCATACATGTTAGCCTATGGACGTTTTTTTTTAAAAATCGTTAAAAATTCATTTTTTTGTTTAAACGAAAAGCACATCCACCCCGACGTACGTTATCACTAGCTCTTTCATTGGAGCCCTCATGTCTCATTGACTTTTGAAAGTTCACCCACCGTAATTTTTCAAAATAGGTTGCAAGCTCGCCATTGCCTATAATACAAGTCGAACTTTGAACTCAGTCTGCCAAGTGATTGTAAGATTATAGGTCAAGCACACGAAGGATAAGAAGCATGAATTATCAGTTATCACTTCTGCTATGTTCATTATGTCCATTTCATCCAACCCCCACCGTAATTTTTCCATTTAGTAAAAGCAAACATTTTGCCGAGTTTAGCAAAAACATGAATATTCATGAACGGTCAGACAATACAGCCTTTTAGTACATAACGTATAGTGAATGGGAATGGGCGATGATCCGTCCAGGAGGTAGAGGTCAGTGTTTTGTGCTGGCAATGTTCACGCGAGCGAAAATGAGACAATCGGAGCAATATGTAAATTTTTTAGCAAAACTATGGTATAAAAACAGGCAATCATGCTTTTTTCACACTTCATTTTTATGCGAGGGAGTGTATAGCGACTGAGCGAGAAGATTTTTGCATTTGTATTAGTCTATACGCTGGACTCTTTGGCCCTCCAGAGCCTAAAAGTGTGTTGCAGTCTTTAGTCAGTATTTGCTATAATCTAATTTTGCACCTTTTCTAATCTTTCGGGGGGAAGATCGGCCCCCTCAAAAATTGAGGGGGGGGGGGGGGTGGGGTGAACGTGTATTGAAGCCGACAGCCACGAAGTGACAGCCCATGGGACCGACAGTGTCTGTCTCGGTCGTGAGCCTTCTGACAGTTTTTTTTCTCAAAACTTCACTATAGACCGACGGCCCACAAAACCGACAGCTCTATTATTGAACCGGAAGCCCACTTTCTTGTGTTAGTCTCGATTATACGTGAGCTAGCTGTCCGTGACAGTCCGTCTAATGGGCTGTCGATCTACTGAAATACCCGTTAGGGTACCGTCGGCTTATATGGATAAACGAAGAATGCGATTCAAGCTTCATTGAACGACTTCATCGATCTGGTACAGTAAGAAATTTGCATTTTTTATAATATTGTATTTTTTAAGCATATTTTTTTTCTTTCTAAATGATGTCCATGCAGCTTGAGTTGTTCCCACAGAATCAAACAAAACTTACACTGAATGTTCAAGATTACAAATAAATGACATGTGTCAAACGTTTTTGGTAGAATAATGTATAGGGGCTGAGTAATGAGCATATAAAGATAAGAGAATGTAGGTTAGTAGCGAAAGTACACTTGAATAGAGGGATTTTCTGAAGAGATCTCGTTGAGATTGCATTAATGTGTTAAAAAAGAAAAAGAAGGACTGGTGGATAAAAAAATGAAAAAAAAATCGTGAAATATTTCTACGTGGTTCTAAATACCGACCATCCCGTCGATAGAAAAATTGTTATGATAATGGTGATGATGATGATGCATGGTGATTATGGTGTTGTTGATGATATATAGTAATGAGATAGATGATGATGGTGATGATGATTATGATGGTGGTAGTGAAGATTGTGGTAGTGCTGGAGGCTGTGGTTGTGTTGGTGATGCTGGTGTTGATTTTTACTCACCGCCTTTCTCGCAGACGACTATAATTGGTCTTTCATCGCAATTGTAAACGCCCCAGACACCAGCTAGGGTATACAAACAGTCCGCAGACACATTATTCGAAGGCATGATGTCATTAGCTGTATGTATAGAGAGAGAAAAGGGGGGGCGGCACTGTTAAAATGAGAGTGTGAAGGAGGGATCGTGGAGACCGAACAGACAGACAGATATAGACAGAGAGAGAGAGAGAGAGAGAGATAGAGAGAGAGAGAGATAGAGAGAGAGAGAGAGAGAGAGAGAGAGATCTGAGGTGAGGAGGTATTCCGCTTGGGGAAGGGGGGGGGGCAGGGGCGGGTACTCACATATTAAGACATACAGGGGTATTCCGAAATTTTACCTTTTTCGATCGTTCTAAAAATCTGTCATGTTGTGGGCAAAATCTCATGTATGCAATCATGCATGAGAAAGAAAAAAAGAAGAAAAAGAAAAAAGAAAAAGAAAAAGAAAAAAGAAAAAAAAAGAAAGAAAAAAAAAAAAAAAATCAGATTTAGTTGTTTTTGTTTGTGTACGTGTGATTCCATGAGGCAATACAATTTTGATAATAATGAGTTAACATAGAGGTATAATTTGTGGCGGATCGGGGGGGGGGGGGTGCCAGGTCAAGATGCAACCGATCCGATATTGTCTCTTCGAAAGTGTGGCAACCTCCATTTTTATTAAGAAACTTTCAATCATAGATCTTTTGATATTTAGAAAAATTGATAGCCAAAATGCTACCTTTAATTTTAATCACTATTATTCCAATGTATCTTCACTAAAAGGGTGTAAACAGCAAAAGCTCAACGCTGAAAAAATAAAGAAGGATATAGATGAAAAATAAATAACATGAAAAGAAGGATTTAATCGGAATATCAGCTATCTACCCGTGTAAGTTATTTGATGATCGTCAGCTCCACAAACAAATTCCCCTTCTACAATATGGTCTCTGCAGTAAAGCCATGTGTGCCATCCAGGTGCGATGCTTTTGACGAAATCGTTCTCCTCGTCGGATGTGATCTCGACTATCGAAGATTCTAGGCCTTGACAAACAGTAAACGCCGCGCTCCAAATCGAGGAAGGAGTATATACGAAGTAGCAACTGGACGAAAAATCTCTCCATCCTGATTCACATAAGGCTATGTTTTGTGAAAAGATAAACGTTAAAGGAAAAATAAAAAAGAGGTAGAAAGGTGAGGGGGGACTTGGGAGAGGATCAAGAGAAAGTGGAGAAGAAAGAGATGAAGAAAAGATAGATAGGGAGAGAGAGAGGAAGAGAGAGAGAGAGAGAGAGAAAGAGTGAGAGTAGAGAGAGAGAGAGAGAAAGAGTGAGAGTAGAGAGAGAGAGAGAGAGAGAGGGAGAGAGAGAGAGAGGGGGGAGGGGGGAGGGGAGAAACATGTTTTCACATCTCATTATGATCACTGATCAGCACTGTACTATGAACCAGGCAGTGCACTATCATTATTAATTAAAAATGGAATTTTAAATCTGATACATACAGTTAATAGGCCAATACAGCAATCTAAAAGCGCTACATAATAATATTTAGGCGCCAGCTATGACCGGGGTAATACTGCCAAACTTGTCTATAGCGACCAACCAAGGGAAACACAAGAGGTGGTCTTTGGAAACAGGTTCCTTTAGTACATGTACATGTTCAATAATAATAATAATACTAATGTTCCGTGTTTATATAGCGCTCAATACATCGATCCAACGATGTGCCTAAGCGCTTTACAGATATATAGTATTACCCCGGTCATCGGATTCAGGCTTACCCGCACACAATGTATGCACATTTTCCACTCCCTGGGGAGTATTCCAGCCAGTCGCCATTTTACAAGCGCACAATTTTCAAGGGAAACAAAACACGTGGTCTTTATAGACAGGTGGTCTTTGTAGACAGGTGGTCACTAAAGCAGGTTTGACTGTAATAACGTCTGATCGTTATGAGGTGATGGACATGCGCGTTATAAGAAGCCACCACTATTATCGTTATTATTATTATTATTAAACTTACCTTTTAAAATATCAACCATAAATAAATGCAAGTCATGAGAAGCAGAATAATATATCGCCACTAACTTTCGAAAGTAATAAACTATCAATTCCGTCTACCATTCCCTGTTTGATATTAATGTAACCAGAATGCATTGGATACATTTTTATAAAGTCACGGAATTAATTTCTGTGAATGAATAAACTTGTGTTTTGATAATTAAAAAGATTGGTAATTTCGAATCACGTTTAGGATTCACAATTACCGGACATAGATTTCTTGTAGCCTCAGATTTGAACAGTCATGAAGGGTACACTCTTTCAAGAGTTGGGCAAAATATGCAACTTTCGAACCAACAACACTGAGTAACGTACTTTCCACATTATACATTTCAGAACTTCTGCTTTACCTTCAAAATAAAAATAAGTTACAAACTTGATATCATTGCAACAAGATTTCAAAATTTTAATGTTTACTTACACGCGGCAGCTTGGATACGACAGCCTGCCAAAATCGCTACAACGAAAGTGAATTTTGAAGAAGAAAAACGGGTGAAATATTTCTCACAAATCAACATGATTGTTGTCTATGTAGCTAGATCGAGAATAAAATGTAGCTCATCTGGTACGGCTGCTTAGCTGCTCCACTATAATCATCCTCACTCTCCGTCAACCTAGGCTTATATAGTATCGTTTGAAGAAGAAAAATGATATAAAGTTCTCGACTGAATTCATATTGCAGTGTTATCATAACTCGTAATAGCTCCAAGGATACGTTGCAAATGAAAATGCTCGTGTTGCTTTTAGATTGTCATCTGATTGAGTTTTAATTAACACAATGAATATCATGAACATTGACTATACATCTTACAACAATAGTGTTTAATGAAATGAAAGAGGCTGATGATTACATCGACAATCGCTTTCTTTTATTTCTTAAGCGCGTATTATCCTCTCAGTAATGTCAATATTGATAATACAATGTTTATGACCCGCAATTACCATGGCAACCAGTTTTGGCGGGAGAGCGGCAGGGGATAATTATATCAGAGGCGATGATCGTTCATATATGATTGATATGATATTGATGCTCATGGAATCACGGCTTAATATGTATTTCTGGGCCACCTGACAATGGATCGCAAGGCCATGGCCTGTATGGCGCAGGAAATGTTCATGTACAATACTTGGTGTTATGTTTAACCACATATTAAAAAATGAATTACCTTTTCTATCTTGTTGCGATAACAATTGCTGTTCATGGTTGTAACATTGATTGTATCTACTGAGGGGCAAACTATTCAGAACTATATGACATTTGCAGAGATCCCTTCTGGCGTGTTGTTAATCATTTCTGCTCAGCATTTTGAAATACGCTTGTTTACAAAACAACAAAAGAGAATGATATTTTTATAATGAGGTACAAGGTAGTGCTCACTCGAACATAATGGTCGTATTGCTTCATCTTATTAAATAGACTCTCATTGTCATAACATATCATGTATTATGGGTTGAATAACAGTATTTAAAAAAAAAATGCACTCCGTAAATTTTCAAAGGTAACTAATTGGCAGTCAGTGATGAAGAAAAGTACAACCCTCTGGTTTTGTTGGGCAGGGTATACTGGGCAATCCCTGCGAAACACTTTTTCTCAAAGTGGATGTATTTACAAATAGGTGGAACGGGTCATAAATTGGCTTGGGGTCCAGGGGGCGGACCCCCGGAAGTTCAGGGGTTGTAGACATTTCATTACGGTAAAATAGGCATATTTTGAAACCATTTTTTTGTCGCTGGCAGGTCACTATATTTTTGTTTAATGACGTAAATCATGGTAAATCATTGATGGAAAGAGTTCTACTGCTGCAAAAGGTTATATTATTATATATAATGCCCCCATACGCTCCCATACTGATCCTTTTTTAAAATTTAAAATAACATCTTAAAAATTAAGGATTTGTTCTTATTTCAGCTCGGTCAAAATATGTTTAATTACAATAGTGGTATATTGCCCTCTGTGTTCAATGATATGTTTCTTAAAAAACATGCTGTTCATAGATACCCCACTCGACAATCCGATGAGTTTCACTTACCTCATTTGAGAACATGTTCTGCACAGAATACGTTCATTTTTGAAGGCCCTAAATTTTGGAATACTCTGCATAACGATTTGAAAACTTCCCCTTCACTAATTTGCTTTAAAAAAAAAATTCCTTATTACAATCTTACAATATTAAGAAATTTATTGTGATTGAACATCTCCTTCCCAATTGTTCTTTCTTTCCCTCTTTTCTTCTGCCCATCTCTAAAAAACAAAACTACTTGCCATCATGTTCTTGCTCCTTTTGTTTCAGCTATCCCAAGGATTTTGTGCGCTCCCTATACCGTGCTCGATCTCTACAATTTTCCTTTTCTCTCCTCTCCTTCCCTCCAAACGCAGCCCACATTTTTTCTTCTTTTTCCCCCTCCGAGTTTTTTTCCTTTCTTTTTTCTGTTCCTTCTTCGTCATGTAATTTGTTACGTCTTCTTGTTTACAGTCATTGGGGCCCAAATTCACAAAGGAGGTTTGTCGACAAACCTTGGTTTTCGTACGTCATAATTTTTTTTTTTTATGACGCGTTTCGACGCGTTTTTACATACCAGGTTTGTAAAAAACGCGTAAAAAGCGTCATATTATGACGTACGAAAACCAAGGTTTGTCGACAAACCTCCTTTGTGATTTCGGGCCTAAGTGTTGTCTCTGTCGGCCGCTATTCTTCTTTGATTGATGATGTATTCCATATTATTTTCACACTCTTTATGATCTGAGGGGTCCACAATTTACAAGCTCTGCTTTTCAGTGGACCTCTCCATTTCCTCAAAATATAAATGCAGTTAATTAAAAAAAAAATTATCTTCCGCATCAAATGTATAAATTATTATTAAGATTTGTTTATTACAAATGTAAGTATGTTTTGTATACATTTTACATTGTATTCGTTATTATGTATTGTATTTTGTTATAAAATGAGAAAATTAAAATGAAATGAAAAGAAATGGTCTAAAGCAATATAATTAAATATTCAAATGAGACACATGCTAAAAAGTAGAAAATATAACGTTGACCCTTTATTTTGTAAGTACATTTTATAGGTGATACAAATTATGTTTATAATCCAATGCAAGCGAGTTTTCCTTTATAATTCTCTTCCTCTCAGATTAAAAAAAAAGTTTGTGGCTTATTTGTTTTGTGGGGGAATAAAATAGGCCACATACACGTATACGTACATGTATATATAAAATATACAAAAAGTTTCACACTGTGAAGGAAAACATTGGAACAACTAATAAGTTTCAGGGTTTTTTCTTCTTCAAAATGAAAGGGAAAAGAACAGTACGAAAAGAGAAATGTGATTATAACTAGGATTATCAGATCAATTATAGAGGGAAAAGGGAAGAGATGATTAGATGATGAGAGATAAATATAAAAAGAGAGGAGATCGAGATTGATTGATAGAGAGAGAGAGAGAGAGAGAGAGAGAGGAGGATTTTTTTTTGGACGGCCGTATACCCGACTATAATGTCGTATGCTATAGAGGGCGCTCGCCGGACCTCAGAAATCCAGATGATCGTGCACCATAGCAACGCACAGTAAAACAACCCGAAATATTGAGGAGTAAAAAGGTATCGTTATTTGTTATTTTCATAGTTTTGTTTTGTTTTGAAATTGTTGTTATATGTATTAACTCATATTATTTTATATTTAAAGGTTGTTTTATTCTTACTTTGAAAGATTCTTCATAAATAAATAAACGTCTCGCGCGCAAGGCTCTACCTGCAACCCAACGGCGGGCTTAAGTCCCATTCGTTTGCATTTGCGTAGGTTACAATTTAGAATTGTTGTGTTGTTGTTTTAATTTTGCGCTTGTTCAGAAACCTATCCAAAATTTGCCCGTAACTCCGGCGTGGAGATACCTTAGTCCCTACTAAAAACATACCAAAATGAAGTGAATATTCATTATTAATGTCCAAATAAAGACCATGAGTAATAAAAGTCGTTTCTATGTTTATTAGACCTACCTGTTTTGTGTCAAATTTCTTGTTATGTTTGGAGTATTTTTTGGGATAAACGTATTAGACTATACACTTTTTCACAGCGTTTTGCGGCAAACCGCTGCACAATACAAGTACTTACCGATGGTGGGTTGCGGGCAGGGGGCGCGTGCTGCGCGCCTGTCAAGATAATCTACTTATCTAGATCTAGATCTAGGCCTACCCTAAATAATGTCTCGGATCCTCATTACGGTAGATAGATGATGATCCAACACGTATATAAAATGGCAGTAAAATATAACCTCTTCAACCAACCGATGTTAGAAAGAATACTTTGAAAATTCAAATCGTGAGTCTACTGTTAAACATGCCGATCAACCACTTCGTATTCATTGCGTGCATTAGTTTGCAATGTGTGCATTGTGTGCAATTGCTACCTCTCAGCAAGTATACAGCGATAGAGGTCAATATGCATTAGCATTGACTCTATGTTTTAATTGCTGGAGTGCTCGTGATTGTCCTCACTTTACTCCTACATAGTATACAAGTGCAATGCATGAAGTCTAACCGTAAATTGGATGGACCCCATACTAGCTTTAACGTGTTTGTTTTTGTTTTAAGCTTCCGGACAAACCCCGTCATACATTTGTTTGATTGTTTTGTTTATTAATGGTTTATAGTTATACCATATTAATTGTTTCTTTATATCCAGAAAAAAGTAAGATATTAAAGGATTGAGAGGTGAGACAACATGGCGGAAGTACAGGCTGTCAGTCCTGCTGGTAGCCGAAGTATGATGGAACCCCGCCCACCCTCTCAGTCAGGTTCAAGATCATCATCAAGGGTAGGATTCACCGAGAGTGCTCACAGCAGACACAGTTCCGGGAGAATCAAATATGTTCCAGCCCATCGTCCACCTTCAAATGCCAGGTCTACACCCTCATCCACAGAGAGACCCGCTTCTGTCCGATCCTTGAGGGAAAAGAAAGAACTGAACGAGTACCTAAGTCCAATCGTCAAAACGGCTGTGAGGAGATGGAAACGTTTCCACGAGCAGAAGGTGATCGAGCGCTTCAAGGAGAGGCGGGAATCCAAGAAGCAGCGTGTCAAGGATATCAAGGAAGAAAAGAAAAAGCTGGCTCGTCGCATTCCCATCGATGCCTTAGCCGTTGAATGGCTCAACAGAAATGAATTGACTGTGGATGCTAGGGCTTATTTACTGGAAAAACTGCTCCCCACCCTCATCTTAGGCACTGAAAAGCTGCTCATAGAGGCCGAGAGGCGGGACCTGACGGAGAAGAATGAGGCAGATCCAAATTTCAATCCTCTGAACTATTTGGCACAATACCTGATGAGAAATAACCCTCGTTATAGCAACTTCCCAGAAGCTTCACCATACATCAGGGGAATGCAAGAAGTCACAGATGAATTGAAGCAGTATGTCTTTTCTTTTGAAGACAATAGGTGAGAGGTTATTTGTCTGTAAGATTTTTTATACATTGCAATGAGTAGAAAATGGGAATAACTTACCCTTCTTTATTACAATTTACAAGGCTTATAAAAGAAAGTCATTGATAAAGTGAAATTTAAAATTCTGTATTGTGTTTTCTCAACCATAATTGAAACAGATGTTGGTGTAGGATTAAGGAATTGATATGGTTGAATATTGGCCATTTACATTAAAAAAATGACATAAAGGGACTTGGAGATGAAAGAGACCATTCATGAACCATCATTTGGAAACTGTTCAAGATGAATTTAAAATCAATCTTTTACATTATGATTAAAAAGATGTTACATTTATTCCTCATTTAAATGGTTTTCTTCTTCCCTTCAAGAATCCATGTTGCTCTAATTCTATATACTTGGTAAAAATGTACCTGAATTCATAGGTATCATCATAATTCAAGGAATTCTATTTTACCATCACCACTCAAATAAATGTGCTTGCTATCAACCTATATTCTAATAGTAGTTGGATATTACCTTAAAATCTTATTTCATCTTTATTTGCCTAGACTTGCCCGGGTCAAAGCAGAAACCAGGAGGAAACGTGAGCAGATGGAGCGTACAGAAGCATTGCAGACCCAGGAGAAGAGTCGTAGATCTGCTCACATCCGCAGGCAGTACAAGGATTGGCTGCTGGACCCTGAAGGCATGGTAGAGCAGAGGGCTATTCAGAATTCACTCACATCCTTCAGAGAGGTCCTAGAAAACTTGCCAGAAGAATTCAAGAAAGGTAAACAAAATGTTCAGATCAAAACAGTTGCCTATGAAATCAAAATCTTCATGTAAACATACATTTAGGTGTATTAATCATGGTCTCTTATATTCTGGGTCAGCTAATTATGTTTTGGATAGTTCACTATTCTTTTTCAATGTTCACAGTGCTTGAATAGTGCATGATTCTGTAAAAACTTTACAGATCTCTCAAAGAATTTAGAATGCCAATTGGAAAGCCTTTAGGCAAATTTTAAAAGGAATATATAATGTATTTTGTCCCAAATTTTGAATATATATTTCATGTGAAAAATACTTCTTCGACAAAAGAAGTTATCTGTCTAGTTACCAAACTTAGAATTGAGAAACTGACACACTAATGCTCACTTTTACCCTAAATGTGACAGGAATCTTGAATCTAATAGTCTTGTATAGTATTATTCTCTTACACAATTTAAACCAAACTATAATTGCTACAACGTTTTCTAGCTACCCTTCATTTGGGTACATTCAGGCTATTAGAGAATTGATAATTTTTTGTCATTCTTCCTTTATGTAGCATCCGACTTCCTTGCAGAATTGGATAAATTAGATGCTAACGAAGAACAGTTTCATGAGGAAGAGTTTGCACAGGTAAGAGACCATGTACTGTTCTAAGTGTGCTTTTCTCCACGTATCTTACACTTGTGACTACTTGCTTTAAAACTCTGAGAGTTTAAGTAACTTTTATATTTGGTGTATGAATAAATGCTCTGTATAAAAGCGTGTTATCAGAGGTAGATATAGATTCGGAATATAATGTATCTATGTAATTAAAGAAAAAAAAACAGGGTCTGCTAACCTTGTCCAGGTAATATGATGATTTGTCGCATTCATTAAAAAATGTGTAACAACTCAAAATAGGATGTTTGGAAGTATTTTATCAAAGTCTCTCAAGCATTTAAAATTTGTAAGTTTCATAAAAGTTCTGAAGTTTGTACAGTATTGTTATTTGTAGAATTTGATGCAGGCATGGATGATGAAAAATAAAAAAGAGCAAAGGAAAAAATAAATACAACCCCTCCCTCCTGATAGTAGCATCATTTTATTCTTGATTTTTGCTTTTACCGTTCAAACTTGACTTTCCAGTATCTCAAGAAGTACGTCCTGAAGTTGGCTCCTGAACTTTATGATTCACTCATGAGCCACATGGCGCAGTGTGCTGTTGCTTATCGACATGCTGCCGTGCTGGAGGCACGAAGGGATATTCTTCTGTCTCTCTTCACTGGTATCGACAATGCCGATGTGGGCATCCTCAACAGGCATAGGGTGCTGGGACTCTTCGAGAACTTCTGGGAAAACGTGCCCTGGTCTATCAAGCGTCATTTGAGAAATCCAAGGAAATGTAAGAAGATTATCACTATAGTATCATTAGTTTTTCAGTCTTTTATACTACAGTGGTATAATACAGCTAGATGCATTTCTAATGAGCTTTTGAAATGATCTCTCTGGCTTTACTTAGTACAAAGGCAATTCCACAATGAAATGAATTATGTCCTACATGTAATGGAGGATGCTGGAGTGATAAAACAAAATGATAAACATTAATGTGTCATTATACTTGATATGTGCATGGGCATGTGTGTTCACACTAGCTGGGCTGTTAATCATTATGTAACATATGTATATAGTTTGGGTTTTGATATTTTGGGTAGAACTATAAAGTTAGCAAGTGCTTATAATATAAAAATTCAAAGTTTACTGCATAACTAGACAAATAACCAGACGAGAATGCTCTTCAGGAATGTGGACATATCATGTGTCAATGACAACAAATAAATTTCTTCTCCCCCTCCCCTCCCCAATATTTTTCCAGGGCCTGTAATAGAGCTCAATGAGACAGATGAAACAGAGAGCATTTTTTCTGTAGGGAGTTCCATCTCCTCTGTGAAGACAAGCAGCATAAAGGAGCTGGAGCCTGAGCCTGACGTACCCTCAGAGGGCGCTATCCAGACGGAGGGTGAGGAGACGGTGACAGGAGAGGATGGGGCAGCTCCAGCAGTGGTGGAAGGGGGAGAAGCTTCAGAAGAGGGGGCAAAGGATGAGGTAAAACAAGATGGAGATGGTCCTGCTGTTGGTGAAGGGGAAGGTTCTAAGGATGAGGGTGTGGCACCTGGTAAGGAGGGTGTGGTACCTGGTGAGGAGGGTGTGGCACCTGGGGATGAGGGTGTGGCACCTGGTAATGGTAGTGGGGAGAGTGCTGTGGAAGAGGGAGGGAATGAAGTAGAGGGTGGGGCTACACCTGGAGATGAAAGCAGTGCCAAAGAAGCGACGGTTGAGAACAAGGAGGCGACTGGAGATGAAAAGGAAACTGTGGTGGAGGTAAAGAAAGATACAGAAACACAGGACACAGATGAACAGCAGGTAGAGTCAGAACCAGCCAAGGAGAAGAGTGGAGATGGAGCTGGAATAGGCAGTGATGACAACCCCTCTGGAGTAACTGCTGAAGCAGGCAGTGAGGACAAACCCCCTGGAGAAACAGCTGAAGCAGGCAGTGATGACAAACCCCCTGGAGTAAATGCTGAAGCAGGCTGTGATGAAAACCCCCCTGGAGAAACAGCTGAAGCAGGCAGTGATGACAAGCCCCCTGGAGTAACTGCTGAAGCAGGCAGTGATGACAAGCCCCCTGGAGAAACAGCTGAAGCAGGCAGTGATGACAACCCCCCTGGAGAAACAGCTGAAGCAGGCAGTGATGACAAGCCCCCTGGAGTAACTGCTGAAGCAGGCAGTGATGACAAACCCCCTGGAGAAACAGCTGAAGCAGGCAGTGATGACAAACCCCCTGGAGAAACGGCTGAAACCGGAGAAACAGCAAAAGCCGAAGACACAACAGGAACAGCAGCTAATGGGGATGCCCCTCCAGCAGAAGAGGCACCACCAGATGGTGCTCCCCAAGAGGAAGCCAAGACAAAGGCCGGGGGAGATGAAAGTGTCGTCCCAGAGATTGTGGTGTCGGATGATGCACAGAAACCGGTGGAGGTGAATGCACTTTAGAATGTCAAGAGTGCTGTGCAAATCTTACGCTTTCTACTTCTTGACTTTGCTGTGTGGCACCTCTTTTAATGATTACTGCTTTGATGTATGGTAACACCTGGGGGGCGTTTCACAAAACTTGTCATCAGTGAAAAATGACAGTTTTTGTTATAAGCTACTGAAATCCTTGCTTCTGATTGGTTATCAACAGATTTGTCACAGATATTTTTCATTTGTTATTGAAAAAAGGCTTTGTGAAACGGGTCCCAGCTCTTTGTTCTTTGTTCACTTTATGAATTGGTTCTGTTACTGCACTGTCGTAAAACAACAATTCTTCAACTATTTCAGTCTAATGGAGCTGTAATCGCTCTTGCATAATCTATCTGCAGTGTGTTGTCTGTAGAAATACAGTGGTCCTGCTGTGATACGTGTACATGAACATATAACATACCTTTCTCCCCTCCCCCCTCTCTCCTTTTTGTTAACTTATGAAAGCTTACTAGGTATTAACAGCATTTTTGTGGTATTTTTCCCGCTTTTAATGAAAAGAGTCCCTGCTATTAATATTCTTTCACCTTTTTGTTGAAAAACTCCACAGTTCACAACTCTTTTAATTAAAGACCTACATGACAGAGAGATACCACCAATACTTATTCAGAACTTCAACAAACTTTACTTTAGCAAAATCCTGAAAACGTTGTCATTTTTTAAAGCCTGTCCATACTAGTTTGGCCAGGAGGTATTAGACCACCCAGCAAGGTGACTGACAGGTGGCTATCTCATCAACTCAGCTCTGAATTAACATAAGAAAAAAAGGATCATGGGGGACCCACGGGCAACTCTTAGGCATTGTTTTCTATATAGAGGGAGCAAGTAGCTACAAGTAGCAGGGTTGGGCGGTAAATACCGGCGGTAAATACCGGTAAATACCGTCCGATAAATAAGATGCGCGTCCGGTAAATATGTAAAAAACAGGAAATATGATTTTAATTCTCTATTTATTAATAATTTTACTTGTTTTTAGCCTCATAACTGAAAATACTGTTCTGAAATAATTAGCAGCACAATACTCATAGTAGGAACACACAAACAGATTTATAAAATCCTCACTGCATACATGTATACACCCAAACAAATGGCATTTTGTTCATATAGTATTAATGAATATGGTAATTAGTGACTAGTCATTCTAAAAAGCTTTAAATTCCTTATTCCTTGCCCGATTTTGCTCAATTTTTTACTGATTTTATTCAAATACCTTAAACTTTACAATAAAAGTAACTTAGTATGAAGGTTTTGGTTCCCTTTAATGAAGAACATCATAATTAGATGCCATTACATGTATGAGTCATATTTATATGATTACCCCCAAATAGCAAATATATTTGATTACATATAGCTCAATGCAGATTTAATGCTTTTAATCTAATTTAATTACTATTGAAGTTCTAATTTTCACTTTTGCTATATGTTTCTCTTTCCTATTAGCTTCCCCCTAACACATAACAGTATATTAATGATGTCACTTATTTTGTCAACCTGAAATTTCTTTTATCAGCCTATTCTGAAATGTGCATGTGTATGCACAGGTTTCAAATGTTTCTTCATAAAAAAAAGAGCATAATTATTAGCCACTTAATTTTGTAAGTACATAAATTGTAGAGTTGCATTTTTTATGCTTGCACCCCCCCCCCCCCCATCACAACATAACACTAGCATTAATTCTTTGTACACTTTATTCTGCGATGAAATTTGTACATCCATACATTAATTGCAACCTGCTTTGCTTATTTTGTTTTTGGGGAAAGTCCAAGCTATTTAGTTCCATTTGTTACTGCCAACATCTAAGATAGTGATTGTATCTATTAGCAAGCCGAGCTAGAGCTTGGAGCAGACCAATTATCAAAGTGAAATGATACTTATAATTTCATAATACCATAATACTTCACCAGGAACCTTTGTTTTGCCCTTTTCTTAACTTATAGTTCATTGGAGTTGGGTAATTTTTATTTTTTGAAAATTAAGATGTTAAATCTTACTGAATGTAGAGTTAATTGTCATGGTATAGTGGTTTATTCAACAGATTTGCAATCATAAGGTTTCAATCCTAGGCACAATGTCCTTTTGCAAGACAGTAATATACATTTGCCACTCTCCGCTTAAGTGGACCTGATATGCTTGCTACTATTTACTTTGATTGCTTCGTTTAATTTCTAAGCGCCATTCGCATCAAAGCTTGACAGATATGAATGCCATATACGAAGCCTTCATCAATTTCTTGTGTGAAACTTCTATCCTATCAGGAATCAGAACAACCTCAGGAGACTGCAGAGTCCGTCCAACCAGAAGAACCTGCACCTGCAGCAGAGACTGCAGAGGGTGCTGCAACAGAGCCGCAGCCCCAGGAGCAGGAGCCGCCTGCAGCAGGTGCAGCAGATGCAGAGGCCGCTCCTACAGAGGCCGCTCCTGCAGAGGCCACACCTGGAGAGGCAGCTCCTGCAGATAGTGCTCCAGTAGAGGCTGTACCTGCAGAAGGAGAGAAGAAAGAGGCTGAAGATGTGGCAAGTGGTGATCAGGCTGCTAACAGTGCCGAGGAGGCTAAAGCTGGGGGTAGGTTGGACTATTTAATGGAAAACAAAACTTGTAAGAAAATTTACAAGTCGTTCAGATTTTCTTAATGGTTTTTGTATCACTCACACTCAGTTAATAAAGATAGAAGAATCTCAAGTCCTTAATTTGTTAGTAGCAAATAAGCAAACTTTTTGATATATCCACTGTTGCCAATTTGTAAAGTTTTACATTCTAATGACATTTTGATGCATTATCATTTTTTCCTGATGATGATAATCTGTTGGTGCAGAACAAAGAACAGGCAGAGGAAGATGTTGAAGGGGTAACAGTAAAAGAAAGAGTTCTCGATCTTCTAACTTTTGGATGAACTAATGAAGATAGCACTCAACATTTTAACAAGGAGGCAGATTGATCCCTGTACAATAAATTTAAACAAAAATCATTTGTTTATTTACTAACTTACATTTGTATCTGTAATAAATCTATTAGTTAAGTAAATATTTCCATGACCACATGTCTTCCTTTCTACAGAAGACAAATCGCAAGAGCTAACATCCTCAGCCAAAGAGAGAGGTAATTTACTACCCACAACAGCCAATACCCAAACGGGCCGTTCTACCAGTGTGTCTTTCCGTGAGGATGCTATCAAACTCAAAGAAGAGAAAGCTGATAGTGAAGGTGAGTTGAAGTGTGTAAATAATAATAATAATGATAATAGGCATTTATATAGCACCATCTATCTAGACAATGCTATTCCGAGGCGCACAAGAAACATAGAAAGAACGAAAGAGTTTGGATGAGTGTCATAGTGCCAAGTACAGGTATTGTTAAAAAAGATAAGATTTCAGCTTGGATTTAAAGGTCTCTTATTAACAAAATAGAATATTTAACTGGATTGTTCATTTTCCTTTACTCTCTCCTTGGTTTTTTTTTCTCTCTCTCTCTCTCTGGAGTATGTAATTTGTCACGGCCTGACCTTCACCCTCATAAACATATCACTTTTCACCCCATTCAACCTGTATGGCCCTGTTTCGTAAAACTTGATATCAATAAAAAGTTACAAGCTACTGTTATTAGCTACTGAAATCATGGCATCTGATTGGCTGAGAGCAAATTTGTCATAGAAATTTTAGCAGTTGTTATAGATAACAAGTTTTATGAAACGGGCCCCTGTACATGAGGGCCCGAATTCACAAAGGAGGTTTGTCGACAAACCTTGGTCTGAGCTCAAACCTTGCTTTGTGAATTCGGGCCCTAGTGAACAAAGGTCTTTCCACTTCAGTCACTTTTATGAAATTTTTTGTCCAGAGAGGCGTAACCTCAGGGTTTCAAGAAGTTTTCTCTTTTGCTGCCGTACACTGGTCAATGACCCAAAATTGATAATTGATACAGTCAAACCTGTCTATAGGGACCGCCCAAGGGAAACACAAAAAGTGGTCTTTGAAGACAGGTTCCTTTAAAATGTTTTAATGAGAAAACATTTTCAAGGGAAATAGAAAATGTGGTCCTTGTAGACAGGTGGTCATGTTTGTCCCATCTCTTTTCCCTTATCCCCAATTTTACAGATGGACCCAAGAGTCCTGTGAAGACGCCCACTGTCCGTAGCGGCTCAAGGACGGGTAGTGTCTTTGACGAGAGCGCTCTCAACTCTTCCCAGTTTGTGCAGCTTGTGGAGCTGTTCCTGGGCGAGGATTCCCCTCAGTACGCCGTCGACGCCCTGGTCAAGTTCATCACCGAGGGTTACGTGGAGACGGAGCAGGAGAAATTCCTTCGATTACAGCAGGTTTGCCAATCAATTATTCTATCTCGTGAGAAAACAATGCAATTTAAGCCTATCCGTACTAGTTTGGCTAGGAGGGATGAGACCACCAATTAGGCATTGTTTTCTATATAGAGGGAGCAAGTAGCTACAAGTAGTACAGTGGGCCTTTAAAAGTACTATGTCCCTTTTGCAGGCCAACTGCATTTGAAAGATAATACTAATTTAGAACTTCCCTAAAAAAGGTGGGGCTTGAAAATGTCTTCAAGTAGGAAAATAACGACTATTCGTTGTCAAATCGACTTTAAGGCTATAGAGCCCAAAAGTAATAGTCTTGAGTCTTGATTTTCAGACAATTGTACCGAATGGTCATACGTTTTATGCTGTGCAAAGATTCAATCAGTTTAATCTTGGCCATTACAAGAAGTGGGTTATTGATGTAGACAAATGCTCATGTACCCTTTACAACTCTTTTCATGTATGTTATTACCAAAGAAGAAAACAAGCCAGTCAGTCCCTCAATATTGTCTGACAGTGAAGTCTAGCAAGTAAACAGGTTTCCTTGCATAATTTGAATATGAGGACACTGCTAAGGTTTAGATTTCACAGATAGGACATACATGACATATTCATAAGTCCTGCAAAGTTCTACAGCATTTGAGGTTGGCTGCAAAAGGGACATAGTACCTTTAAGGTTTTGTGATATTCATATCCCTTGCTTTGTAACAGAAAAAAAGAAGTCTTTACACTGATCCTCTGCAAACATGTGTGTGAGTGACCTAGGTGTGATACTGTCAGAAACTTTCACCTGCCAGAAATGTTTGTTGATTTTGTGAGTGAATGAAATTCTTGAAAGTTTCATGCTGCAGTATAAGCAAAGCCCAATTTGACACCACACTGACTTTTGTCAGTTTGCAATAGTTTCTTAACTTAAAAATGTTTTTTAATTCTCTATCGCAAAATTTTCATATCAGAGAAGTTTACAGTCTTACAGTAAAAGTATTGAAAGTTTATGATTTCTCGACTATGAATCCCTTGTGTTTTGTTCGTAGGCGAGGCGGGAGGCAGAGTCTGTCAAACGACGTCAGATGGTGGATCAACTCTTTGACAAGTGGGACAATGATGGATCCGGCTACCTGGATCTTGAGGAGTTCCATTCCATCATGGCTAAGTTCAAAGACAACATGGAGTCTAGAATCATGGCCAAAGGTAGGTCCAGTGCAGGATCTTATAAGGCCTGTCCTCATCAGCTCGAGATTGCCAAATATCCCGCCATTTGAACTATCCCGATCGCAAATTATCCAGTTAATTTGCGTCTGCATCAGCCCGAAGTTGCAATTAGCGGGATATTTGGTCGAGATGATCATCCTAAGATATCTTAGGCTAGTTTGCAAAATATCCTGCTATTTGTCTGGTGCGTCTTCACCAGCCCAAAGACTAGCACTATGCGCGAACACTGAGCAAAATATCTCGGGCTAATTTCTCGAGCTAGAGTTTCAAGTTTCAAGGTTAAGTCTCGAGCTGATGAAGACGCGATTTGTAACTTCGGGATTATTTCCCAAATTTGAAATAGCGGGTCATTTGGCAATCTCGAGCTGATGAGGACAGGCCTTATAGTGAGCTTTAATTGATGATTTGTTCTACTTGACTACTCAGCAAGCAAACAAATTGGGGATGATAATACCAGAGGGCACTAGCCTATTCAATTGGTTTCAAACCTAAGACCTGTAACCTACAAGACCACTGCAATCTCCACACCGCGTCTTCTACATCCATTTCAGTCATTGAATGATATCTGTGCAGAGTACAAACTCCGCTCTTTTATTAAATAACAAACAAGTGTGTATGATTTACATATATGGCTGTTACCATGGTGATTGAACACAAATGTTTTCCCTTGTTTTACAGCCAAGCAGAAGCTGGAGAAGGAGGAGCTGGACAACCGTTTAAGCAAGCAGGAATTCAAAGCTTACGTGGAAGCAGTGTGCTCTCTTCTACCAGGTGGTCCAGACAACTTTGATCCACTCATTGATTTCCTAATGACAAGTGTGGAAGTAAGTTGAATTCATCCTTGTCTTCTCCATATCTAACCCATATTTTCTCCATCACACCTCGTACCATGGTCACAACCAAAGATATCAATGGTAGACTGACAGTAGACCCAAGAAAATGGATCAAGTTTCACTTTGACAAGAACCAATTAATGCACTCTGCATTGTGCCAGAATAGTCCCTTAATGATCCCTGATTGGTCCTTGACCCCAAATGGAACAGATTTATTGATTATTGGTTGGTTCAAGATCAGTTTGGTTAGATCAGGATATCACCATCATTACCATTTCTCTTTCTCCTCCCCCCCCCCCCTCTGCCTCTCTCTCTCTCTCTCTCTCTCTCAGAGTGTTCTTGCTCATTGTCTCTCCCCCCCCCATTCCTCAGATGGTCATACCGTAAACATATACTGCAGAGCATTAATGTCTTGTCTTTACAATGAAAGATAATTTTAGAAACTATGTAGAGCTGTGTAGTATAAACTTGCAATAACTGCCAAAAATTATTAAATCACAAAAAAAATCTTTTTACAATAAATTTAGTATCCTTTTTGAAAAATTTAAAGCATTGCAGGTTTGTTGATTCTGTTGATTAATTGAAGAAAAGTAATTAGAAAAAGTGTATCAAGTAGAACGCATGAGAAACATCAATAGTATCTTTAAAAATCCTTTAATCCTCATTTTTGTGTTTATCTCATGACAGAGGTCATACGAGGAGAGAATCAGGGGTCAAGCAAGGAAGAAGTGGTTAGCCTCTATCATCCAGGCAGCTGAGACGAGCGCTGGTGGCATGCAACCTGTCTATAAGGGTGTCTTCAACTCACTCTACAAGGTTTGTATAAAATACAGCATTATATTTATGGTGAAGGAATTATATATCAAGTAGTGGAGCTTATATGACATTTGAAGCAAGACGATTGAAGGCCAATCTTTGTATTCAATTCAATTCATTTACTTTTCATCTCTTTAAAAATGATAATGTTCTTGTTGTATTGTTTATCCCTGATTGTTGTAAATTATTGTTATTTTTTCAAGAAATTTAAATCATGAATGTTTACAGTGAAATTTCATTTTAAGGATTATAATGAATTATGCATGGGGTACAAGTTTTCACATTCTGTGGTATATGAAGATCAGCAAAATATAAAGGAAGCAAAAAAACAAACAAACTAACGATTAGATGAGTAAAAATTGCTTAAAGTCTTTTTCTTTCTCTCTCTGTATGTCTCTCTCTCTCTGTGTCTGTCTGTCTCTCTTTCTCTTTGTCTCTCTATATAGATATACATATGTATACACACATACTTATTTTGAACTATTAAAGCTCTGAGTAATTTTTTTTTTCAACAATGACTTTTCTCTCACTAGGACGCTGATCAGCATGGTCGAGGAAAGCGCATCAGTGCTAACATCGGTCTGCTTGAGAGGAACGATGTCAGTCCAGCTCGTGGCCCGACCTGTCTCCGTTACGTGGCCGCCACGCCCGACGATGCTGGCTTCATGCTCAATAAGATCTTACACAGAGATATGAAGGGGATCAGGTAAACCAATGACACATATTCCACTGCAAAGCTGCCTTCTCCTTCTCCCTCTTGCTGCCCCCCCCCCCCCCCCCCAAAAAAAAAAAAAAAAAAAAAAAAAAAAAATTGATAAAAACCACAACTCCGATTTGCACATAGAGCACATGGTGTCGGACCTACTTATCTGGATTTCCTTATATCTTTCTATGCTCATTACTTGGGCACTATACCTTTCTAATAAAAATGTTTGGCACATATCATTTACTTGTAATCTTGAACATTCAGTGTAAGTTTCGTTGGATTCTGTGAGAATATATTTTCTATATTTACCAGAACTCAAGTTCAACTGTAAAGATGCAATAAATTGACCTGAACTTGTTTGATGATTGTTTCACCTGTGTGCTAATAAAGCATGTGTGTGCTTGTAAGTAATCATACTTTATGTTCATACATGTACTGTTACCAAGTTTGTAATAAGTCCTTGTACATTTAGGTTCATACTCCAATTACCAAATGCTTCCTCCAAATTGGAGATCACAAGATAAATGTGAAGTGCGCCTCTTGATGGTTAATCCATGTTTGTGTTTCTAATTTCATTATCTCTCCCTCTATCCCTTTTCCCCCTCCTCCATCTCTTCCTTATGCAGTTTCTCATCAATAGACAGTGGCAAACCCATCCACGTCCCTCGAGTTCAGAACCACGGTAGCATCATGTTCTGGAACCCTGAACGTGCTGATGAAGTAAGTCAATTAAATCTTTCTTTTCTCGTCAAACCCTTGATTTGCTGTTGTGCTTTGATGTATATGGGAAATAATTATTTTGGAATATGGTCAAATACGAATTGAGCTATTCATTGTATCTGATGATCGATGCAGAGTTATAGTACCGGTAATGGCAATATACCGAGTACAACGCAATACTATTCAATCTTTCTTGGTGACATGTTTAATGTCATTGCAAAGAGAGGTATATGAAGAATAGAAGAGAGGAGGGAGAGAAAGAAAAGATTTGTTGATTGTCGATTCATTCATATTTTTACTCCACAAATATCCACAAGCTAATTTTGAATTTCAGGATTTAGCTTCCTCCTTACTTGTATGTAGTAAAGATGCAATTTATATGTAATTTCTAGTTTAAATTCTTGTTTTTTAAGCAATTTTGAATTCATGTCACTTTTGAAACACTTGAATAAAAAAATAGAGTCTTGAAAATATTACTACATTAATCCTTTAAAGGAAATTCAAGTTTATCTACTTTTTTGTATCTTCTACAATATCCAGCTAGTGTCTAGGAATGACTATGCCAAAGATACTATTTTAAGCTTGAGGGAGTATCCAGTTTTCATGCATAATCTTCGTTATCCCTAGATCAAAAATTGAATGTTTCATCCATTAATTCACACTGTTATAAAGTGATGAACATCCATGACTTTTGTATCATAATCATTGATATTCTTTTTTCATGATTTATAGTAAAATCCATCCATTTTTACGTCAAACTCAGTGGTAAAGAATGTATTCTAAAGTTGATTTGGTACGTAGCTTAGAGTCATGAACTTACTCTTGAATTCATCCAATGATCATTCTAGAAATGGGATGATGAAGACTTTCGGCCATCTGTCCTTGAGGAGGTAACAAGAAGGATGAAAATGAAACATTTTCTGCCATCCCATTTATTTTCTAAATCTTGTCTCATTTGTCATGATTTTCCTCTTGTCTTAAAACAGCATAACTCTTAATTATATCCGAAAGCATGACATCAACTTTCTTGTCTTTCATTGAATGCATGACTGTTTATACTTTCTTCATTTGTTATCATTTATGTTTATCACAAAATTAGAGACCAGGAGTAAGTTCTCCTTTTCTGATTGGAATGCAATGTTTCTATCTTCCCTATCTCACTTTCTTTCTTGGCATGCGATTGATAGTTTCTTTGGGGGTTGGTATAGTGGTACTAAGTGTTTAATATTTCTTGGTTTCATTGCATTGTTTTACACACATTTGTTGGAGGTTGACAATGATCTGTGTTATACGTGCATGTATGTGTTTCATATCTGTTCCTTCTGTAGTATTTCAAACCTGTTTAAATTTTATTTAGTCTTTTACATTAATCTATCCTTAGTTCTTTACAGCCATTTTTTCTTTTCTTTTTACATACCATATAATTACATATAATGTCAACTTTGGGAGTCATTTTGCTCAATTGCTTTCTTAATCATTTAAGAAAATAAACGTATGCAATATTACAATACCTATTTCATCATCATCACTATCATGTAAACCCATTATTTTCTTAAGGTAATTATATGTACAACCCTACATAACTTTAGAATCAACTCTAAACTCTATAAAACAACATTAATACATCTCATTGCAATCTTATGATATATATTAAAGGACTTTATATAGATCTAAAGACTAATAAACTATCATATCAGAAGGTCCAGATAATAATCTAAGTGTCTTGTCTATTTTTCACACCTTTGTGATTCCCTGGTATCAACTTTAGCACAAAACACTTCGGAATCCGGCACTCTATAAAAAGAACTACTGCTGGTTGGCTTTTGGTTGAATACACCTTTGGTCTATACTAGAAATGTGTTATCTTTAACACAAAGACATTTTGGGATACAGTTATGAATTTTCTGGTCTTTAGCTTTTGGTGATAGTCTTGGTATACGCTAGGAAGGTCTTTATACTTTAGGAAAGTAACACAATGAATGGGTTTTTCCTGCATGGTTTCATGGGATGGTGAAAACTGGATGCTCTACCTAGATGACACGTTGCTCATACACTGAGCCGTTGAATAAGTCACGGTGTATTAGAGTCACTTGTACTTGTACTTGTATTAAGCTTATGTATACATTGTACATTGTGGTGATATTTTGCAGTTTAGAGCCTTTTATCTTGTGGTAGAAGTTTTGCCTCGCAACTGTTTTGGATACTAGTTTTTTGTCTTTGTTGTTTTTAATGGATGCCTGTTATCGAGCACTGGTGTATCATATGTCATGATACTATTGATTTTTTTGTGGGGGGGGGGGGGGGGGGGGGTTGGGGGTTAATTTCAAATATGTACCAAGATTATGTATGAAGTAATTATCAGAGAATATCATGTTTATGTATTAATGTCAAGTATGCTTTTGAATGTCAACTTAAAAGTACCAGTTCTTAACAGGTCAATTCGTCTTTAATGTTTATTTTGTAAGCGAGGCAAATCTGTTTTTGTTTTATTAATAGTCTGCATTGCTTTGTAGTCTGTGTTTCTTATTATTGTAAACTTTGCACTTTTGCACGCGTTCAGAAATACAAGAAGATATCCATAGATGATTATGACCCTGCCAGAGTAAGTGTTCAATGTGCTAATATATAACCCTTAGTTTGCAGTGCAGTCCGACCTTTGAACTTTTTTGTTGTATGATTGTTTTGTGCCCGTAACCCATATATAGTGATTATGTAGGACGGTATTTTCAAGTCTGGGATCCGGTGCCTAGAGTTCATTTGCCACTGATGATTGGCCTGAATTCACAAAGGAGGTTTACATCCCATGGTTTAAACCTTCATTTACATAACCCATGGTTTAAAAATAAGCATACCTTGCCTTGCGCGCGTCTAATATTGGACCTCTCCACTGCATGTGTTGCGCTTATTTTGCGCTAATTTTAAACCATGGGTTATGTAAATGAAGGTTTTAACCATGGGTTAAATTTAAACCTCCTTTGTGAATTCGGGCCATAGGGTCTAGATTTAGATGAAACAGGCAGATTTTGGATAAATTTGATATAGGGGGGGGGGGGGATAGAGGGCTGCTGCTAGAATGTTGATTACAATATTATTTTCAATCATAGGTAATAATTAATGTATGTGTACCATATGTTTTTGTGAAAATAGTATCTCATTTGTTTTAGTGTTTTTTGTTTCTTAAAGGTAATACAAAGTTTTGGGAAATTTTGAAAATTGGGTGGATAGTGAATCTTTACAATTTTGATATATTTGGTTGCCCCTGTGGATGTATTATAAGCACTAAAGAAATTACCCCCTAAAACACTTCTGTTTTCGAGAAAAATTGAATATAAAAATTTAACGGTGCTCCCGGTAAATTTTGATAAATTTCAAATAGCCCCTACGGCCGTACAATGCTAGCTGCGACCATGAAAATCTCAGAATATGTAGTTGTGATATGTTATTTCCAAACGGGAATAGCTAATTGGTCGATTTTAGTCAAGAAACATTGTTTCATAGCTAAATTAATATCTTGACCTTGAGAGGGAGCTATACAACATAAAGAGTGTATTATTTATAATTTCATAACTTTAGACTCGATTTCAACCGGGACAACGATCAATGAATATTGTAGGAACGCATATTCCTCCAATATTTTAATTTGAACCAAATTCATGACCCCATACCAAAACTTTGTAATACCTTTAAAATTCTGAATTTAATAAAAAAATTGATAAATAAGAATTTCCCCAACATTGAGCTTTCTTAAGAAAAATTGGTCAATTTAACTTATTTCGCCCGTTTTATTTGAATTTATGACAAATTCTACCACTGTTTTTACAACAAACTTAGATTCTCTTTTCTGTCAGCATATAGTTTAATGGGGTACAAAGATTGATTCTGCCATTTGCATTCACTAGCACATTTTCAGTTTTTGTGTGTGTATGTGTTTAATTATCTTTGTAACATGATACAAGGTATGGATGTCATGGTTCTAGGACAATTACCCCCTGGACAATCACCCCCCTCTCCCTGGAAAATTAGCCCCCGGAAAACTACCCCCAAGGACTAACCCCCCCCCCCTCAAAAAAAAAGTCACCCCTCAGAAAATTACCCCCCAAGGACAACCATCTCCAGAGGAATTACAGCCCAGAAAATCACCCTCATATTACCCCCTGACAGTTATCCCCCTCCCCCTGAAAATTGCACCCTTGCTTTTATTAAAAACAACTTATTATCAGGGTGGACTTCCTCTTTAATGAACAGGAGGGAATAATTTTTTTTTAAATCCTAGGGGGAAATTTTAAAGGGTGGGGGGTAATTGTCCACTGAGAGTAATTGTCTACTGGGGATAATTTTTCCGGGGAGTCATGCATTTTAGATATAAATTTCACTGGCCTTGTTCCTGCAGTCATGTATACGAAGCTTAAAGGCACTAACTGCTATCACAACATAAACGTTAACATTTAGATGATTAATTTTCGAATGGGGTGCTGTACATGTTATATATACCGCATATGAAGATTCTAGGCCTCTGATTGGTCAAAAGTGCTGTCTTGAAATACGCTACTGGCTGCTGGTCAGTATATAGCGAAAAATATTCAGAATAGCATTAGTTCTGCTTCCATGTACAATGCAAGGGCGCATAGGTGGCACATGAAGTTAACAGCGGATACATGCATGTAATTGCACAATTCTCTTATGCAAGTAATTTTCCCTACAAATAGAAATACATTTTGACAGCCATTGTAAAAATGTCTTTTTTGAGAGTTGACATGCAGGATGGGGTATTTAAAACAAATATTGATTGCAGATTATTTTTGGGGTCACAGTTATCTCCTCTGTGATCTTGAGACAAAGTCGAGGGGCACGTTACAGTTTTGAGATCACCTTGGGCAATAGTTTTGACCGTGCTCCTCAAAGCGGTCAGTATCGGTATAATATGGCACAGTCATTGATTTGACTTTCTACTAGGAAGTTTGGTAATTGAATCTGTGCCTGCATGGTGCTTATATATACTCAGACAAGGCATTTCATGTCCTAACCTCAGTGTGGTTCAAGGGTACCTGGTAGAATCCCTATGCCCCATGATAGTAGCTTAGCTAAATTCTGGGCTATATTAGAGTTCGACTTCCAGGATATGAGTGCTACCAGTGAGAAGCAGGTTTTGTTTAAGATCCTCAACTCTGTAAAGCTCTGTAGCGCTCCAAAACTATGTTAAATCAGGAATTTCTGATGTGTTTTTGTCAATATTTCATCAGTGTATTAATTGACAGTCTAAATTTTAATTTCATACAAAAAACTCACTCACTGTTAAGTAACAATTATCTCCATTTTCATTTTCATATCATCTACACTACACTATCACAAGCAATTCAATTTCCAATTTCTCATACAATTAATTCACTTAATGCCATATTTTGTAACCTGTTAAACATGGTGTTTGACTTACTTGACTTATGCCGTGTCGTCTTTTCATGTGTGTTTTGTTGTTATGGTTTTTCTTTATCCCTCTTTCTCCCTGTTTAATGTTTCTGTTTTACTTACCATTTTCTCTCATTTGGAATTATATTCACTTTCAAGCAATTCTCTTTTCTATTATATTTTGTAGATAGAAAGAAAAAATGTTCTTAGATCTTTTCATATTCTCCATTTCATATTCATCCACTAGAATCATTTTCATCTGAATCTGCTTTAAAGACTTTGTCTGTTTAATGACTATTTAGCTCCATAAATGCTGCCTCTTACCTAAGTATAGAACTGCTGTTTAATAGAAATATAGTCAAATATTTACGAATGGCGCATGAAGATCCATGTTTGATGAAACATATAATTCTTTGTATTCTTTATGTTCAAACTAATGTCCTACTTTGCAAGGCATGATAGGCAAACAAAATTAAGGGAAGGATAAGATTTGTACTTCATATTTTGTTCAGATGGAATTTGATAAACCATTCCAATCATTTTCAATAACATTTAAGCATATAATATGTGAAAGGATGTACTCTCATTCAGTTAGCACATTCCACATCACAAGGCAAGACTAGGCTGTTTTGTTTATAGATTTGAGGGTAAATTTTAGAAGCATTTAAAACCAACTTTCCTAAAACTATTCTAACATTTTTGTCATAGATCTTTCTAGATCTTTCATAGATTCTTTCACGGAGCTATGTATTGTTTTTTGTTTTTCAACACTCAAATAAGTTTTGTTTTTCATTTTTGGTAGGACCGCCAAGGATCGTTCCTGGTGATACCGCTCAAGGACTTCAGGAAGCGTGTGTTTGGTTTGATGGGGATTGATACCTTGAATGACCCTCATGATAAGAGTATCTTCATCACCCATGAAATCAGCTTCTTCCAGGTAAGCTAGTCCATCCTTCAAAACACAATTCCTTACACACAAAGCAAAATATTCTGATAATTACCCAATTTAATTTGGTTTCCTGATTTTTAAAAACAATGTCCCATTTTTTTTCTTCCCGAGTTTATCCCTTTTTTCTCTATTTTTCCAGATTTCCCCCCAATTTTCTTATTCTTATGGGGGGAATGTTGTTAAATGCCATCCCCCCCAAATCCTCTTCTTTTTTTTTTTACTCAACGGGGACGTGGTTGAGGGGGGGGGAACCCTTTTTTTTTAGTGCTCACTATCACCCCTGGATATTCCAAGAGAGAGAAATATGTAACGTCTGATGAAGATACTGCCCAAGAGCTGTTGGTTTGTTGATGATAATCTTGATTGATAAGAGTATCTTCATCACTCATGAAATCGGCTTCGTCCAGGTAATTCCTCCATTCGACTTGAAGATGATGTTACCGGTAAGTTAAAAAATTGATAGGAGATTGATAGAAGATTGATAAGAGAGTGACATAAAATAGATGAAGACTTATACCCACATGAGGCACTAAATGACCTAGATGACCTCATTAAACATCCACTGTTTTAAAAAGAAGTACCTCGCATGAGCTTACATAGAAATTGTGCTGCTGACAAATTATGAGGTGAAAAATATTATCAAAGGCTCTCTACTTTGATCCCTCATTCTATCATCTAAATCTCAATTTTCAGCATGCTTCTGGTTAATGATAATGGATTGATAGTTTCACTAGCATTAGTTTGACTAGTAATGTCATGACTATCATTTGTAAATACTAAAGCTATCATCACAGAGGTGATTGCAAGTGATTTGTAAACTATCCAGAAAAGTGTTTTGAATATATAATTAATATACACTTATTTAAAACTCTGGTTTCATTTTGCCCCTCAATATAGGGTGTGGCCAAATCCTTCTCGACAGCCTACCAGTACGTAGAAGTGAGACGCAAGACGCTGCGCATCGCAGAGAGTGCCGTCTCGTGGATCCACAGACGCAGTCCTCATGTCCAGGAGATCAATGTCTTCCTGGTTGAACCAGATGATAAGGTATTGACACTTTCATGACATCCTATCTATCTATCTAAGTATCTTCTTGCGGTTCGGAGGTTGATTGCAACATCTCTCCATTTCACTCTATCTTAACCATTTTGGTGCACTAGCTCTTGCAGTTTTAGTCCACTCCCGTTCTTGACATTCTCTTCCCAGTTGATTCTGGGTCTCCCTCTCGGTCTAGTTACTTCCACACTTCCCTCCAATACATTGAGGCTTTGGTGCCTTTTAACATGACCAAAGTATTTGACTTTTCTCTCCCTAACTAATCCTACCAGTGCAATTTGTTTACGCCCTGCCATGTGCAATATCTCTTTGTTGGTTTTCAATTCTCAAATTTCAGTTGTCTTAAATTCCCCTCTAAATATGCTACCCTTGCTTCTATCACCCTGTTTTGCTTCAACTTTGCATTTCAGTAGATAAATCATTTAAAGGTACTAGCATTTTATAGGGTCTATAAAACTGAAAACTAAAAAGGAAAAAAAAAATATACCGGTACTAGTAATGCTGGGTGTAATATTCATCTAGGAAACACACTTTTGGACAATTATAGAATTCCCCCAGAATTTATTTTTGATCAGAAATGTATTCGGAAAACATGGAAATAAAAAAAGGGATAAAAATGTCATTGTAAATTTAGGAAACATGATCTTTGATTGCCTGAAACTTTTTTCTTGCTTTGTTATGGAATGATTACACATTCAGCCACTTTCATTTTTCCTCAGTCAAGTTTTGATGAGTACCTTTTATCTGATTACCCCTCCCATCATAGGTCATTCCACTTCTTCTTTCATTCTTTAGTGTTCTGATCCTCCTAAAAGGTTAATACATTACAGTCACCAGTTTTCTTATATGTTATATTAAACAATCACATTGATTGCCTATTATTTGTCTAGCCACTTTTTCATTAAAATAAAAATTCATCCAGAACCACTGCTCTTGTCTATTTTATTACATGTTTAATAATATAATTACACAATTTTGTTATACATGCGTTCTTGTTTTCATAACATCTTTTCTATGAAGGTTGTATTAACATTTTCTTTATTTCCAAATACAATCTTTGTATTAATATTTCCTTTCTATGTCTCATATTTAATAATTCACTTTTGTTTTTACTAGCCTCAATTCTGCATTCTAATATTCATGATGTAAGCTATATGACTTTCATCCTTTTAGCATGCCTTGTTTGTGTCATGTAAAGATTTATTTTACTGTTTCTTTTAGTGTCTCTTAGACAAAGATATTAATTTAAATCTTGGTATGGGGATGTTGATAATGTGCATGGCATCAAGTAAAATCACATAAATCATTATGTGCAGGGTTTTTAGTAGTAAGAGCAATTCAAATTTCAAGGGATCTTGCCTCTTGGGGAGGGGGAGGATTTTTGAAATAATTTATGTGTTTATATCAAAACATACTTTGACTTGACTTGTCACCTCTGTTTACAGATTACTTGACATTTTATGTAAATTAATACTATTATTTTTAATCAAAAGTAGAAGTGCATGTAGAAGTGCACTGTGTTACTATATTGACCTCTCAGTGCACCACCATGTATGCACCTGCACGTTTGTTTAATACTCTTGCCATCACAGCAGTACTAGATGTTGATGGCTTTGAATATATGTGTCAGTTTTATAATGTGATTCTGACAAGGTTATGTGTAGTACATGTCACTATGTTCATGCCTTCAGTCTCATACACATGTAAACTTTCCTTATTACAATGTACCTCTTATTGTGTTCATTTTCACCCAAACTACCATGTAGTTTTACAGAAAACTTTTCACTTTGAACTCTCACTGCATGTTAACTCATAGCCACTTTCCCTACCTTTGCACTGATAACACTGTCTATTTTCTGTCATAATATCTACTCTCTTCATTGTGTGCATGTCTGTTCTGTTTGTTCTTCTCCTATTCTGCATGGTTTTACTAATTAAGGAGTATGAATTGCCTAGACCTCCCATGCTAAGTAAGACAAAGAAAACTGTTTTCCACTTCGTAGAGATTGAATCAAGAAAGGTAAGGGGTAATCCATATATTAGGTGTTAGTGTAACTATAAACTTCATTATTTTTTTAAACACATTCTTCTTTGCTGCAGATAATTGTAATGGTACTTATGTCATTTTCGTTTTCACTAACTTTAAAAGATGTTTAAAAGCTTATCATAGCTAATAAAAATTGATTTAAAGATTTTCAATTATCCTTTTCTTCACATAATTGCTCACTACTTCTTTGTTTTGTACCCCCCTCTCTCTCTCTCTCATCCTTTGATAATGATGAAATATTCTCTGTCACTTCTCCTTCTTCTTTTCTCTCTCTTTCTTTATTTCTCTCTCTCTCTCCCTCTCTCTCCCTCTCCTTTTTCGCTTTCTAGCTTTTCCTTTTATTAGATTTGTATTCCATGCCTAATTCTGTTTCTCTCTTCCCATCACACTCACCTTTAATTTTATCATTTCTAATAATGTAATGCCAGAGCAGAAACTGATTATTTCAGTAGAATAGTTAATGATTAATTTGTACCTCATTGGTCAATAATGATCATTACCTTGCTTTATTTGGATTTGATCGATTTTTATTTTATTTTTGTTTTAGATTGATGACTTTGTGCTGCGTAGGATGATAACTACGGATAAGAAAGGAACTATCACTGTTCATGAACGTCCCTCACGCTTGGAGCGCAAAGAAAACCTCTTCAGGTAACACAATTCACAGCTACTTAATTGATAACAGCTAGTTTCAAACTCGTTTTTTCTTCCTGTTTCACTAAGATGTCAATAAAATTGAGATCACAGGTTTCTTTTGTTTGAGAGGGGAAGCTTCCTTCCATCAACTTGTTTCTGTGTTGCTATTTTCCCATCAAATCGGAGTTGCTAGAAGTTGATATATATTGTCTTCTCTGCAGAGTTTGAGTCAGAAAAGTAGTTACTGTCAACATGAAGTTGATGCTCACTGTCCCTCATTAGATGATATCATTAATGACAGCATTACTTACATCATTGCTAGATTTGTTTTTAAAAATCTACCCCTGTACAAGTTTTTATTAAAGCCAGTCTGTACTAGTATGGCTAGGAGGGATTAGAGCATCCAGGAAGGTCACTGACAGGTGGCCATCTCATCTACTCAGCTCTCAATTAACATAAGAAAAAGAGGATCATGGGGATCAATGCATGGTCATTGATTAGGCATTATTTTCTATATAGAGGGAACAGTAAGCTATAAGTAGTACAGTGGGCCTTTAAGAGATAACAATCTAACTCCAAAGCTCTGTCCTATTTCCCCCCCAGGGATTACCTGTTCAAGACCGTGGACAACTCTGAGACGGTGACGGCCGATGCTTACGGTCAGCGCCATCTTGCCTTCCCTTTGCGAGACGTGGACGGGCGCTGTTTGGCTCTGGTTGATCTGAGTATTGGTGACCTGAAGCAACTCCCAGGTCATGAGAACAAGGAGGTCCAGAGGATGCTCAAACTCCTGCAGGCTGCTCACAAGGAAGTGTCCCAGGAGTCTACAGGAGGCGACAGGAAGATTGTACTGGGTGAGTGACTAGAGGAACATGGTCTAAAGCACACCTCGTTTACAGATTGATTGATCGATTGATTGATTGATTGATTGATCGATTGGTTTATTATCGTGTTGATTGGTGTTTATTTTCCCTTTGAATTGCTGAGAGAGTACATGTACCGTAATTAACGGTGTATAAACCGCACCTTTTTGCCGCCGAACAAAATTCAAAGTCGGGGGTGCGTTTTATACACGGTACACCAAAAAAAATATAGATATATATATATATATATATATATATTTTTTTTTTTTTTGGGGGGGGCGACAAAAGAGGGGTGCGGTTATTAATACACGAGGGCGGTTTATACAACGTTAATTACGGTAGATGGAAGTACCTGTAGATAAGCAAGAAGAGGACCTGGGAACTCCTCATGTACACGAAATGACCCATTCAAAATCTAGGACCAATTGGTTTTCAGACCATTGTTCTAATGCATTGAGCTTTTGCAGGTGTTATATGGACTCATCAGATTTTTCCAATGTGTTGCTCATGCATATGAAATCATTTAGAGATTTGCTAAGGACTTGAAAATAAGCATGCTCCAAAATAAGTAACTATCATTCTTTATTGTTGTTGCTGTATTCTTTATGACAGAAGTCATAAGTTATTCTACAAGAGAACTTTATGTTACCACAAGAAGATTATCTACTGTGAGTTCTTGATCAGTTTTCATGTGTTGCTTGCTTCAAATTAATTAAACAATAAATCTTACATGCCTTCTTTTTGTCTATGCACAATCCAGAGGCGGAGAAGGGGAGCGAGGAATCGCGTATCGACATCATGTTTGACCGTATCATGCTGACCGACCTGCGTAACACGGTCAGCAAGCTCAACGCTCAGGCCTTTGCTGAGCTCAAGAGCTACAAGGATCCTCCTAAGGTCATTCATAGCATTCTGGTCTCTGTCCTTGCTCTCTTCTATAGAGACAAGTATGAGGAAGGTGAGCTGGATGCATGGAATACTTGTAAGCAGGTAAGCATACATCTCCTCAGGCAACTTGATACTTGATGAGGTAATCCCTGAAGCAGCTTTTCCAAGCTATACTGGGATGGGATGTGTTGTGACAGTAGTCGAAGGTGCAGACAACAGAAAAATGTTCAATTTTTATATACAATAATTTTTTTTTATACAACCCTACTAATTTAATTTCACTTTTTTTATGTAAAAGTAAGTCAACATTCCATCTGCCGAGAGACAGTTAACTCCTATCCTTTAACACCCTTGTGGTTCTCCAAATTTACTTTACAAAATAAAAAACATATATGTGTATCTATTTCAAAGGTTTTATCCTCAAATAATGCATTAAGCTTTTAAAAAGTTTGGTTTTAATGCTTTACAGCTCACAATGAGACCTGAAAGTTCATTTGTACTGGTTGCTTGGTTTAATGATTTATGCATACAGTCAGAATTTTACACAATGTCGTTGCAAAGTATATGTATGTAAAAACAATCTATACTGTGAAATTTTTGCACCACTTTTGTATGCAAGATATCAAGATATTCTTGATTGGAAATGGAGATGGTGGAGATAGGTATGTAAATGGCAGGAGATGTGAGATTTAAAAAATGGAAATTTGAATTAGTCTTCTTTCCATCATGTTTGAATTGCAGTTTGTTGGTCCTGAGCTGATCAAGAAGATCGAGGAGTTTGATCCCACGGCTCAACACATTCCTGGAATCGTTGAAATGATTTCTAAGCATCTTAAAGGTGAGTGTAAACACATTCATTAATTTATGCCTCTGTTAGTAGCCAGAGGCATTATGTTTTCGGGTTGTCTGTCCCTCCCGTTCTCGCGTTATCTCTAGAACTGATTGATGGATTCCTGCCAAACTTAGGTCATCTATGTATCTTGCAGAGCCAATGGATTAGATTTGGGTTAGGGCATGACTTGTTAGAGCTTTAGATGATGGTTATGAGTGACAAGATGATTTTAAAGACCCTGCTTGACTATACTGCTGTAGATTGCTGTGCTTGACTGAGTCTCTTAATTTATTAAGGAAATGTCTTTTATATCCATTGTTCTCTGTTTTTTCCCACCACATTATGATTTCAATTTTTAATGTTTGCTATTGTATATCTGCATATAAATTGTATTTGTGTTTTTTTAAAATCAGATGAGGAAATAAAACTTGAACTTGATATCCTCCTTTGCTGATCACCAACATAGAGATTTGCAATTCGCAAATTTCTTTTGCGGCGAAAGTGGCCTCTGTGAGCAATTTACAATAGTTTTGGGTTTTGTATTCATATATTAACCATTATCAGCAGCTTTCTATAATAATTCTTTAAGTTCTCAGCATCTCATTCAGTGCAGAGCCATCTATACACAGAGTTTGGCCAACCCGGTTCGAGTTGGACACAATATGGCGACTACTGATTTGTTGGGCCAAACTCTGTATATAGATGGCTCTGATTCAGTGCTGGTAATATCAGTCAATTGATTTTAAATCAATACACATATTAAAGCCATGTTTAATTTCATTGATTACACCTACAGATGTGCCCCATGGTGCAGTAGCAAAGCATGGGTCGCTGCCGGCCCAGAATCTCTACAACTGGGCCTTTGTGTGTCTCTCCCTCCTGGAGCACACCAGCAAGATGACCAAGAACAAACCACCTGGTATGCCTGCACCCCCTGGTACAGCAGCCTCGGGGGAGGTCCGCACCATCGAGCAGTAGATCTTACGTCTGCTTATGACGTATACGCAAAGCTCAGCCAACTATTATGAGGAAATATGTAATGAAACTTGACAATAGTATAGAATGGATTGGATCTGTCTTATGGCCATATTAGTGATTGCGGGAGTTTGGCAGCTTTTGTTACTCAGAGAGAGAAAAAGAATATTTTGAAAAATTATAAGTCTTTATTGAGAACATTTTGATCAAATCCATGATTTTTACATTTCAAGCAGTGAGGTAGCCTTATATACCCATTCAAAGGGAAAACTTTTTTTTTTAAATTGGAAATTATGACAAAAAAGTTTTCTAGTTACAAGAAATGTTGGAGAAAATTGGCAATAATGAAAATTAACAACTACAGGTACATGGAGGGGTAAAATTTTCAGAAACTTGGTTTGGGTCGGCTGTAGAACAAAAGCAGTCAGTGAAAAAACTCAAGTAGGTTTCTAGACCTTCAAAAACAGGAAGTCCTTTGCATATGATATCAAAATATTTTTCACTACATATTTGCAGGACTAACTTAAATATGAATTTGGTTACAGTCCTGCTTAATCTTTTTTTAATAAAGAGATCAGTTCAGTCAATATAGAATGGAACAGGGTATCCTGTAAATACTTTAGTATTTTCATTTTTTTGTTGAAAGTATATTATAAAGACATCACTACTGAAATCCTTTTATGCTCTATTGTACTAATTCTGTACTTTTTGTATTATTTATGCATGATCTAGTACAGACTTGCATAATTACATTTATTTGGAAGTTGATGAGCGTATATATATACCTTTCTCATGAAGTGAGTATATAACAAGTGTGAATATCCCATACAATCAGAAAGAAGAAAGAGAAGAAGAATAAGAGAAACAAACTTATGTGAACGGGAATTCTTTCTAGTTCTGGAATGTTTCTGAAATTATAGCTTCCAGCTACCGGTACTTATCTTTATCCATCGAAACTGTAGCTGTATTTATTCCTTTTCACGACACCACCACTGCCGTTTTGTTTATTGTGCATTTTATTTTATTTCTGTTCTTCCAGTCACTTCAATTATATTTCTTAGGTGCTCTTATTTCTGAACCACCATTAAAACATTTGAATACCTACCAAGTGTTTACTTTTTAAATCAAATGTATATAGGAATGGAGAAGAAATATTGTTTGTAGATTGACATGGTCATGTTTTCTGTAATATTATTTACGAGCTCTGTATAGCCAGCAAAGTGAGTACGAGACGTTTATTTGAAACTAGTATTTGGGTGAATTTCCTGATGCTGCCCTCAAACTCTGCTTCCTTCATGATTCTGCTGATGTATTATTCAATGTATGTACCTGTGTTTTCATTACTTAAACTACCATTTCCTCTGTAAGGGATGGATACTGCACTGCTTACGTCACTTAGCTTAAGATTTTGAAGCATTTCACTGCAATCTTGTAGAACAGACATGTTTGAGATCTAAGGTATGTGGTCTATTAACGTAGAAATATTTAATACTACATAAGAGCACTTGTATGAGAGCCCAGGTGCAATGAGAATTCAAGTTTTCCTTCTTTATTACTTGTTTTAGAATACATAAATTATTAACCTGGTTCCTATCCATATATTATGACTAAAAAGTTTTGTTTTGTATCAAATCTGTATATATTGTATAGAAATAATATGCTCTGTATGAGAATTACTTATTATAACCAATTCAATAGAGCCGTCCATACTATACCGTCCTTCCATAAAATGTATCGTCGGTTTGGAGCCAGAAAGGGCATTATTATTAACTTATATATTTAAACACAGAGTTACATGTAATGCCCTTCTGGCCTTGAACAGACGGTATCTATTGTAATATACTATCTATATAAGCTATATGAATCAAACTTTGATATTTTAAGGATGTTTATTTAGGATGTTTATTTGTGATCATGATTTGTGATCAGGCAGCTATCCTTAAACATTTCTTTGTCAGTGAATGTAAATTAAACTTTCTTTCAGGCTATACATTTTTCTTTACAAAATGTTGTATACTTATGTATGTAAATTTGTATATAAACCGTGTACATTTACTAATTCTAGAATGAACTTTATTGTACAAAGCTCATGTAATGGGGTGAATTATATTAAAGGTTTAAAAGTATATATTTGTACAATATTTAATCTATTGTATATTGAATAAATCGATTGCATTTCCACCTACTTTTTCCCCCTCCGCTTCTTTATTTCAACTGTTATCCAGAGACATTTTAATGATACAGGATTAAACGTGAATTATAGGCTGTTCAGGGAAGTCCAAGTTAATGTCCATCTGTCTATGAAGACCACATTTTTCATTTCCCTTGGAAATGGTTCCTAATTTAGAACATGTTCAAAGGAACCTATACATAATGGACACCTTTTCCATCAAACAGTCTTTATATATATGTTTAATTTGTGAATTAACAGTAAAATACTTTGATGACAGCAAAATGCTATTAAATTGATAAACTTGACATAGTTCAAGTGTTTAATTGAATACAGGTGCAGGTGTTTCAATAAGTTCAAATCTAGGAATGTTTCCTACCAGAAATTCTGGTGATAACTGGGCCCCTTCAAACTCTCCATTCATAAGATCATGTTTAATTGTGAACACATCCTGTAAAGTGGTATGTTGACAATTTGATTAGATTAATCAATTAAACAAAAATACCATCAGAGGCACTGAACTCAAAAGTAAATCCAACAAATACAATCTGAAAATTCACAAGATCTTTTACTTTGTATTCATTTATTTGTGTATAAAATATATGATATATGCAATACATCTGTATACACATTACAAATATTATCATCAGTCAGTGTAGTAGACATGTAACTTCGATATCTTTTCATTTTTATATATATATACAATGCATGCACAAAATGCTTGATTTCATTTTCATCCTCTTGAGACATGAAGTAAAGGACCATTGGGGAAAATACAAAGTTTAAGCACATTATCCTGAAGAAAAAAGGGTTTGCCTCAAGATCGACCCCCAACTCAAAATAAACAATGTCCGAATTCACAAAGGAGGTTTGTCGACAAACCAAGGTTTATGTACGTCATATGACGCGTTTTGACGTGTTTTTTACAAACCTAGTTTGTGAAAACGCGTCATATGACGCTTATGACGCACGAAAAAACAAGGTTTGTCAACAAACCTCCTTTGTGAATTCGGGCCAATAACTCTGAAGCACAGATGATTAAGTTTGAGGTAGCATTTTACAGTCATTTAACATCTCCTATAACATTCAACATTCACAAAATAAATTATAACTATCAATAGGCTATTTCAAGTCCTCAAAAACAACTTTTTCTACAACAAACAAGTCCATTTTAAATTACAAGAAGGACATTATATGTCTATAATAATAAAACAAAATGAAAATTTTGTAGTTTTTAAACGGCTAATGGCTTTGTACATACACGTATAAGACAACCAATTATTTTACTATACATACCAATCATTAAAATGAGCAAAGAACAGGTGAATGAAATAGCTCAGAAGCAGCCTTTGCAAAAAAAGATAGCTCTGATCCTCTTTTTCATAAAGATTAAACGGTATGAAAACAGAACGCTGAACTGTAGTGACAAACTTAAATGGGATTTTTAAGTAAACATGTACATGCAAAAAAAAAAATCCGTTTACATGAACAATAGATTTATGAAGTCATGGAAAGTATCTCCAATTTCTCCATATATTTTTTTTCTGACCAGGTTACACAATTCTATTAAAACAAGAGTTTCTACAACATGTCGTAATCACTGTTACAGTTAAAAAAAAAAGGGCCAAGATTGAGGAAGAGGCATCAAATTTTTGAGACATTAATCTATAACCAACATTAACAAAAATAAAAGTGAAAAAAAGAAAAGTTGTGGGAGGAAGCTAATGGGATAGATAATCACCTAACAAACATTGACATACATGTAGCCTACACGTCTTATGTCAGGATCTTATCTCACTTAACATACCAGGGAATTACAGGCCGATGAGCTTAAAGGTAAAGACCAGTATTGGAAATGCCCCAATTTCAAAAAATGAAATGGAAGCTCTCATTACCAATCATGTGAAAGAATATGTTTTGACTAATACATGATGATAAAAAATTTGCCGGGAAAAGGCCAACTAATTCATATATTTGGTAAATTTGTTTCTCTCATGGTCTGTGAGAGATATAGGGTAGTCCCATATACATCTTTCTGTGTATAGTGCTTGTAACTTTACGAAGAATGGGCCAAATTTCTTATCATTTTGATGATTCCAGAACCTTGCAGATGCTAGATGCTAGATGATCAACCTTTTCTGATCGATTCCACAACGTTTCTTTCACAATGCAATCGCATGACCATAACTGGTCTTTACCTTTAACCCTTACTGTACTGGGCTATTTTGAGCACCCACTGACTGGGGGGGGGGGGGGGGGGGCCTGGGAGGCCCCCCTATGATCTCGGCCGTCGATTGTCCGATGAACACGAAAATTTGCATGATTGTAGATATTTACGTAAGGAACAAGATGGTATAATTAGTTTTTTCCGAATATGCAAATTTTTGTCGTTAGCCTAATTAATTATGCAATATGCGCTAATTTTATGCATTTTACTGAAAACGTGTCAAACTCCACTTTTTGAATGTTGAAACTCATTATTCATATGAAACTTCTTTTTTAACACAAAAAAGTTATTTTAATGTAATTAATAAAGATAATTTATGCAAATTTTGATGCGATTTTCATTTTTTTTTTTTTTTTGACGACATGCGCATACTAATTGTTATGTAACGCCTTATAGGTATATCCGATTTCGACGAAAATGGTATCAAAATGTGCGTAAGACTTGAGGGAAAATAGTCATGAAACAACAATTCAAAATACCAAGCGGTTGCGGCGCAATCTCTGAAAATGTACAGTAAGGGTTAACATCAATAATCTGTAAAACAATCATTGTATTTGTATTTGAATTTGCCTATGGGATCTCTCTATTGATCTCCCTCTGTCTATGTAAGGAAGAAAACCAAGTGGTACAAGGTCATTTTGTTTGACTGGATTCAAAACTGAAACACTACAGATTACAGAACAAGGATTGCGATGTCAAGGCGTTGCATTCATATCAATTATAAATAGATGTAATTCTTTGAATGTTTCCTGGCTCTAATTAAAAATGAAAATCAAAACATCTCTATCTTGCACAGTCTTAGAGGCACATTTTCTGTTCTCCATGTTCCGTTGTTGCCAGCTCCTGTATTCATCATGCTCCGTTAGTTTGAAGAGCTTGAGAGTTTGAATACAGTCGCCCAGCTCAGCAATATATTTTCTTTGACATGTTTTGATCATAAATTTTGATGAATAAAGAACTCTCCTTTGACACATATTTAATTAGTCATGGACTTTAATTTTATTCATTGACTGTGTTAATGATATATTTCTGGAGCAGTGTGTGGCAGAGTGGCGGTGTCCACCGGCCATTACACCGGGGCCTGCCTTTATACTTGTGCGGCTGCAAACTTGAAATTAATATATCACGCAGAAGGCTACAAGACATGATTATGGAATACACAAGTAGGACCTATTATACTATCAAGATCATCTTGCGAGTAATAAACCAAAGAGCTTCAACCAAAGTGACTTCTTTCTCTCATTCCTTGTGCTGAGCCCTGTAACAGGCCACAGGATGGAGCAACTATCTTACAAAATAATAAGTTATTTCTTTGTTAATCTGAATGAAACCTTGCTTGACAATGATAGTATATCATATTTTCAGTGTTGTTCCTTTTGTTTTGATAGCTTTTTATATGTTCACTTGTCTGCAATAATACAATTGATGCAATTATTTTTTGTCTAATAATTTCTTTGATCCCACCATATCACGATGGTACGTTCATGTTTGTTTTGAGCAGTATTTTCAGTGTTGTGGCAAATTTAACATGTTCATTAGTTACATTATGTGTGAAGATTAAATTGTATTCTTTGATAAATGTATCGTGTGTTTTCAAGGGATGTGGAATGACTTGTGTGGAAATGCAAGTTGTTGTTGTATAAAGACAAAGAATTTGTACCCCCAAAAGAGAGAAACCAAGGCAAAAAAAACCTTCATATTCACTCGATTCCTGTGAGAGGGGTGCTGGTGTGGACACTACAAAGGAAGAGGGGGGAGGGGGGACTGGAGCTTAGAGTGCTCAAGGTCAGGTCAGTTGACCTTCTGCCTATGCAGGACAAAACCAGCGAGTTCCTTTCACTGACATGCTCAAATGCATATTGTCCTAATGGCCAAAAATTCCACAAATCCTGTGTGAGATGGACAGGAAAGCCATCTGGTATAAGCTAGGACAAACCGGAAGAAATGATCAAGTGTACCAATTTGGCGTGTGAGAAGGCCGCTGGTTTCACAAGTCGTGTGTAAACACAACAAAGGTTGGAAGAGAAACCTGCTTTTCTCAATACAAGCAAGATGTGACCAGAACGTTCCTCATGGAATTCAAGGAGGGCAACATGTTGAAGAGGCACGCAGGTCAGGTCACTGAATTCCATCCCGACACGACCTACCGGTATAACAAAGCTAGAGAACTTTAGAAAACGTAGATGGGCTCTTTCGGAGATGCAACGCTATCTCGCATCCATACAAACTAAAGGGGGAACCTTGTTTCAGTCCAAGGAACAAGAGGCTTCTGCCCCTGGTAATGTCTGGCTTGGACCCACTGCTCAAGTTACTTTCATCCTTCTCCTCGATCTAGACTATTCACATACATTGTACATGTATATCAAAGTACGGTAGACTTGAAATGGAGGTTTTTAGTTGGAATATTTGTTATTGTTAATCTAAAAAATTAGAAGTATAATGTAAATTTTGAAATGTGATGTAAATGTTTAATGTGTACAGAATGTGTTTTTCATAAATTAATTATACAATAGTTATATATTCAGTTTAATTTTTTCTTGTTTGTACCCATCAGTAAGGTAGGATCAACCCTACAAAATTTTATTAAAAATAATTTAATCTAGCATAAAATCATAATCCGAGACAACTAAAAAAAAAAAAAGTTCTTGAAAGTCACATAGGAGAGTCTAAATTTACAAATAAATAGAACGAGTAGAAATTGTACACCATAATGCTAGAGAGTAGAATACGTCACTAATCACTGGCCAATATATGGGAAGGCACTACAGACCTTGTGCAAAAAGATGGCGATCAAGTACTCAAATTTCTGGAGAATAGATATGTCCCAATACCGGGGGGGGGGGGGGGGGGGGGGGGGGCTATTTTCTTGCTAAAGTAATAGTCGAGACTAAGCAAAGTAAAGTCTCAAGAAGTGAAGTGTTCAAATCCCGAGCCGCATTCTTGTTAAAAATCGAAATTGGAGCAGAGACAGTGGATACTCCAACACCTTTATGAGCACCATGAAACAAGTGGCAGTATAGTAAGCTACATGTTCATCATTAGTGCAACACCCCTTTGTCAAAGAGGTTGGAGGGTTGGCTCTTGGTATGAAAAGGATGTGGCAAGCCCAACATGCCCTTTACCCTCCTCTTGTTTTTATTTTCATGCTTTCAATACTACGACATTTAATTTGAATATCATTAAGATGATTTATGAGGGATGGACTCTTGCATAAGAAATATACTCCTTTTTAGTTTATCCCTTCACTCTCATTATGTTTCTTGTTTGGATGTTATGTTTATCATGTATTTGTAAATGTGACTATTGTATATATTGTTGTAAAATGGCATTTGTTATGCCAATTCTCTCATTGTGTATTCGTGAACGCGTAGGTACATATGTGTGACCAGGTGCAGGTTATTTCACCGGAGCGCAGGTATTTTATATACATACACATATGTATGCATCTTGGATGCTCTTACGTATCCGTTTATCGTCCCTTACGGGCGCGCGACTCGCGGCAATGATCCGATATTCAAAGCACTGGTTCAGTCGAGAACTTGACAGCTGAAGAGAAGGAACCAACCACTCAAAGCCTAAAGTGCCGGAGCCCTACTCACCCTCCGACTTGAGAGTTTTTACTATACAACTAAGCTGAGCGTCTAGCTTCTAGCTGAGCTTCATCTAGAATATAGCTGAGCCGTTATAACTACAACTACCTAGCTGAGCATCTAGTACATATCATATAAGGTTAGTTTATGTTCAGTCAGTGTCTCGCGTTTCCTTCTGCATTTCACCCCTTTTAAGTAAAACAGGGTTTAACTTCGCCATCATTCATATAAGCTATAATATATGGGCATGAAAATGTATTGTAAAGTTCGTGGGGTGATTGATGTTGACAGTTTAGATCAGTAGTAGAGATCAGCATTGTGTGAAGTGCAACTAGAATATTCTTGATTTCACTTAGATTTGTACTGTACACAAGAAGCGCTTATTATTGTACTGTAATGTTCCATCCTCTCCAATTTTCAATCAGAACAGAGCAGCACAAATATTATTCCGGGGAAGTAAACTTACAAAACTCCTCCAGCGTTTCTTAGTCAAAGAGGGCAAAGTGTCCATGGTCTGCATGCAAATAACAATGAAACCAAGCAAGTCCTACAGTTAGCTCCTCTCCGAGTGATACAGACACAAGCCCCTTCCCGAATGATACTGACACAAGCCCCTTCCCGAGTGATACCGACGCAAGCCCCTTCCCGAGTGATACCGACACAAGCTCCTCTCCAAGTGATACGGACACAAGCTCCTCTCCGAGTGATACCGACTCAAGCCCCTTCCCGAGTGATACCGACACAAGCTCCTCTCCAAGTGATACTGACACAAGCCCCTTCCCGAGTGATACCGACGCAAGCCCCTTCCCGAGTGATACCGACACAAGCTCCTCTCCGAGTGTTACCGACACAAGCCCCTTCCCGAGTGATACCGACACAAGCCCCTTCCCGAGTGATACCGACACAAGCTCCTCTCCGAGTGATACCGACACAAGCCCCTTCCCGAGTGATGCCGACACAAGCTCCTCTCCGAGTGATACCGACAAAAGCTCCTCTCTGAGTGATGCCGACACAAGCCCCTTCCCGAGTGATACCGACACAAGCCCCTTCTCAAGTGATGCCGACACAAGCTCCTCTCTGAACGAAACTCCTCCAGCGTTTCTTAGTCAAAGAGGGCAAAGTTTCCATGGTCTGCAATGTCAATCTGCATGCAAATTACAATGAAACCGCGCAAGTCCTACAGTTAGCTCCTCTCCGAGTGATGCCGACTCAAGCCCCTTCCCGAGTGATACTGACTCAAGCCCCTTCATTAGCTTGGCTTCGCGACTTTGCCAATCAGTTTGGAGAAAAAACCTACTTGTGACAAAATACACCTGCCATCATGTCTGGGGAGGTCTGGAGCCGGATGCACTTCTTTTGTATGTGGAGGAAAGAAATGGCTCATGTTAACATTCCATAGGAACATCAAATCAAGAGGTTTAATTTGCTGTCCTGTTCCAAAAACACAGTTGTCATTAATCATTTTTAAACATTCTCCTGTACTGTTTGGCCAGTTGTTACTTAAATGTAACTTTGCATGAGATGACTTTTCCTAATCCTGCAATACCGAACACTTTGTTTCCATTTTTCATCATTGATTGAATAAGTGCAATCATTTATTTATGGTTACCATAAGTGGTACCTACTGTATTGACTGTTCTCTTAAATTATCAATTGCATTAGGTATTCTTTTTTTCAGAACAGGTCAATCGATTTTCAAAATGTGATATCTGCACAACACTAAAGAAAAACATCTTCATGTAAATGCCCATAAATTGGGAGTGAAAATGTATTGTAAAGTTCTGGGGGTGATTGATATTGACAGCTTAGATCAGCAGTAGAGATCAGCATTGTGTGAAAAGCTGTTACAATATTCTTGATTTCTCTTAAATTTATACTGTGCAGAAGAAGCGCTTTATCATTGTGGTGTTCCCTCCTCTCCAATTTTCTTTCAGAACCCAGCGGCACAAACATTATGGACATATTCACAAGGCGAGAAGGGAGCCCAGCAAGTACATGACCATAACAGTTGGTGGTATGGACCAGAAGGCCACCAGCATTCCATGTTTCTACTGTCAGTCCAAATCCACAAGTGCAGCCTGGAAATTGCAATCCCACATTACGGGTGCTATTGTACATGGAAGAGGAAATCAGACATCAATATCATTATTACTAGAATTTGGAACTTAGATCTCAATTTTCACCATTACATCCTAAAGTTCTTGTAGTAACACATTTAACACAGAGAGAAAAAGAACCTACTTTGCTCATCAAGGAAAAATTGCTCAAAGGCCAAGATATGCCGACTCAAGCCCCCTCCCTGAGTGGTGCAGACACAAGCCCCTTCCCGAGTGATGCCAACACAAGCTCCTCTCCAAACGAAACTCGTGCAGCGTTTCTTAGTCAAAGAGGGCAAAGTTTCCATGGTCTGCATGCAAATTACAATGAAACCAAGCAAGTCCTACAGTTAGCAGCTATAACAAAACAGCATGTTTCCGTTCCGTTTCGTCCTCCAACATTAATATCAGCTTAGAATACTAAAGTAACGGTAAGAATATTCACTTGTTTTACCACCAACAAATATTCCTACACATGTGTTTGGTATTTAGTAAAGGCAAGTTATTTAAGGGCTGGAAACACTGGATAGAGACCGATGCGTCAAAGACATGGAACAGCTTTGTCATTGTCTAAACACAGATGAAGCTATGTGTGTACACCCATTCAAAAGTGGCTGTGTCTGTGATTCAGTTTTAATATCCAGTAAAGTTACCCTTTTAGAGTTGTCTAAAGCAAACAGTTACATCGAATACAAGTGAAATAACAAAATTTCTGCCAGTACTAAGTGAATTAATGTACTAGATATATTGAAATTAAAACATTTAGATGCCTCTTTCTCATGTTCATGTTGATGAAATATCACAGCTTTGACAGGTTGTTGCATTTCAAATACCGGTACTGCAGTTAGATTATAAATATTTTCAGTTGCTATTTCAATTAGTCTCGAACAATAATATTAACCAAAGTTTAAAATATATATCTATACAAGCTGCATTTGGTTTTGCAAACACTGCAGTCAGGATCAAATTAAAAATATTTTCAGTTGCTATTTCAATTAGTCTCAAACAATATTAACCAAAGTTTAAAAATATATATCTATACAAGCTGCATTTGACTTTTTGCATTGCAAACACTGCAGTCAGGATCAAATTAAAAATATTTTCAGTTGCTATTTCAATTAGTCTCAAACAATATTAACCAAAGTTTAAAAATATATATCTATACAAGCTGCATTTGGCTTTTTGCATTGCAAACACTGCAGTCAGGATCAGATTATAAATATTTTCAGTTGCTATTTGAATTAGTCTCGAACAATAATATTAACCAAAGTTTAAAAATATATATCTATACAAGCTGCATTTGACTTTTTGCATTGCAAACACTGCAGTCAGGATCAAATTAAAAATATTTTCAGTTGCTATTTCAATTAGTCTCAAACAATATTAACCAAAGTTTAAAAATATATATCTATACAAGCTGCATTTGGCTTTTTGCATTGCAAACACTGCAGTCAGGATCAGATTATAAATATTTTCAGTTGCTATTTGAATTAGTCTCGAACAATAATATTAACCAAAGTTTGAAAATATATATCTATACTAACAGCATCTGGCTCTCATAATGTACAACGCTATACTTATTCCCCTTCTCTCACTTTCTCTTCCTCTCTCTTGAAGTGCTCTCATTTTGCACTTGAAAATCTATTCCCTTTCACTCTCCCTTCCCTTCTACCTATCTCTCTCTCTCTCTCTCTCTCTCTCCTGCTCTTCCTCTATATTTATCCCTGCTTATTCTTCCTGTTTGTAACCTGCCATGACCGTTCTGTAGTCCATAGAGCTTGCTTCAATGGAGTAGGTACCTGCGGCATTCTGGCTAGAAACAGGGCACAGATCCATCTGGCACCATCTACACAGAAAAAAAGGCAAATACAAGCAATGAAATTTGCAATAATTTCAGTTCTATGTACTAAATTGTTACCATATTTCAACATTGGTAAATAAAATAGACCAATACAATAAGTAGAATAAGTGATAGCAAGCAATCTTGGACCAAAGTTTCTGTGGAGTATGAATATTTAAATCGAGTCAAGGATTGGGGATAGGGGATCTGTGAGTATATTTCTAGAATACCAGTCTCAAATTAACCATCATCTATCACAGAGACCAGTTGGTTTTACTCATTCAGCTAGAAAAGAGAGCCTTACAGAAGACCCTAGAACTTAATAAGAAGCCTGAATGGAGAGTGGCACAAGCCTAAAAAACGGCACTCACGATTAATAATAATAATAGCTAAATTTATATTAAGCACAAAGTAGCACTATTATTACAAAAGCTTTAGCCCAGCTGTCTTAAAGCGCTGTGGAATAAATTCCTACCAGGTACGCATTTATTACACCTGGGTGTAGAGTGGCCAAAGGAGATTAGCCCCACGGTGAGTCTCGAGACTCGATAGTCTGGGGACATATCCACTAGACCACGACACATCTATTATCAATCCTCTTCTTTATGTATATGTATTATGTATTCATTTTTGTTGATCTCACCTTTTCGCTACTGCAATGTCCTCCTCACCGGCCCTCTCCCATGTGGCATGCTCCAACAGTACCAACCCAATGTAGGTCCTACCGATACTGTACGCAAGATCCCTGGCAGCCAGCTCCATGAAACCTGCATCCTGATTGGCTGATTCCACCAGGAAGCTCTTCAGGCTATCACAGGACTGTCCAATGAGCTTGGCCGTCCCTTGGATGTCCTGGTTGGAGGCGGTGAGGAAGGTAGCAGAGCGTGTCTGGACCTGTCTGAGGAACGTCTCCATGGTCTGGCCTTTGCTCTTGATGATGGAGCGAAGGATGTCCAAGGAGAGGATGTTGGTGGTGCCTTCCCAAATGCTCAAGACCTGCAACAGATTGAATTTTGCACATTAACATAACTGCTAACATTTGAAAATAAGAATTACGAATTTCTTGCACAGTATGCCTTTGAAAATAAGAAATCTGTACCCTTAACAGGCGTTCGCACATGCAGCAGCAGTGTACTGGTAATACATGGTAAATCTGTACAAAAGAGCGAATACAAATTTGCTGCTCAATCATGCAGCCATTCAACGCATGCAATACGTGAACTCTCAAATTGCGGCACATGATAAAACAAGCTTGATTTTGCTAAAGCAATCAACAAAAAGCAACAACAACAAAAATTAGAATTTTGAAAAATCAGAATATTCTGAATTTTTAGGTCCCAGAAAGCCAGAAAATCGAAATATTCCAGATTATTTGGAAGGGTTGGCAGGTATGCATCAAGCCATGAAAATTTTGAAGAAAGCTTGTGTTGCGTTTCTCGTCTATGCTTTTATCCACCCACGTCAGTTTGTATTGGATATTTTTGTTTTGACATATGAAATACAGAAGAGTCGGGGAAATCTAAGTAATGAGGAAACAAGAAAAATTGATATAGTACAATATTAATTTGTTCAGATCAGTTTCTGAATCGACAAATGAACTTTAGACCCCATAGCATTTTTAGGTGCTCTAAAAAATATGGAGAGTTCAAATAGCAAAGCACCTCATTCTCATATTCATCCAATATTGACAGGGCACATATTTGAACTGTGGTCTTCATATAAAGGGACCGGTAGTCACTAAAGCAGGTGTGACAATACTTACCTGGGCATCCCGGAGTATCCCTGGGAAACCAGTATCTTCAATATAACCCTGTCCACCAATACTCTCTAGTCCCTCAGACGCAACACTTACGGCCTGAAGAGAAAAGAAAAAGACAGAAGTGCTATTGTCTATTATCAGGGACTAATTGTAAGAGCACAATCACGAAAGGGGATTATTTGCAGAAATCTAACTGAAATGTGGGTTTTTCAAAGCTTTAATAAGATGTTTGTAATATTAGACTTGGAACAGTTTCTGTCAATGTGGACCAGATCCTATTACATTGAAATACTCTTTCTCTCTCCCTCTCTCTCAACATTTTCTGGTGATTGAAGACATCAGATACATTAAACCCCGGCCCCCCCACTCAGTGTTATTTAGGGTACGCATATGCTCGTTCCCTCTTTTTGAAAGCACCCCCTATCTGAGGACTGCCAACATTTCCGAACCCCCCTTTCGCTGGCTTTTCGCGGGCTTTTCCTGCCTTGGAGACCCCCCTAAATCAGGAAAAATGCTCAATGTACCACCCTAAATTCGGAATAATTTCTCAGGAGTCCAAAGAGATGAGAGAAAAAAAGAAAAACACCCCCTTTTTAAAGAAATCTCCGGGTGAAAAGTCAAATACACCCCTTTTTTTACAATTCTCGGGCCGGACTTTGTCGCACGAAAAGTACCCCTTTACCGGACATTTTGGCAACATGCATGCGGTCATTTCGAAACCTGAGTGGGGGGGCCGGGCATTAAACAGATAGAACAATTAAGTAAGAAGTGCATTAACCCTATGTTAACTAGGGGGGGGGGGGGTCAATTTGATCCCCCGCCTGTATAAATTTCGTGACTACTCCGAAACCATGGCAGATATAAAATCTTCCTTTCATGACTTTTTTCTTTCGAGTCTTACGCATCTTTTAAAACGATTTTTTTGAAAATCGGACGTACAGTTGCAAAGTCACGTGATCTTTTGTCTTTGCATGTCAGCCCGAAAATCGCTCATTTTTGTAATTTGTGTACAAAACATAAGGAAATGTCATTTTTCCTAAAAAGAGATAAAACATGGGTTATTTAGTCTTGTTTTAAGTTTAATTGTTTGTTTTGGGGTAAAATAGTTGAATTGTAGTTATAAATGAAATAAAACTACAAAAACAATAAAATACATAAGTTAAAAAAACAATGAAATACATAAGAAATAACAAGAGATAACATAAGGAATAACCTGGCTCTTTAAATTTTTTGTGTTGTATTATCATTCCAAATGTTTAATAAATATATGTAGTGAAAAAGAATGCTTAAATATGAATAATGTATGATTTATCGGCAAAAATGTGAATTGTATGACCTTTTTTGCATAAATTACCAAAATATGCAAATGAGTGAATTTTTCAAAAAATTGAAATTACCATAGTATTCAATACACTTCACTTGACATGTTTGGAGCGATCGGCAGTGAAACGGCAGAGATCTTGGGGGGGGGGGGGGGTAAAATCTACCCCCCCCCCCTCCCAGTAAAAACCCGGTCTGAAATAGCCCAGTTAAAATAGGGTAACTGAAATTAGTGGCATCACTAGCAATAATAAAATTTTAAAAATCACCCCTCATTAATAGTGAATTAGAAAAGAAACACATATTGGCTCACATTATATCTACAAATGTCGGGCTACTATCAAAGTCGAACATCAACACTCATAATAATAATAATTATACATGAGATTTCTAAGGCGACAAAGGAGTTACAATTATTGTTCCTGTCATATATTTTTCATTAAATATCATTTTTAACTTCTCAGCTACAAGTTACATTTACAAGTTCACCCAATAAGCAACATTATCAAGAAAATGGCTACGCCCATGTCATGCTAAAAGGCATTACATAACACCAATAATATCTTCATTTATCAATGGGCAGGAATAAACTTCGTCTTTCAGCATAACATTTATTCTTTGGGGGGGGGGGGGGAGGTTTCCTTTAAGAGTTATTGATTAAAAACCAAGTGAAAAATTTGACAATTTCTTAATATGAACATATGATACCAAGAAGAGAGATGGAGTTACATGGGAACCTCACCTGTTTACCGGTGTAGAGTTTGAGAACCGGGATGAGAAGACGAAGGAGGTTGAGATCATCCTCCGAGGCTTCCTTAGCCTCATCCTTGCCCAGGAGATGTGCACATTCCAGGAGCAGAGCCATGGCTCCTCTGGTCTCCAGCTACAAAACGATTATGTAACAAGGAGCAGACAAATATTAAAATACTAAAATTGAGGTGTCAGTGACACAAAGACGTACCGGTAACTCCATTTTGGCCATTTTGAGGAAAAGTGGTTTATGTGTCACTGAGCACTGGGGCTTAAGGAGTTAAGTCTATGTTTCACTAGCCATTGACTTCAATGGGGTGTTGGGTGGAGTTCAGTCTTAGTGTTTCCTGGAAAGCCCACATTTTTCTGAAAATTTAGATATCAAATACTCATTTTGGCAAAATATGGAGTTACGTCTTTGAGTCACTGAACCCTCAATATGATCATATTGTTATTTTTGATAACATCTCTTCTTTTAACAAAACGAATGGAAGCATACCAGCAAAACCATGGCTCCTCATCTTAAACTACATGTACAAACTTGGAGCAGATGAATTTTAGACTATGTTTAGTGATATTTTTGCTTTTCTCTTTTATATCTCACTTCAATTCATTAATGGAGCATCCCATAAATGGTTCCCCTGTCTCTGGCAATAAAACATACTCCAAGGAGCAGACAAACATTGTTATATAACTATTTTAGTGAGAAATTTTCTTTTCTTTTTAATAAACCTACTGGACTCCAGCTACACATTACATGTACATTAAGTAAATTTGTTAAAATAATGCAAAGTGAAATAATTTGTCATTCTTGATAATTATCTATAGTCCCAATTTTTTTATCAAGAGCTTTGGAGGAGCAGACTAATAGCTTCTCGTCTCCAGCTATGAAGTATGCGATTAGCTCATGCACCCACCTCCATTCTACTCAGTGTTTGCACATGGAGAGGCCAGTCTACAATCAACTTGCCAAAGGCTCTTCTCTGGAAGGAGTAGTCCCTCGCATAGTGCACCATCCTACATCAAACAAATCACATGGAGTAATTGTGTGTTTTAATATACATTTTAATCAAGTTACCTAGCACAGGAATTTTTTTCCTCCAAATATGAGAAAAAAAAGTTTCAATACTTTAAAACTTCAAAAATGTTGTGCTGTAGGTATATGTTCTCTCAAAGACACATACCTCTATTCAAAACCATATGCAATTTCCAGCAAGATCTAGTCAATTTTGTTTTAATTGTAATGATCCTAAATACTTAAGACACACATACATGTATATATTTATTGCATAATCAATGATCTACAATAAACTACATTTTCTTTTTCATACAATTGCATGACCAGTATTACTCATCATAAATCTAGATTCATACACAGCTTAATACGGAATGACATCTCTAAGTGCTTCACAGATATTATTACCGGTCATTCGCAAACACAGTGTGCACCACTTTCATTCCCTGAGGAGTATTCCTACTACAGTCAAACCTGTCTATTGTGACCATCCAAGGAAAATTCAAAAAGTGGTCTTTGTAGACAGGTTCCTTTAGTACATGTTTTAATGAGAAACCATTTTCAAGGGAAACAAAAAATGTGGTCTCTGTAGACAGGTGGTCACTAAAGCAGGTTTGAATGTATTATGGTCATTTCTAAAAATTACTCATAAAACTTCTGGGTCTCGGGCCTAAAATAAAAACTTGTTGTATTGCCCTTTGGGTGCCAAAACATTGGTCGGTCGGTCGGAATTTTTAATTTTTTTTGGTTTAAACTTTTTTTGTCGCCCTCTTTTAGCCGATATTTTTTCAGATTTGAATTTCTTTTTCTTTTTTTTTTCCACCCTCTTTTGTTTGATATGTCTCAGTTTTGTGTTTCAGCGTCATCATTCCATTGATATCTTTTTCACCTCTTAATTATCCATGGTTTGCACGAGTGAGAATTTTGGAATTATTTGATTTTATGCATTTATATCCCATTTAAACAAACAAAATACATATTTTTTTTATTCATTAATAACAAAAAAAAAAATGGTTTAAAAAAAAAAAAAAACTTTTTTAAAATGCCGACCATAGATTTTCAGATTTTTGGGTCGGTCGCAAAGGGCAATACAACAAGTTTTTATTTTAGGCCTCATTTATGGTCAACTAAAAAAAATGGTCTGGAAAGAAAACATCAACTATTTCACCTCACCTTCTCATAGCAGCTACAGCCATAGTTGCATTGTGGAAGCGAGTGATAGTGAGCATAGGAGAGATAGACGCCACACCATACCCTGGTTCAGATACCTAAAATGGTTCAAGATCAAAGTTTTGTCAAGGTCTTCGGTTTGGTAGAAATTGTTTTCTTAGTCTACAATTAAAATCGCAAAGTTTTCTTTGATAAACTTTGAAAGCTAAAACAGCTTGAGGATTTCTGTCTAGCCTTTACAATTTGCTTTCCCCTTAAAGTACACTGTTCTCTTGTAGCGTTCCCTCTTTTTTTCTTTCTTTTTTTCAAGATTTCCTGGCATGAATAAAACCTCACAGTAAATTGTAAGTTCAGAATTTTTTTTTTCCAGCAGTGAGATATTTACAATTAAGCAAATCAGACATGTACTAGAAGTTATCAATAATGGATAAATTCTTAGCAATCTACAATGAACACATAATTAGTTTAAAATGATCTGTGTAGAACAAGTTTGTAATTTGCAAAAATCATACTAAAACATCAAATGAAATATTTTGAAGGGGAAAAAATAACCACATGTTAACATGATTTAACCTTGTTAGTCAATGGAGTTAAATCAAATCATAAATTCAAACTCTTGACCTATAAATGGTAACAATATTGCATTCCTACACCATGAAAGCATATTGTATTTGATAGTCTACTCACAAGATGTGCTTTAGTCCCATCTAGTAATAACTCTGCGGTAGGAAGCTGTCTGGTCCCAAGTTTGTTCTTCAGCTGTTGTATCTCTATTCCATTGAGTTTACCTTCTGGTGTACGAGTCTCAAGATAAAACAGAGATAGTCCTCTCGTACCCTGTGAAAAAAAACAGATTGAACATGGATATGACAGCAATAATAGAAACAAATATATATTTTAAATTGTAAATAAACATACAAAGATTAACCTCTCTATAGTCTGCTATTTACATCAAAGGTCACTGCATTGCAGAACATTCCATAGATGAAAAAGGGCACAAATGCATACCACACCACACAAGTAATCCTATCCCTGTTTGACCATAACCTTACAAAAGAATGTTAACAAATCCTTGTCCACCGCACACTCGAAGGGAGCCTTCTCATTATATTTAACATCAAGTTTATCAAATTTGATGAAATATCACCGATATTACTTATATCATAAATATATAAAACATGAGTGGGACCAACCTCCTTATATTGGCCATCATCATCCACTATCCTTGCTAGAGCTACAGTCATATCACTGTCTGAGGCTGACGAGAACCACTTGTAACCATGGAGATGGAATGATCCATCGTTCTGTGGGTAGGCCAATGTCTCTGTTCCTCCAGCTACAGCACATGGCAAATGAATGGAACGTTAAATCACATCAATTGTATAAAATGGTAATCTGAGCAGATTCATTACAAAATAGAATTTAAGAGCACAGCAGAATGGCTACAGAAAATATATTATAATTGCTCCAACAGTATATATTAAACTAATAATGAAACCAAATATTTCCACGAGCCTGACATTTTTAAAATTTAATTCATGAATGGCCAAGATTCATGTTCGTTCTATCCAAAAATAGCTAAATTACAACCATGAGCTTTTGAAATTTGTGAAAGTTTTGTTGTGCAAGAGTTTTAAATTTCAAAGATTGTGGTTTTTACTGACCGACATCAGATCCCCCTCTCCTCTCGGTCATCCACTGTCCAGACGTCCAGAATGTCTCGGGGTTTCGAGATGTTAGATGACCAAAGGCATTCTGCTTCAACTGTGACCCGCCATCATTCTGCAATAAATGACAAAATAGTAAGAACAAAAGTTACTTAAATTTGCCCAATAACTAGTGACTGGAAATCAATAAAAAAACAAGGCATCAAAATAAACTTGTTTCTGACTGGTAAAAAATAACCCCTGTTCCAAAATGACTTTAGCAGTTTATTTACCACAAAACATCCTTCCAAGTTCCAACTTATTGCACAATTCAAAAGAAATTTGGTCTCATTCCTGTTCATAAGGCTCTATGAAAATAGATTCTGTGGGTAAATTACATCATACATGGAAATCTGACATTGAAAAAAGTCCCAAAATCTTTGTTCTCCAATTTAAACATAAACATGTGGAAGGAAATCCCACCTTGCCCCAACCAATTTACTTCTTCCATATCTTTATAAACCTTGAGGAATTATTATCTACAAAATATTGGAAACTTACATTATCAAGAGTAAATTGGGAAGCAACAGAGAGGCTGTTCACACCACAATGCACGGTCTATCGTAGCACCCCCTTTTTTCAAGCGCGCTAGACCGCGCTATCTCTCGTGGACCACCCCCAAGAGGTGCTCCAGTGGCACGCCGTGGCTCGCTGTTGGGCGGACCAAAATGACGTTGTTCCTTCCACACCTCAGAGATAGCGCGGTCTAGCGCGCGCTATCTCTGCCTGTGTGAACAGCCTCATAGACATGATTTTCCTCAATCTACTCAGAAAATAGAAGATGCTTTGCACTTCAACTTTTGATTGAAGACTGGTTCAGAACCACATGGCCCTTTCCTTTTATTCATGAATACCAAATGAACTATATGAATATTCAATATTCAGTAACCAATTAAAAAAAAGTAACACATGTCTAGACTGGCAAATCGATCAATCAGAAGACATAGAAGAATAAATATGTCAGAAAAAGAAAGCGGACAAAATATACAGTTCCTCATTCTACCCTCAACAATTGCTATGGTAGATAAAGGAACATCCCTTCATTGCTATCATGTAAACATGTGTAGAACAGGTGAATATGCATGTGACATCTGTTCTACAGATTTTTACATAATAGCAGTGAAGGGATGTTCCTTTGTCTACCATAGCATTTGTTGAGGGTTGAACGAGAAACTGTATATTTTGTCCGCTTTATTTGTCCGTCATGTTCATAGTGAGCAGTATAGCTCACGGGAGGGGTGCACATAAATGGTTTCATCAGTCAGCTAGATAAACATGAACAAAAGACAGTGGTATGTCATCTCCCACTGAGTAGCATTGCATGTTTTCATATAATAGCCCATTGAAACCCTTCTTGGATTTTCTTGGGGATTTCTGACATACACATGGAGCAACTGCTTAAAATATAATTAAATTTTGTGAGTGGGCATCCTATAAAACAACATGCAGTGCTATTGTGAACAGGTGGTCAGTTGAAGGGAAGGGACATACCAATGTCTTTTGTTCATCTAGCTGACTGATGAATGACTGGCATGATGTCACAGAAGTCATTTGCTTTTGGAGGGGTTTTTAGGGGTAGAACTTAGCAGGTAGAACAAAAGTAATAGAAAAAAATAATACAAAAAATATGACCAAATGTACATCAGAAAGTCAAAAGATATGTGATGTACCGTAAATCTCTGTGTATAAGGCGCACCTGTGTATATGGCGCACCCCTATTTTTGAGATTTAAAAAAAAAAAAAAAAAAAAAAAAACAACATTTTTTTTCCTTTTGGGTTTGCTTTTTTGCCGACACCATCTCAGATTCGTCTCTTATTTCAGCGTGCGGTCCCGTTCGAAAACCTAAGCCATGATGCAGGGAATTGGGAAGGACTTTTATTTATTACGCCTTTACAGTAAAAAAGTCAAAGTAAAAAAGAATAGTAACAATGTTGTTTGGGCGCTAGTGTAGCAAGGTATCCAAAATATAGCCTACTAAAACAGACCTCAAATTTTAGACCCCAAATTTCGTGTTTATCATTATCTCTAGGGTTAGGGTTAGGGTTAGGGTTAGGGTTAGGGTTCTAGGGTTAGGGTTAGGGTTAGGGTTAGGGTTAGGGTTAGGGTTAGGGTTAGGGTTAGGGTTAGGGTAATGATGACCACAAAATTTGGGGTCTGTTTTAGTAGGCTATATTTTGGATACCTTGCTACACTAGCGCCGTTGTTTTTAAAACTAAAGATGACAGAAATTTTTTCCTCCCGAGTCCAAACCAAAATTTGGACAGGCTAGATTTCGAGTGGTGAGTCGATATCCCCCGTGTAAGTGAGCTGGAGACCCCAGAGAGCTTCGGCCGGCAAAGGGCTTTGTTAAAGGTACTATGTTCCATTTGCAGGCCAAAAAAATGAAAAAGTTAAATTCCAACTGCATTTGAAAGATAATATTAATTTAGAACTTCCCTAAAAAAGGTGGGGCTTGAAAATGTCTTCAAGTGGAAAAATAACGACTATTAGTTGTCAAATTGACTTTAGGGCTATAGAGCCCAAAAGTAATAGTCTTGATTTTCAGACAATTGTACTGAATGGTCATACGTTTTATGCTGCGCAAAGATTAAATCAGTTTAATCTTGGCCATCACAAGTGGGTTATTGATGTAGAGAAATGCTCATGTACCCTTTACAACTCTTTTCATGTATGTTATTACCCAAGAAGAAAAAAAGCCAGTCAGTCACTCAATAGTGTCTGACAGTGAATTCTAGCAAGTAAACGGGTTTCCTTGCATAATTTGAATATGAGGACACTGCTAACGTTTAAATTTCACAGATAGGATATACATGAAATATTCATAATTCCTGCAAAGTTCTACAGCGTTTAAGGTTGGCTGCAAAAGGGACATAGTACCTTTAAGGGGCATAATTTATTGAGACTGAAAAAAAACAAAAAAACTCTCTTCCCTTCAAATTAGGAACGTACTTTTACTTCAAATAGTAGATCCTATTCTTTATTTGCATTATGTAATTCATGTTGAGACACAGAGATTTTCGGAAACCACTAAAAAGTAGCATTTTGAGGACTCAAATATCCTGTACCTGTGTATTAGGCACACCCCACGACTTTTGATTTTTCCCGACAGAAAAAAAGTGCGCCTTATACACAGAGATTTACAGTATACATTATTACAGGTCAACAAAAGTCAACATGAATTTGTAATTTAGTCACCCTTCAATAACGATAAATGGATTACATTACAAAAATGGCCTAATAATAATTTACCGGTAATGATCTCTTTGATACATCCCCTCCCTCTTGTTTGTTTGCATAATCTGCCAAAGGATTCTCTCTCTCATGCATTATGTTGGTAATAGTCGTGTTCTATTTAAACTATTTACAGTGTATGCTATAGCAAGTGATCTTGTTTCAATATTGGCAAAACATCTTCATTTTACCACAAGTAAAAGAAAAAAAATCAAACTTTTACATCAGATGTAGATGAATTTGTCTGATCTATCAATAACAAAAAAACACCCAATCAGCCAATAGATTGCCTCCAAGCAGGTCTATGCGAATAATGATTAAGTGGATGTAATGTAAACAATGATATTAGATAGCTTAGACAGATTCCGAGATGTGATTGGTCCAGAACTCGTCACGTGATATCAATTGCAAGGAACCAAATTGTTATATTTTCCTGGTTGGTTATATTTTACCGCCTGGTGAAATGAATATATTTTTAATCAATGCATGTCGCCCTCTTGAGGACTGTATGTTTGTCACCAATTACACACATTACACCATTACCGAGGGTCATTTTATTTTTTCAATATTTTTTTCATGAATTTTTTTTTCCCTTGAAATTATTTTTTCCCACATTTTATTTTTTTCCCAAAAAATGGTTTTTTGGCTAATTTTTTTTTCCTTTTTTTTTCCCCCCGAAATATGCTATTATGGGTAAGATTTTTTTTTTTTTTGTAAGGTTTTTTTTTTTTTTTTAACTATCTCGACAGATTATTTTTCCGCAATTTTGATTGTCCCCAAATTTTTTTTTAAAATTTCGGGCAAAAAAAAATGGACCCCCCCCCAAAAAAAAACACCCAAGGCTATCTAATATAACAGTTATTGACTGGCAGGGGGTATATAACATTCTTTGGACTTGAAGGGAGTTATATTCCCCAAGTGGTTATATTTTCCCGAAGCGTGCAGCGCTGAGGGAAAAATATGGTCACGATATGGTTATATTACACCCCCTGCCAGTCAATAACTGTATATTATCAACAATTATCTTTTTTTTCAAAGTGCTCTTCTCACCTCAAACATCTTAGCAGCCCCATCAGTCATAGCGAGAGGGCACGAGTATAAGCCAGATGAGGGGCCATACAATATCATTTTAGCTGCTTGATAAACACGGCTGTAGGAAAGTAATAAAGTTAAAATGTGACATAATTAGCATTTAAAGAAAAGTATGAAGTTGATTTTGAAGAGCCTTATGTTCTGGTAATTCAAAAATGAGCTGTCGCATAATTTTGTAGATAACAAAGTACGAACATCTACAAAAGAATGTCTCATTTTATTATCATTAGCTTAAAATGGGGGGGGGGGGAGGGGGGTGGGCTTGACTTTGGGGTAAATAATACCACAAATAGTGATACCCATAGTCCCATACATACATAATTAGTATTACCCCCCTTAAACCCTCCTGCTTTTACAAATATTATGGAAAACAAGGAGGTGGTCATTTTTAATGTAGGTTATAATTTCTTATCTTGTGCAATTGCAGTGGTGACCTCTGCTCCTATCATCATTACTATCAACACTGTATCATGCTTTATAAGTTATCCATTAGGCCTAAAAAAAAAAATTGATGACTTGGCGTAACGGGTCACTGAAAATTAGGGTAGGTAGGGCGATTTTTTTTTTTTTTGGTTGTTGTTGTTGCTTATATTTGCATACATGAAATTAGCCATTCATACACATACATACATACAGTGGCGTAGATAGGTCCTCAGACCTTGGGGATGATCTGATGAGAGGGGTAGACCACAATATGTTCAAATAACTCCACGCACACACACACACATATATGGACACACACACTGTGTGAGCAAAGTGAGCAAGAAATTGTTGAAATCTTGAACACCTTGGGACCTGGGGGATGCATACATACACCTGCCCCCCCCCCCCCTGCATACATACATGTACATGTACATACACCCTCATGCACATAAAACGCATTAATAGGTTTCCAACAGACCCCAGCCTGAGATATCTCAGACACTGTCTTCAACAGGATAAACAGGTGAATATGTAAGTTTAGAAGGGGCTGTTCACAAATATTAGTATTTTCACAATGTATTGACTAGCATTTTTATAACTTGTCTAGAGGTTAACATGTTAACATGTTAACATGTATCCAAAATCTTGAAGAATGAGGGTTGAAAAGAGTAGCCAATTACAACTTGTGAAAATATTTACAATTGTGAATGGCTCTGTAATAACAAACAGTTAAAAAATGTCTCCAGTATTTCAGAATCCTTTATCAAAAAAAAAAAAACAAAAAAACAAAAAAAAAAAAAATAAATAAATAAATAAATTAAAAAAAAAAAAAAAAAGCGTAGGGTCGGCGATAAAAATAGGGTCGGGCGGGTTACGCCAAGTCATAATTTTTTTTTTTTAGGCCTTACATTAATTTGAGGAACAAAATGCAGAGAATAAAGAATAGATTGAGAACAACAAAGTAATGGGAAAATATGGAGGAATCTACTGAGAAACTTATAGCTCATAAAATGTAGTTCCCCTGACTATTAAAAAAAAGAGTTGTAAACATTTTTATAATTTAGCAATAAAGCAAAATAACAAAATATAATAGAAAACAAAGCTACAAAAAACCATTACATATAATGTACGTAAATTATATACAGATTAAATATTTGGATACAATACATGAGTCAAGCAAAATATGAATTATGTCAAAGAGATTTAAAAAATACCGAGTAGAGAGTCAATTAAATCAGTAAAAATTCAGTATTAACTGTTTAACAAGCGATTTCAATTCATTTAAAGTTTAGGCTTCTCTTAATGTTTTATGCAGTGAATTCTAAATTTTTAGTCCTGTGAAAACTATAGTTTTGCTAGAAAAAAAAATTGATCTGCTTTTTTGCAAGTGATAAATGATTAAATTGTCTAATACTATACATGTATGTACCGTATATAAAGTATTATTCTTTATAACTTCTTCAAAAATAATGTTATTTCTAGTTTGAACATAATTTGATTAACTGTCATCAATAAATGTGATTTTAGAGAAATAAAACATCAGTGTGTACTGAAGGAAGTATTTGTATTATTCTCAAAACTTTGTTCTGAAGCAGTAAAATGGTATCAATTCTTGTTTTTGCTGCATTTCCCCATGCAAAAATTCCATAATAAAGATATGGTAAGATGACAGTAGAATACAACATTATGAGTGCTAACAATGTAAGAACTTGTTTTGGAACACATAACAGAAAAAAGCCCATTTAAGACCGAGGGAAAGAGACTATTACAAAATAAATAATCCTGCACATGTCACACAGAACCCAACCTACCCAAGTCAGACTTGGGTTCCATGCATGTGGGCTCTATTCTATGATAATGTGTACATGTGTGTCGACTTATACTCACATGTCACTTTAAAGTTCATTGATAGCATACATCTCTGCATAAAAGTTTCTTTATATTTGAAGCTGATATTTTTTGATTTAGTACTACATCACACCCTAACTTTCAGAGCCAAATATTGTAGCATAACTAGTCCAGTAATTTAGTAAGACGTAGAGGGCGTTATAGATAATTGTGAAATATATAGTTGGACATCGTAAGATGTCGGTCAGTCAGTGTTGAGCTGTCGTTGCGACAGGTACGTTACAATTAAGGAACGAGATAAAGTTACTTGAACGGCAGATACTGTGCAAGTGTTGTTTTTTGAGTTCCTGTCAGACATTTAGTGGTTGCAGGAGTGAGTAAAATGAGAGCTAGTCCACGTTTTTCTTACACAATATACTTTTGTGAGAGCGCACTGAGAGATCGTTGATGAATGATTGTCGAGGGCGTGGACCGGGTTTTGAGAGACTGCACATGGCAGAACGCTACTCCGACAGAGCACGGTTACGCCACAATATAATCTTTGGTGATTGGTACATCATACATGTACATGTACTTCAACACAGAAAGACCAAATTACCTGCAGGAGCCATATTTCCTTTCGTATGGAATAGCAACGATCCCTTCCTGTGCTGCTATAGCCTTCTGTTTCTTCCATGCTTCACATGTGATAAGATCATCCACACGGTTCCCCCACGCATCAAAATGCTTGACGTAAGGTTGATTCTCTTCGCACTCGATGCTAAGGGCTTCGATTTCCTCCACGACTCGCTCTCCGAATCTCTCCAAGTCATCTTCAATGGGAGAGAGGGCCTGAAAAGTTCAAAAGAAAAGAAATGAAATGAAAGATAGACGATTCCCATGACAATTTGGTGACAATTATTTATTAATAATGCATTTGCATAAACGGTACCAGAAAATAAGAAAATGACACCGACATTTTTTTCTCTTTATTCATCATGCTCAGAATCTAAATAAAATTCGACACAATATTATAATAATAATAGGATTTTATTGAAATTAAAACATCAAAAACCAAGAGCAAACAGTCCAAAGACTGACAACTGTCTTGGGTACAAAAATAAAACTTAAATCAAATATACATAATAAAATAGCAGTAATGAATAAATACATAAGTTACATAAGTTAACATATCAAATAACTAAACTATTATCAGTAAATATTGCAAAAAGGACATATAAACGAATAAGTATACATCATTACAATTACATAAAAAAAGGGCTCTCGAGCTGTGCAATAACTAAATTTTACTAAATCAGGCACAGACCGAGAGTCCAATAAAAAGAAGATTAAAATGCATAAGACTGGGTTTAAAAAGATCAATAGTAAAAAGAGGGGAATATTTAAAGGATGAAGAAGAAAAAGAGAATAGTAACACAAATTTGAAATGTATTTAACACAAGCATACTTCTGATGATATGTATCTATTCAAGTAAGACTGCAATGCTGCATCTTCAAGATAGACATTTCCTAGGCGTGGTCGCTCCTGGAAGAAAGTCCCTCGCTGAGCTCTCTTGAACGGGGGTGCTTGGGAACCCTGGCCCTGTAGCTCAGGCGCAGTGTGTTGCTGCGCTCTGTGGTTGGTTGATACAGCTGCGGCTGAAGACGTTCGGCTTGCAGTTTCTAACTTGTCATTTGGCTTGGAACTAAAAGACGAAACAGTTGTGCTTTTACATCTTGAAGAATTTACAAGCCAGCTTCGAGGAATACGAATTCTTCTGTACATTTTTGTAAATTGTTTTTCAAATGTGATGAGCAACTCAACAGAGCCAGAGGATATGTTTACTAATAACAGTACCGTACCCTGCCCAGTTACCGCCCCCCACTGCCTGGCTTATTAGACACAACGGCCGTCTTCCATCGCCCGAGTTTCTACGGTGCGCAATGAAGGCGTGCGACTAACTTGCCTATAGCAGCATACACGTTGTAAGGAACATGTGCACGAAATATGGTACACTGTCGATCGCCCATTTAACGGAGATACGCGAATGACGTCACTGTGCAGCAGTCAGCTATGCGCTTATTTAGGTGTGAATCAACCTTTTTAAAAAACATCAAGTTCCTATTCAAAACGATCAGAAAAAAAATATGGTGGAAATTTTACTTTTGTTTAAAGAGATATGGAAGTTTAAATTCCTGATGTTTTACCTGAGCAAATTTCTTGCGAAAATTATTATTTATAAAAAAGTTATCGAGGCTTGAACTCGACCATGTCGCCCTGTGATGCCCCTGCCCTATTTCCGCCCACTCAAACACACGCGCTAGTTCAGTGTATGTACCGTGCGTTGTTTATGCTCTAACAGAGAAAAGGTTATCTGCCCGTGGTTTTTTAGTCTATTTGTGTGTTTTTAGGTCTGCGGTTGGTTTTTTGAAAGTGCACACTTCATTGTCTTTTTTCCATGATAAAACACTCGGTTTACTCCATAAAATCGCAACTCGAGAGTATGAAGAAGGTGAAGAATACACAAATACTATAAAACTACATTCGACCTATAAACAGTTTGTAAATTGGGAATTCACCCCCCCCCCCCGTATATGTTGACCTACATTTTGCAAATAAAAGAAAGATCATAAATGAGATAACATGGTCACCAGGCATAAAATTCTTTACTGGGATTACAGCCATGCAGTTGTCAAAATCTGCCAGACGGAATGTTGTTTCACTTTTTGATGAGCAATCATAACCGTGCTACTAAACTTAACATTTTGCAGGCTCACTTGCATGGTCTACAAAATAATCATTTAGAGGTGGCCATTCATTTTTTGTTGAGTTTACAACCAGAAAATAAAATTCAGTGTAAATTGAGTAGCTGTTTATTTATTGCCCTTTGAAGGTTCTAGGTCAATTACCCCTTGGGCATGTCACCCCCGGCCAATTAGCGGTACAATAATTACCCCAAGGACGATTACCCCCCCCCCCCCCGAGGACAACCACCCCGAGGAAGTTACTCCCCCCCGAAAAATTACCCTCTAGGACAATTATTACCCCCCCCCGTGGACAATTAAACCCCCAGAGGACAATTACCACCCCCTGAAATTAATGATCTCCCCCTAAAAATTACCCAACTAATTATCGAGGTTGACTTCCCCCTGTTCATACTGAACAGGGGGTAGTCCTCGGGGCGGTTGTCCTTGGTTGTCCCAGGGGGGCATTGTCCTATATAGGGGTTAAGTTTCAGGGGGTGGGGGGGGGGGGGGACTCTTTTCCGGGGGTAGCTCGTCGAGGCACGGTAATTGTCCTTAGGGGTAATTATCTTTGGGGGTAGTTTTCCGGGGGGTAATGGTAGGCGAATAAGGTGGGAGGCTGAGATTGAACCCCCCCCCCCCCGAAGAATGTTGCAATGATGTTTGGCCGTTCGTTCGATCGAGCAACCGACAATTTCTGGTAACGATGTGGTAATGTGATAATCATGCAGTTAAATTTTGTGACAAAATTATATATGATTGATTAATGTTGCAAAAAATGCTTGAAGTTCGGTTCTCCAAAAGTGATCCCGATGACAACTAAGTCCGGCTTTTAAAAAAGTTGCCAGGTTTGGTAGATTTGCAAAAAGTTTGTATTTATGTTCTATGTCGCTGAAGCTTGTGTCGCCTTTCAATCCAGCGTCGTGGCTTTGTAGCGAAAAGAGTGCTTGTTTCTGATACGATACAGGATGCAGGCAGAGGATTGATGTATTAGTTTTTGTTTTAATTAATTTAGTTTAATTTATTCCCTCAATTTTCTTCGATTACACCCCTCCTTTCCCCGATTTTTCTTTTAGTCTCCCTCTTCACTTTTACATCCTTTTTCTTAGTGCTTCTATACATTAGGCTATAATATCTTTTTTCAAATGTTTGTGTGTTATATATTTTTGCCAACACGGACCATGACATTTTCGCTGCTATCAAATTTCCGTCAGCTGACTGTGAATAAAATAAATGTTGTTTTATGTGAAATAAACCTATATGAATGGCTATCGAAAGAGTAGTATAAAACTATAAATGATACATTTCACAAGGGCCTATACGCCTGTCAGCCTTTCAAATGGCTAGGGTAATTCTTATATACGTTGTTAGTTTGCTAAAGTTTTATGGCGAATAAAAGGTGAACATTTTTTTATCTCTATCCATCACATTAATATCTCTCGGCAATAAAATGAATGAATATTGAATGAATAAATAAATAGATGAATTATGTAGAAGATGTGGGGGAGGGGGTATAGTGCCAAATTTAGAGAAGGGCAATACATTGCAGGACATGATTTGAGTTGTTCTCGGTAATGTCAACAAAATACTTATACAATAGCTTTCAACCCTCTTTGGATGTTGAAGTGGCAAAAACGTGACTGGTGACCTCCCCCCCTACCACCACTCCTTTTGCATTAATTATTATACTACATTATTTTGCAAAAAAAAAAACACTGACTTTCTATGGAAGTGAATCGACAACTTCGTTTTTAAGATCATTTCGGAAAGTTTTGTCTTTCAAGTTGGCTATAATTATTATTGAATGCATTATCAAAATATAATACTGCATAATTTAGAACAAGTGGAAAACAAAAAACACAACAACTTGAAGTCTTAAACAAATAATCAAAAAGGAAACCACATTTGCGTTATAGACCTATATACCCTAAAATTGTAATGATGATGATTTAGACGATGTCGGCGATGATGATAATTCTAATGACAATATTGCTAGATGCTTTTTCCAACCAATTATTATGCCTAAAAATATACGCTAATTTATTTTTGAATCAAGATTTGAGAGATGTCGAGAATAGTTTGCATTTAAAAATAAATAAAAATGAAGCACCATTACTTTCTTTTACAATATGTTCACTTTGATAGTGGTTATAGTTTTTTTTAAATTAAATTCTTTCACCCTAGTGGTTAATTTAAAAATGATTAGCGATATGTTAAGTGACTTTAGTCAGATTTGTCTGATTACCATTATTAAAACATTAAAGACAAGTCACAGGATTTTCCCGGAAAGGCAGTTACAGAATTTTCCCAGATCAGAAAGTGGTGAATAACAGTGAACAGACATTATTAGTAGGCCTACAGAGGCAAAAGAAGAAATAAAGAAAGAAATATCAATTATCAAAATATCATGTAGATCAAATTCTACTGGGAAGCAATTTTATTTGGCCTAACGTTTACCCGAGATGTCTCCCTTTTCTCCCGGCCCCCCCACTCAGAGGTCGGAATGACCGCATGCGTGTTGCCAAAATGTCCGGTAAAGGGGTACTTTTCGTGCGACAAAGTCCGGCCCGAGAATTGTAAAAAAAGGGGTGTATTTGACTTTTCACCCGGAGATTTCTTTAAAAAGGGGGTGTTTTTCTTTTTTTCTCTCATCTCTTTGAACTCCTGAGAAATTATTCCGAATTTAGGGGGGGGGGGGGGTACATTGAGCATTTTTCCTGATTTAGGGGGGTCTCCAAGGCAGGAAAAGCACGCGAAAAGCCCGCGAAAGGGGGGTTCGGAAATGTTGGCAGTCCTCAGATAGGGGGTGCTTTCAAAAAAAGGGTACGAGCATATGCGTACCCTAACACTGAGTGGGGGGGGGGGGGGGGGGGCCGGGCCTTTTCTATACTTTTGATGCGCGTCCACCATCGGGACGAATTAGGGCAGGTCTAGGCGGAAATAGGCAAGGAAAATGCCTCACGCAGACGGCGCACTACGGACAATTATTGCTTACGATTTCAGGCATAAGAATGGCATGGTTGGATTCGCTAGAATTTCGGCTACAAATTGATATACATTAGCGCCTGTATAATTCATTTTCAGAAAAGTTATCTAAGAAAAACTGCCTATCGGGCGGATACCGGGCAGGGTACGGTACTGTAGCTGCTGCTGCTCCTATAGTATTAAATACAACCCACTGATCTCTACGGAAAAATCATGTTGTTGTTGTTGTTGTTTTAGTTTTAAGGGCGTGTGTCATTCAATTATGAATATTTACGAATCTTCTGATTCTTGTCCTAAAATCATATATAATTGATGGTTTTTAAAACGGTATCATTTGAATTTCCATTTCCAAGCATTATTTTGAACTGTCCCGAAATTGTTTTCCTTTCTTGAAATCAGACTACAGCCCCATGGCCTATTCTTTTCTTATGCATGGGGATATTGAAAGGCCTTGTCCTCCCAGACAAGGATAAATAGCTTATTCAGTATGCTACCTTTAGAGACAATACTTTAAAATAATGCTGTCATTGTTGCAATGTCAGGAATGCTATTATTACCTCTTTGGTAATCCACGTATTTGCCAAAAGTATTCGCCCAATGAAGGGAGGGTCGGATTTTTTTTCTTCAATTCATTAATTGATGCCATATCTGAAATTAGAGCTGAGTAGTTTGTTACGTAACTATTCAAAAATTGCAGGTGCAAGCTATTGAAAAGCCAAGCTTCCTTTATTCATTGGTGCCCTTTTATAGAATTCGTAGCGTATACTAAATTGAATAGACCCGTGTTCTATTCATTATGCAATGTCAGGGCAGTAACCTATTGTCATATCACTTTAAGTTAAAGTCAGTAGTTTGCAGAATAAATGAAAATAACATAAAACATCCCTAATATATCAGTAACTGAAAGAAAAAAATTAGGGGCAATCTTGACAACATCGGACTACAAAAATAATAATAAATATGCCTCCCGAAAGCGTGAAATCAGTAAATCGGCATATTTTGTAAAGTCATTAACAGCTAGCTGGCGATCGACAGCTAGCTGGCGATCGACAGCGTAGCCTGGCGGCGGTAGCGGGTAGCCCCAAAGCCATGTCCATTTAAAAACTGCATTCAAGAGCCTCTTATTGCTAGGTTTACAACGTTGTTTTACATTTGCAATTATAATTTCCTAGTTTTATTCACTCTCTACAGTCCCGTACTATCCCTTTTTCAGTCTGTAAACAACTTTGCAACACGAAAACAATGATGAACAGGGTTTTACTTCTCGTATAAATTTATTAGAAGTGCCCTATGTCATTTTGCACGAAGTGATACAAAGGGCCTTTCAAATTTAAGTCTATTGAAAGCATTCCCCCACCTAGCCTGTATGACCGAGCAGAATCATTTAGTGCTCAACAATAAAAATCCACAGTCTTGGCTAAAGAGGTCCATTATTTGTTTGTTTATTTAGTTATTTTATTTAATTGACATTGTACAGTACTATTAAATATCAGGTATATTGGATGCTCTGTTTTAAATACAGTCAAGATTGCCGAGCAATGAATTACATCCTGCTTCTTGTCCTCAAACCATATCTTTCTGGTTTTTAAAACGGTATCATTTGAATTTCCATTTCAAAGCATTATTTTGAACTGTCCCGAAATTGTTTTCCTTTCTTGAAATCAGACTACAGCCCCAGTCTAAAGTGCTTGTCCTCCCAGACAAGGACAAAGAGCCTCTTCGGTAGGTTTAGGGACAATGCATCAAAATAACGCGGTCATTGTTGCAATGTCAGGAATGCTATTATTACCTCCTCTTTGGTAATCCTCGCATTTGACCAAACAAAAGTCACTCAATGAAGGGAGGGTCAGGTTTGTTTTCAATTCACTAATATTATTGATGCCATGTCAGAAAGAGCTGAGTAGTTTGTTACGTAACTATTCAAAAATTGCAGGTGCAAGCTATTGAAAACAGAATCGAATAGCCACCCTTACAAAAAAACCTAATGGTAAATGAATGGTGTTTGAATGGTAGCATCAATGGTAAATGGTATTTCAATGGTGTGCCAATGGTGGATTCTGTATGGTGAATGGTGTTTCAATGGTGGTGTATGATGATGAATGGTGTTTCAATGGTAGAGTCTGTATGGTGAATGGTGTTTCAATGGTGGAATTGTATGGTGAATGGTGTTTCAATGGTAGAGTCTGCATGGTGAATGGTGTTTCAATGGTGGAATTGTATGGTCAATGGTGTTTCAATGGTGGCGTCTGTATGGTGAATGGCGTTTCAACGGTGGAATTGTATGGTCAATGGTGTGCCAATGGTGGATTCTGTATGGTGAATGGTGTTTCAATGGTGGTGTATGATGGTGAATGGTGTTTCAATGGTAGAGTCTGTATGGTGAATGGTGTTTCAATGGTGGAATTGTATGGTCAATGGTGTTTCAATGGTAGAGTCTGTATGGTGAATGGTGTTTCAATGGTAAATTCTGTATGGTCAATGGTGTTTCAATGGTGGAATTGTATGGTCAATGGTGTTCCAATGGTGGAATTGTATGGTCAATGGTGTTTCAATGGTAGAGTCTGTATGGTGAATGGCGTTTCAATGGTGGAATTGTATGGTCAATGGTGTTTCAATGGTAGCGTCTGTATGTTGAATGGTGTTTCAATGGTAGAGTCTGTATGGTGAATGGTGTTTCAATGGTCGAGTCTGTATGATGAATGGTGTTTCAATGGTGGAATTGTATGGTCAATGGTGTGCCAATGGTGAATTGTATATGGTCAATGGTGTTTCAATGGTAGAGTCTGTATGGTGAATGGTGTTTCAATGGTGGAATTGTATGGTCAATGGTATTTCAATGGTGGAATTGTATGGTCAATGGTGTTTCAATGGTGGAATTGTATGGTTAATGGTGTTTCACTGGTAGTGACTTTGAGAAAACTAGGTGTCCCTTATACTTTGAACTACAATTTGCTCTGTGATTTCGCTTTATTTTTCGCGAATTTGTCTTCATGATCAACGTTTCAAAGCTGACAAACTGCAATGAATAATACCCTAGTCCTCAGGAACAATGATGGATCTTTAGTTTTTTCTTCAATTTGGAGTAATTTTGGATCTGATATGTGTCTCTTTACCGTGAGTAACTGCCGTTTTGTGCCTGTGGTCCCACTCATATGACTCTGTGATGTACATTATTATACATTTGCTTACATGAACATCTGTTATTGTTAATTAAAGCAGCTTATAAATCATTCTATTTTATTACAAAAAAATGAAATATTACAGTATTAGGGGCACACCTTTAGAACTTTTATCAAGTTATTTATCTGATCGTAAACAATTAACAATTATTAATGAAGCTGCAGTCCCATTACAAGCATTTTGTGTTCACTGGTTTGTCGTCATCATGGTTCTTAGCTGTTTTTAAAATTGATGATTAGTTTTGGCACTAAATCCCTATGACATTTTTTAGGAATAATGTTGAGCTTATATTACCAAAATTTGAAAAATATTAAACGTTTGATTAATCAAACTAAAAGGGTGTGAATTGAAGTAGCATATTTGTAGGCTAAACCAAAATTTATCTCATGACGAATGAGTATAATCTACTCATCGTTCATTCAATTCTAGTCCATATTGGTAATGGAGATCCTAAATAATCTTTCAGCCTATATCAACTAAATCTACCGAGAAGAAAAGATGATTAATGAAGAGAAATCAATAACTGACACAGTCATCACAATATGCGTGCATACAAAATTTGGTTCAGCCTCCCAAAATTTGAATTTTTTAAAAATATCATTGTAGCTGGATAAATCAATGTTGAATATTTTTACCATTTTTTTCTCATACAAAGATGGTAACATTTCCTAACATCTAATAATTATTGAGTCAAATCAACCTAATCTATTTAAAAAACAATTATTACAAACCATGATGATTATAAATCAGTAAACATTCACAAAATACCCTAATTGGACTAGGCTCTACTAGGCACAACGTCAAACAACACTTGGAGATAACCTTGAAAAAGGCTTCTTGCTAGTCCAAGTATAATGTAATCAGAAGTGTAGCTGCTTTTTCATTAGATGTTTCTGTTGCATATTGGAAGCTAGTATTATATGAGTATTTTTCCAAGAGTAACAGTCATAACTAGCTCTCCAGGTTGGGTGGAAAATTACAAGCAAATTGTAGATCTAGCTCTGTCAAAAAAAAGAATAACAAATCTTTAACAGTTGTTATGCTTCCACAACGAAGTGGCAAGTCCCTTTAAAAAGGCTGAAAATATAATTTCTTTGGGTTATACTTACATACAAAATTTTACATTTAGATTTTGTAACATTGCTAAAGAAAGTCTGAATAATATTATGTTTTAATAGTGTACTATGTTCCAAATGATTGCCTTATTGATGTTCAAGTAAACCCCAAAGTAATGATACTTATATTGATGAAGCAATAGTCTACACACAGATGTTTAACTCAGCCAAATTACCTATACACTAACTGCCACTTCTAAATTGTCCATTCTTTGGTGTTTCTTAAACTTTTGTTAGAACTCTGAATGAGCACCTGTCAATAAGCGACTTGACATATATTTACAAGAATTTCTAAAGTGGGGGGGGGGGGGATGTTTTACTGTGGAAATGCTGACATCTATCTGGTCCCTTGTTTCGATCGAATTGGTCACTGTTTTTGGTGAAGTCAGTAAACAACATTCACAGATTGATCTTAAAATCATCTTTTCTTGCTAGTATGAAAACAGTATTAATATATGTCTCCACATCTTGCCATGGTACAGTTAAAGGGATAGTTGAGATCTGTTGCAGAGGGCGCTACACAAAATAATTTCTTTGTGAGATAATGAAAAACTGAGTGTCAAATTAAAAGAAAAAAAAAAATTTAAATGACAAAAAAAATCATCTTTGTTTGATCAAAATCGGTTCAGAGATGGCTGAAATATTCATAAATATAACGATTTCTAATACTTCTGTACCACCGCAAATATTAGATAATTTGAAAAAGCCGTTGGAAAAACAAAATAGCGCCATTTACGTTGTATTTCAGCCAATGCCGATGTTGGCTTTTTTTGTTGGCATTTTCGTGTTGGTTTGGTACGCACAACCAGCCGGCCCATGTATTGTTATTTTTAATTAAATAATTAATTAACGGTCACCATATTTTTGTTAAAGTAGAGCTGAATTGGTATGATCGTATTGGCTAAATTTCACACATTTTGGGGTCTAAAATTACCTTCATAGCAAATTTAGGTTCTAATAGGGCACTAGAAATGTCATAGATAACAATAAGAGCAATAACCATGGGTGTCGATCTGTAACTGATACCTATTCATCAGGGGGGGATGATCTATTCATTCATCCCCCCCTGATGAATAGGTATTACGTAAGGATCGACACCCATGGCAATAACCATGCACTTTGAAGGCATTTGTGGTCTGAAAAACAAAACTCAACTATCCCTTTAATGTAGTACCATTCTTTTTTACAAAACGGAAGTGTAAGAAACAGTTTGGAGAATATATGTTGTAATCATTCAAAAAATGTAAATTCCAGTGCTTGTATAAAGGTGTGTAAGTTTCACCTTCATTATTCAGAATCATAGATGGTACAGGTAAATCTCAGATGCAGCAAAATGGCCTCTAAGTTTTTTACATAGAAAATGTATAACACTCTCCTAAGAGCTACTGCCGAGTCATCTGAAGTTTATTTAAAAAAAATTGTTGTACAGACTTCTTGCTCACGTATGAAATGGTTGCTGTTACTCAACAGAAATTTTCCCTGTGAAATGATGCATTTTGAGGAAATTACACAGAAGACTTAATAAGATGCACAACATAGTCATGAAATCTTGCATTTGAAACAAGTGTGACAGTGTGTGTAAGAGAGAAAAAATAAATATTGGCCAAATGCACTGTTATTGCAGTGGAAGTAAAAAATCACATTTAATTTTTGAATAAGTTTCAGTTATTTTTGTTGATATTACTTACTGGACAAGGTAAATTGATACTTTTTATAATGCATAACAAGATTCATTAGTACAATGTGTTTTAACCGCATAAATATAGTTCCTTGCTTTATTATTATATCTACATATTTTTTTTCAATGTACATTAGTCTGATGGTCATGCATCCAAAGTACATGTGTGTGTGATTTTACTGCATTACTTTGCTACAGATTTTTAGGGAGTACAGTGTGATGCAGTTTGGAGCATGTTTCACTCAATGTTCACTTTTATGCTAATCACAAATTTATGATGCAACTGTTTCCTTAAATTACTTTCTTTTTTTCTTTTTTTATTGACATACATGTATTCTAAAAGTCTTGATTTCCATGATGTGCCAAAGACTTTAATGCTACAGTAGTTTGTTATAATGTTGTTAACCTGTATAATAATATCATTTTGACAGAAACTACAAAGAAACCACTCTGCATTGTTGGTCATGTAAACAAAATGAAATCCCTCCAACTTTTTTTGTTGGTGTAATTTTCATGTTTCATGCAGGAACTATGCGGGTATATATCGGTTTTATTCAGTTTCTATTGTTGTCAGAGCAGCAAAGTTAATCACTATTTATTACTGCCAGAATTATAATGCAGCTGTGTTTCTGTTTTCAGTACTCCACTTTTTTATATATATTTATTTTACATATTTCAAAAGACATGTACTTTTATTCATGTACCAAAGACAAGTTAAAGTACAGTATTACCATGAACCATGCACACCAATGGAGTCTCTTATTTTGTACAAAATTAAATAGTTTCATGTTGTTGACTACAAATTTGCACTTTATAGTATTATCTTTTAACAACTATTTGTATCTGACTTGAAGTCAATTGTTGGATGACTGGAATGTACCAAAGTTCTTAGCAGTTCTTAATTTTGGCATGAAATTCATTACTCACCATTTACATGTAGGTGCCATTAGCATATATACCATTCACGATCCACATTGTTCTCCCATATGTTTACTGTTATCATTCAATGCAACCACTGGCATAACATAACATTCTCTATCTACCATTTATTGTGACATACCATTGGTAAACCATTCACCAACCACCATTGACAAACCATTTACCATCCACCTTTGGTCTTTTCATTGGTATACCATTCACTGTCCACCATTCGTGTACCATTGTCAGGCCAATGGTGGATGGTCAATGGTAGTCCAATGGTGGATGGTCAATGGTAGGCCAATGGTGGATGGTCAATGGTAGGCCAATGGTGGATGGTCAATGGTAGGCCAATGGTGAATGGTGAATGGTAGGCCAACGGTGGATGGTAAATGGTAGGCCATTTGTGGATGGTGAATGGTAGGCGAATGGTGGATGGTCAATGGTAGGCCAATGGTGGATGGTCAATGGTAGGCCAATGGTGGATGGTGAATGGTAGGCCAATGGTGGATGGTCAATGGTAGACCAATGGTGGATGGTAAATGGTAGGCCAATGGTGGATGGTCAATGGTAGGCCAATGGTGAATGGTCAATGGTAGGCCAATGGTGGGTGGTGAATGGTAGGCCAATGGTGGATGGTCAATGGTAGACCAATGGTGAATGGTGAATGGTAGGCCAATGGTGAATGGTGAATGGTAGGCCAATGGTGAATGGTAAATGGTAGGCAAATGGTGGATGGTGAATGGTAGGCCAATGGTGGATGGTAAATGGTAGGCCAATGGTGAATGGTATGTGACTGGTATGTCAATGGTCAATGGTAGATTAATGGTACAAAATTTGCATATTTCATATTCAAATTTCAATGGTGAATGGTATTCCAATGGTGAATGGTAGAATAATTGTAACAAATTTGCATATTTTATATTCAAATTTCAATGTGTCAATGGTACCATTCATCTACCATTGGTGATTATGCAAATGAGCGTCCAAAAAATTATTATTAGGTTGATATGGTTGAATGCAATTTCACTGGTAGATGAATAGTGCCCAATGGTACGTTGCGAGCGTAATCTCATTGATATCCGAATGGTATTTTCAGTGGTACTTCTGAATGATATACCATTGGTATACCATTGAACATTTTTTTGTAAGGGCAAGCTTCCCTATTCATTGGTGCCCTGTTATAGAATTCGTAGCATATACTGAATTGAATAGACCCGTGTTCTATTCATTATACTATGTGAGGGCAGTGGCCTCTTGTCATATCACTTTAAGTTTAAGTCAGCAGTTTGCAAATTAAATGAAATAAACATAAAACCTCACTATTATATCAGTAATATCAGTAACTGAAAGAAAAAAAATACGGGCAATCTTGACAACATCGGACTACAAAAATGATGATAATAATGCATCCCGAAAGCGTCAAATCAGTAAATCGGCACATTTTGTAAAGTCATTAGCATGCAGAAAGTGTTAACAACAAAAAGCGAACCAGTTATCACGGTGAGGCAAAATGGTCTTGTGGATAAAAGTGATCACTTCACAATGCAATGTACTCGGTTCGAGTCTCAGTTTCTCCTTTATATAAACCCATGTTATTTTTTTTCTTCACTCCATAATATTGACTTGTCATCTCTTTTTTAAAGGGGACACCCCTCCCCCTCAACAAAGAAAAAATAGCATGTAATACTCTTTCTTTAACAAGCGACTCTCTGAATTAGTCAGAAAACATCTTTTGCTACATCTACAACAATTAGTGTAAGTATGAAGAATACATGAAGATTAGCAATGTGACACTTTAGTCTAGTGGGTAGGCAATCGTCTGATAACTGGAAGGTATCGGGTTCGACCCCCAGCTGTTGCGTTTTTTTCTTTTGCTACATCTACAACAATAAGTATAAGTATGAAAAAAAAACATGGAGATTAGCAATGTGACACTTTAGTCTAGTGGGTAGGCAATCGCCTGGTAACTGGAAGGTATCGGGTTCGACCCCCAGCTGTTGCGTTTTTTTCTTTTGCTACATCTACAACAATAAGTATAAGTATGAAAAAAAAACATGGAGATTAGCAATGTGACACTTTAGTCTAGTGGGTAGGCAATCGCCTGGTAACTGGAAGGTATCGGGTTCGACACCCAGCTGTTGCTTTTTTTTTAATCTATGAAAAAGAAAAACTGATGTCAAACCCATTTTGATCTCACTCAAAGTCCATATTTATTGCTATTCTCTTAATTGATCTATACAATGAGCTTGCAATTAACTTGTAAGCAAGGTAAAGTATTATATTTACGAAGTACAAGAAGGACAGGAATCCTGTTTTATCTATTTATCAAACATTATTACATTCAATACTTTTTCAGTCCCAATGAGAGAGAGAGAGAGAGAGAGAAAGAGAAAGAGAGCCAGAAAGAGACAAGTGAAGAGAACCCAATACACCTCATCAGTGTAATAAAGTCTGATGATCTTAATCTACATACTTACTTCAAATATTTTGCCGGGCAGATATTATTATTTATAAAAACAAACCAATTTTGGAGTTTTATAATAAATATTATTGTTGTTGTTGTTGTTGATGTAAAACAATGAGAAAATAGGGACCTTTTGCGGGGGGGGGGGGGAGCAATGTAGAAAAAACTACAGGGGAGCCTTGGGATTTTTATTTGGGGGGGGGGGTGGGTATCGGCGCGGATTCAGGATTTCTTAGGGGGGCCCAAACTTGAAATCAATTTGAAATTTAATGTGCTGAAATAAAACAAAATCGTGCCGGCCGATATTTCACTCAGTGGTAGAGGGGGAAGGGGGAGGGGGGGGGGGGGGGGGGGGGGGGTAGATAGCACTATTTTTTTGTTTGGCCCTCGAAAATTTGAAAAATCACCCCCCCCCCCACATTAATCGCCAGGGGGGTCCCATCTAGACAGCTAGCTGGCAATCGACAGCTAGCTGGCAATCGACAGCTAGCTGGCAATCGACAGCTAGCTGGCAATCCCAAAGCCATGTCCATTTAAAAACTGCATTCAAGAGCCTCTTATTGCTAGGTTTACAACGTTGTTTTACATTTGCAATTATAATTTCCTAGTTTTATTCACTCTCTACAGTCCCGTACTATCCCTTTTTCAGTCTGTAAACAACTTTGCAACACGAAAACAATGATGAACAGGGTTTTACTTCTCGTATAAATTTATTAGAAGTGCCCTATGTCATTTTGCACGAAGTGATACAAAGGGCCTTTCAAATTTAAGTCTATTGAAAGCATTCCCCCACCTAGCCTGTATGACCGAGCAGAATCATTTAGTGCTCAACAATAAAAATCCACAGTCTTGGCTAAAGAGGTCCATTATTTGTTTGTTTATTTAGTTATTTTATTTAATTGACATTGTACAGTACTATTAAATATCAGGTATATTGGATGCTCTGTTTTAAATACAGTCAAGATTGCCGAGCAATGAATTACATCCTGCTTCTTGTCCTCAAACCATATCTTTCTGGTTTTTAAAACGGTATCATTTGAATTTCCATTTCAAAGCATTATTTTGAACTGTCCCGAAATTGTTTTCCTTTCTTGAAATCAGACTACAGCCCCAGTCTAAAGTGCTTGTCCTCCCAGACAAGGACAAAGAGCCTCTTCGGTAGGTTTAGGGACAATGCATCAAAATAACGCGGTCATTGTTGCAATGTCAGGAATGCTATTATTACCTCCTCTTTGGTAATCCTCGCATTTGACCAAACAAAAGTCACTCAATGAAGGGAGGGTCAGGTTTGTTTTCAATTCACTAATATTATTGATGCCATGTCAGAAAGAGCTGAGTAGTTTGTTACGTAACTATTCAAAAATTGCAGGTGCAAGCTATTGAAAACAGAATCGAATAGCCAAGCTTCCCTATTCATTGGTGCCCTGTTATAGAATTCGTAGCATATACTGAATTGAATAGACCCGTGTTCTATTCATTATACTATGTGAGGGCAGTGGCCTCTTGTCATATCACTTTAAGTTTAAGTCAGCAGTTTGCAAATTAAATGAAATAAACATAAAACCTCACTATTATATCAGTAATATCAGTAACTGAAAGAAAAAAAATACGGGCAATCTTGACAACATCGGACTACAAAAATGATGATAATAATGCATCCCGAAAGCGTCAAATCAGTAAATCGGCACATTTTGTAAAGTCATTAGCATGCAGAAAGTGTTAACAACAAAAAGCGAACCAGTTATCACGGTGAGGCAAAATGGTCTTGTGGATAAAAGTGATCACTTCACAATGCAATGTACTCGGTTCGAGTCTCAGTTTCTCCTTTATATAAACCCATGTTATTTTTTTTCTTCACTCCATAATATTGACTTGTCATCTCTTTTTTAAAGGGGACACCCCTCCCCCTCAACAAAGAAAAAATAGCATGTAATACTCTTTCTTTAACAAGCGACTCTCTGAATTAGTCAGAAAACATCTTTTGCTACATCTACAACAATTAGTGTAAGTATGAAGAATACATGAAGATTAGCAATGTGACACTTTAGTCTAGTGGGTAGGCAATCGTCTGATAACTGGAAGGTATCGGGTTCGACCCCCAGCTGTTGCGTTTTTTTTTTTGCTACATCTACAACAATAAGTATAAGTATGAAAAAAAAACATGGAGATTAGCAATGTGACACTTTAGTCTAGTGGGTAGGCAATCGCCTGGTAACTGGAAGGTATCGGGTTCGACCCCCAGCTGTTGCGTTTTTTTCTTTTGCTACATCTACAACAATAAGTATAAGTATGAAAAAAAAAACATGGAGATTAGCAATGTGACACTTTAGTCTAGTGGGTAGGCAATCGCCTGGTAACTGGAAGGTATCGGGTTCGACACCCAGCTGTTGCTTTTTTTTTAATCTATGAAAAAGAAAAACTGATGTCAAACCCATTTTGATCTCACTCAAAGTCCATATTTATTGCTATTCTCTTAATTGATCTATACAATGAGCTTGCAATTAACTTGTAAGCAAGGTAAAGTATTATATTTACGAAGTACAAGAAGGACAGGAATCCTGTTTTATCTATTTATCAAACATTATTACATTCAATACTTTTTCAGTCCCAATGAGAGAGAGAGAGAGAGAGAGAAAGAGAAAGAGAGCCAGAAAGAGACAAGTGAAGAGAACCCAATACACCTCATCAGTGTAATAAAGTCTGATGATCTTAATCTACATACTTACTTCAAATATTTTGCCGGGCAGATATTATTATTTATAAAAACAAACCAATTTTGGAGTTTTATAATAAATATTATTGTTGTTGTTGTTGTTGATGTAAAACAATGAGAAAATAGGGACCTTTTGCGGGGGGGGGGGGGAGCAATGTAGAAAAAACTACAGGGGAGCCTTGGGATTTTTATTTGGGGGGGGGGGGTGGGTATCGGCGCGGATTCAGGATTTCTTAGGGGGGCCCAAACTTGAAATCAATTTGAAATTTAATGTGCTGAAATAAAACAAAATCGTGCCGGCCGATATTTCACTCAGTGGTAGAGGGGGAAGGGGGAGGGGGGGGGGGGGGGGGGGTAGATAGCACTATTTTTTTGTTTGGCCCTCGAAAATTTGAAAAATCACCCCCCCCCCCCCACATTAATCGCCAGGGGGGTCCCATCTAGACAGCTAGCTGGCAATCGACAGCTAGCTGGCAATCGACAGCTAGCTGGCAATCGACAGCTAGCTGGCAATCGACAGCTAGCTGGCAATCCCAAAGCCATGTCCATTTAAAAACTGCATTCAAGAGCCTCTTATTGCTAGGTTTACAACGTTGTTTTACATTTGCAATTATAATTTCCTAGTTTTATTCACTCTCTACAGTCCCGTACTATCCCTTTTTCAGTCTGTAAACAACTTTGCAACACGAAAACAATGATGAACAGGGTTTTACTTCTCGTATAAATTTATTAGAAGTGCCCTATGTCATTTTGCACGAAGTGATACAAAGGGCCTTTCAAATTTAAGTCTATTGAAAGCATTCCCCCACCTAGCCTGTATGACCGAGCAGAATCATTTAGTGCTCAACAATAAAAATCCACAGTCTTGGCTAAAGAGGTCCATTATTTGTTTGTTTATTTAGTTATTTTATTTAATTGACATTGTACAGTACTATTAAATATCAGGTATATTGGATGCTCTGTTTTAAATACAGTCAAGATTGCCGAGCAATGAATTACATCCTGCTTCTTGTCCTCAAACCATATCTTTCTGGTTTTTAAAACGGTATCATTTGAATTTCCATTTCAAAGCATTATTTTGAACTGTCCCGAAATTGTTTTCCTTTCTTGAAATCAGACTACAGTCCCAGTCCTAGACAAGGAAACAGAGCCTCTACATAATAGACTTCGTTCGTACGCCATTTGCTTTGAATATTCATTCATAGTATTTCGATAGCATTACGTCATCTTTCATACGCCTGTCCGGCATGCATTTCGAGGAACTTGTACTTTTCTATCGGTAGCGTACATAGAGATACATACTACTATAAAGCAAAGAGATTCGATCATACACAGTATGTCCTTCGTAGGAGGACTAGAGGGCCAACTAAAATCGTGACCTTTGACATTTCATAGGTTTTGCATTGGATGAATTATTGGGGTTTTGTCCGATTTGAACGACGGTTTTGGAGGGTCAATGAATATTCATGAGCAATGACGTAAAAAATACGCCAACTACTGTTCGTTGATTGGCCATCGACAAAATGTTTTATGTATTAGGTCACGCATAAAACATTTTTTTCATTCCCAGAATTCCCTACGATTTGAGCACGAAAATGGCGGTTGTATGAACTGCGACTTTCAAGTTATTCAATTACGAACAATGAAACATTTTTCTTTTAAGTGAATTTCTATTATAATAGAAGTTTGTCAAGTACATCTTAGTGAAGCAGAAAATCTTCAGGCGAACATTGACATCGAAGTGATACCCTATGATATCAAGAAAAGTAAGTAAAGATCCATTTTGTTTGAAGGTCTCTGAAATTATTGTGATGTGTTCGTCATTGCAGTGAGCGGCTCCCCGCATTGTCACAACGTATTACCCGGTTAACCCCCTACCCCATCCTCTTTTCTTTCTTCTGACCAAAGAATATTAACTGATTGAATGAACTCTAATTTAAGTCATCGACGGTAATATTTTTAGAAACAATCAGGATTTTACCGTAGGTTATTTCATTAGAGCGCATCTCATAATTTTAAGTTCAGTTCATAGCTTGATTACCGATAGTAATCGGTCGTAGATGTGGATCTGTTGTAGACTGCGCAAATGGCTCATTGCTAGTCCAAGCCGATGAGATCTCGTCGAGCAGAATGTGATTTTCAATCCGCCGGTGCTAGCCGGCTGAAACACCAAGAAGCGACTGCGTTTCCTGAGCTGGCGCGGCTATGACTTTACAGTGTGTTAGTGTTACAGTAAAGCCTAGATCTAGACTAGTATTCATAGCATATTCTAGCCTGAATTTTCTGTCTCTTTCGTTCGTTAGCCTCTGATTTGGGTAGGGTCGGCTCCTCTCTTTAGCCGACCCTACCCAAATCGGAGGCTAACGAACGAAAGAGACAGAAAAATTCGGGCTATGCAGGCCTAACTTTAGATCTAGCAGTTGCACTGTCTTAAGTAGATCTAGAAGTCTATAGAATTCTAGACCTAAACAGCATTTAACCCCGAATCTAGTATAGATCTAGGCCTAGATCTAGGGCTAGATTCTAGGCCTAATGTACTCTAACAAAAAATTCTAAATAGATCTAAATGCCTGATGTAGATTTCCTCTAGATCTAGGTGGATCAATGTGGAAGTTTAATATGGAGGGGGGGGGGGTGTGCACAATCATTCTGTGCCCCCTTTTTAAGATGTGGCATAGCCATAGGGACGGGTCTAGATCTAGGTTCAGAGCCACCTACTAATAATATTAAAAATAGGCAATTAGATCTAGATCTATAGCTTGTAGCAAAGACTTCCAAAGCCATGGGTCTAGGCTCGTTTTTGATTCACTAGACTAGACTAGTCGTGCACATGTGTCATTATTGTGATCCAGGTCCAGATTCAGCTTAGTTTGAATGTAGATCTAGGCTAGATCTACCAACGACAACAAAAACAAAACAAAAAAGGTGTCTCTCCCCCCCCCCCCCCTCCCCACCTCCCACTTCCCCTGATTTCGCTCTTAGTTATGTCATTGTGCCTTGTTTGAAATAATTAGTTTATTTTCAGGATTTTATGCCACTCCTTAGTTTTATGTTGGTGAGAATTCTGGATCCAACCCTACATATGACATGGATATTTCTTTCTCTAAAGGACATGAACAAAGTTATAAACAGATAACTTATGCATGCATTATGATATTAGCAGGAACCTTACTAAGTTTCTGTTTTCTTTTAATTGTAGATGCTATGGAACAAAGAAGCAGATAATGATCACAGAAGTGCAACAAAGAGCACCAGGACCTGATCAACAAATGTATCTAATCAGGAACAGGACACCTAAGACCTAAGTTGAACTTTGGCAAGGTATGTTTGTATGAAGTTCGAAAATATTCAGGCTGTATTAAATCTAAGCCCATGCTCTCCTCTAGACTTGGACTATATACAAAGATTTGGGGAACTGTCATCTTGTGTTGCATTATATCTTGTAATTCTCAATTATTCTCTAGCTTTTTATTTAGGTGACAAACTATGGTGTTGCTACAGTTTATTCTCTCAGCATATTAAAAGATGTACTCAAAGGTACTTTTCCTAAATATTACATTATATCTAACAAACTTTTGTTCACAAAAGTCTAGCAAATAATAACTTAAAATAAATTGGAAATTACTTTTAAAATAATTGGAAATACATTTAAACCTTTACTCTTCTCTTCAAAAAAGGCCCTATCAGATAGACATAAGTTTATCATTTTTTAATAAAATTAAAATGCAACACCACTTGTAATCTTTAGTATTAGTTCATCTTCGTGAAAGGCTACAACGCCTTTTGAAGATTACCAGAAGAATAAGAAGAAGATATATCGAGGATCATGAAAGTAATCATATCTTCTTTTAAATGCGTGTACATGGAATATAGTTTTTTGATATTTAATCTTAAGTCAAGTTCTGACAAAAATATTAGGGATGCTGTACTGGATAGTAAATTGAAGGGGGGGGGGGGGGGGTTATAAAATTATGTAGTTCAATAGTAATACTGTAGTAATATAATTATACACTATCGCTCATAAAGTTGGAATATTTTTGTTTTACCCTAATTTATGGAATTATTTTAAATATAATTTAAAAATAATAGATCTAGATAATAATATACATTCTCAGATCTTATTTTTAAATTATTTATAAAATAATTCCATAAATTGGGGTAAAACAAAAATATTCCAACTAATAGTAACAATAATGACAATGATCATGATAATAGTAGTAATAATAATGATAATACAGATAGTAGTAAAAACAACAACAATAATGTCCAATGTAAGATAAAGTACTCATAAAACTCGGTATATACCTGTTCTTTACATAATAAAATAGCATGTTGATATTATTGAATATTTTTTTCAAAATCTACAGTAAACTTTTACAACTGAAAAATTTGAATTCAAGAGACAGCCCCCCCCCCCCCCCATCCATTTGCCATCCTTTTGTTGATGTCATGTTGGATTTAAAAAGATCTTTATAGAAACAAAAAAATAAATAAAAAAATAAATGAGTTCATAAATGTTAATAAATTAGTTGATACTGCTTAATTCTGTTCTTTTCATTTTCTTATTTTGTGAAATATATGTATGATGCTGGTGATTATGATGATGTAGGCACTCTGTAATGATAATGCTGTATGACTGAGGTGAGATGGGGTCTGATGCAGTCTTGTGTAGAATTGAGTATGGTGTTCGACCTTTTGATGTTTGTTTATATCTGGTATCAGCGAGATAGATTTAACCATCTTTCCTAATGAGAGAAAGTGGAAATGTAACAAGAGAGTGGGCAAGACTAATGTATAAATACAGTATAAAAAATGGTTTACAATAAAGATGAGGGGGGGGGGGGTTAAATAAAGAATAATTCAATGCCAAAATGATGAAAGCATATAGGTAATTGGGGTGTGGATGGGGGAGGGAGGTTAATAGAGCCCATGGAAATGTCAATATTGGAAGGGGTCCCTGTATTGAAAATGTTACTGTTGGGGGAGGGGGGGGGGGCAAATTTCCCCAAAATCAGTGACGACGAATGCAAAAATTTAAATTTCATTGGGGATGGGGCACAATATGAAGAACATTGAAGTCGAGGTGAGAATGATTCATTATTTGGACACTTAAAATATTAATATATCACTTGTTAAGTCGGCTAAATGATCAGTGCAGTTTTTCTGATTTAAAAACTATTTAAGTTAATAAACACACAAAAAAAAGGGGTAAAAAATGAATTGAGGTACAACAGTGAAATGGGGTCATTATTTTTGCCTTTTAACTGAACTGAATTTTTAAAAATGTACTTTCCATCCTGGTGACAGTGAAGTTTGTGGCCCTAACTAAGTCAACCATTTAAAAGTTTATTACCCCCCCCCCTCCCCCCCCAACACACACACCTCCACAACTCTGCATGACCTTTGTTCTACATTTATCCGGCCCAATTATAGCCTTTAGTCAAGGCACTCGTGCTGTATTTCCCTAAACGCGCCTGAATACATAGACTAATCGCGCGACGACTGTGATCTGTGGGACGAGGTGCGTCAGCAGCTCGGCCTTTACTAACCTGAGTGGTTGTTGTAGTTTATTTCTTTTGTTTTGTATTATATTTCCGCACCCGAATCAGGAGATAATTAGATGCAAAGTATCTTACCCAGAAAACCGGCCAAACCGCCCCTTCCAATCCGACGCACCAATCAGAGTAGACGATTCGAGAAAACTTCATGCATATTCATTATCAACATGTATAATCATAAATACATTTTTGAGCGGTTACAGAACGACGAAGGAGATCTCTTATCAAAGAGCCTTGAATATGCGGTCGAAAGGTTGAAATTATCATCTTTTAAGGAGTTACAATCAAAAGCTATAAAATCAGCAGTGAAAGGGGAAGATGTATTTGTTAATCTTCCAACGGGTTATGGCAAATCTGCGATTTTCAAGCCATTTCACTGTGCAAGGACTTCTTTGTGCGGACGACCACAGTCGCTGCCAGCACACCATCCCCATCGGCGTCTACTCCCGAAGCTGCCCAGAGTTCGGGGGCCGGGAGGTACTACTCACACCGCACTGCACTGTCCATTGAAGTTATCGTTTCACCTCTTATTTCTTTAATGAAGGAATGTGAACCAAACTTGTCACACACAATAAAATGATATATTCAGTATAAGAAATAGCTAGGAAAACTCTTGCACAGGAACCATGCAGAATGTACTGCATAGAAGATATCTACCCTTTTTTGCACATCTATTACATTATAGACCTAAGCAAAATTACCAGAATTTGATGTCCTTTTCATTATTTTAATTCACTTGCATGCAGCTAGCTCAGCAGCTAGCCCTGCAAATTCAAAGCTCCATGAACGCATCGTTTTCACACGTACACAGATTCGAGTGTTGTACAATAACAATTCCGACCAGCTGATCGTGCGAACCACTATGCGTAGGTTAAAATGAAAAACAAGGGAACAAAATTTTACTATAAATCTACTAAAGTAGCAAAATAATAAATACCCTAGTCAATAAGTAGAATATTGTTTTTGATAAATTCATATTTTATTCGAAATTGAACTAGATATTATTTTATTTTTTTTAGTACATTTGAATACCGATTCCCCCACAATTTCATGGACGAAGCCATTTTAAACACCGCGCGGTTAAAACAATTAGGATTGGCCACGATCATCACTAGCTGCTGTATATGTAAGACCCTCATGCATATGCACATAATGATGAGCTCCGCAATTTAGCAAAGGCCAAGCCGCTGAAGCGGCTCGGTCCAGCGATCACTGCTGTAAAGCCACACTGCGTTAGTCTATTTTCAGACCCTGCTCGGCAGACAAGCAGCGCGCGAGGCCTTGTCCAAAGGCTAGCCCAATTAAGGATTATGTCGATATAGTAACGCATGCGCATTGTCTTTTTTTCATTGCGATAATATGCTAATAAGTGGAAAAGAGTCATGAATATTCAAAATTTTAATTTAAATATTTTGCGCGCTACGCGCAGTCCAAAATCCCCATTTCGCTGGTGCACTAAAAATTTGTCGTCTTCATAGGCTAATACATGAAAAGTGGAAGCAGTGTGCACTTTTGACCCTCCAAAATCTCCCCATGGCTAGACGGATGCAGAAGCGGAGTTGAACTAATATACTAAGTATATATCTCTATGGTAGCGTATGAACATGAATAAACATGATTATATGACGTCATGATACGTCATCTGCATTGCTCAACTTGCGCTGTGCACTGCACTGCGGTTCAGTAGCTTTGTAGCAGTCCTATGTATTTACTGAAATATGTTTCCTTGTCTAGAAGTTTAGTCATTGTTCTTAATCCAGCATTGCACAAGCCTATATATCCAAAAGATAATATGGAACTGTCAATGACTTCATAATTTGAATTTATAGAATTATTGATAGATATGACTATTGATATGTAACCCGTGGCATAGTGGCAGGGGAAACCACTTTTAAATTATTATGCCAGGGTTCAGGTAATAATAATTATCAAAGGATTGACTGGCTTTACTCACATAGACCACCACACATTCTCACGTCTTATTTTGAGGTAAGTAGACTTTTAAATAATGGTCGATAGGAAGTATAATTATATTTACTTAATACATGGTCCTTTAAAAAATATATAAGTATAACATTCATCATCATCAACAACAAATCAAACAGCAAAATATCAATCTCATTTTAAATCTACTCACGGTACCGCTACTTAAATCAAGCGAGGGGGTGCGCGCGAGAGCTCTCTAAAAGTTCAACAACGAACTGGATCCGATTCGAAGTGCGATCGTGGTTGTCGTCCTCTGGATGTCCAGTTGCAACTCCCTAGCTACGTCAGTCATGCTTCTGGGCCCGTATTCAATAAACTTCTTAAGCTTGAAATCTAAGTACTTTTTCTTAAATTTTGGCTAAGAAAAAATCTTAGCCAAAAATCGTATTCTATAACAGCAATGGGGACTTAAGAAATTTGCCTTAAGATTAAGAAGGATTCTTAGATTTTATCTAAGAAAAAGGACTTAAGTAGCATGTCGTATTCTAATACAATCGAGATATCTAAGATAAGTAAGAAATCTACCCTATATTTAAGCATACTACGAGGATGCTTAAATGGGGCTTTGGCACCGGCAGCTCAGTGATGCTGCAAGCAACCGCTTCGGGTTTCGATCAAATGGAATAAAAACAATGCATGCAGCGCGCGCAGCGCGAGCGCAGGTTATCAGTTGACCTATATAACAACGTAAGCTTCGCGTAATATACAGCGTCGACGGCGCAGCGCGCAGGAGCGCCATAGGCTCTTTGTACTTGTACTAGTAGTATGTTTGTTTGTACACAACTAAACGAGTAGTAGCATAAGTATGCATAACACTAAATCATGACATGGCTGTCGTATATAAAGAAACCGTCTCTTACTTTATTAGTCTTTGGCGCTAAAGTATGGAAACAGGGAATAATGTGCAATCGGCATAATATTAGGTGAGACAAAATTTGTTATAGTATGAGTCTGATAAAGGTTACATTTAGCCATTTGATTAATTTTAGGCCATCATAACAGTAGACGATGTAAAACAATGAAAGGGTAGCTCCAAATCCAATGCTAGCTAGCGCTGGTCGGCCGGCTAGCGACGGCGCTCCCTTCATACTCACAGACCTGCGGCTGCGACATAATAAGTAAGCCCGGTTGGGCTCCTCGGAGATGTTTGACAGAAAAGTATAAAAAAAAAAGCCTACAGTGGATGTTAGATCTAGCCTCTGGTGGTCTTGACTAGACTGTTTTAGTGTCAGTTGGTCAATCCCGAAATAATAATGTGAGCATCGTTCCTCCCTTACGCTCTCCCGTACATGTTAGTGTATAATTTTCGTGCGGTGCGATTTTTATTTTAACACGCAAATTACATAGGCAAATCGAGTTGCAATTAATTCGCTCGAGTCGACCACATCAACTTTCCCACATGACGTCATCGGGTCTAAGAATTTGTCTTATCTTTCGTCTTGGCTAAGACAAACTGCTTTACGTGTTTAGAATACGGCTAAGGCAACTTTCTTAACCGAGACAAATTCTTAGACATTTTCTTAGACTTAAGAAAAATGTCTTAGAAGTTTATTGAATACGGGCCCAGCAGATGATTAGGCAATCACCAGTGGCGTACCTGGGGTACTCCGTCAGGGGGGGGGGGGGGGGGGGGCAAGCGACCGAAACAAACAAAAAAGGCGATGCTAATTTTCACTTCTGGCGAACGAGCGAGCAAAAAAAAATCTTTAAGTAACGTTTGGTATATAAACTGGTATTGTTGCAAGTTGGGGGTGGGAACATTCACTTGTTAGCGACGTTAATTTCATTTTTTTGCAAACGAGGGTAGCGAGCAAGAAAAAAAAAATCACTTCTTTTTTAATAATTGCCACTTAAACTTGGTTCAATTGTCCCATGCAGGGCGCGGGAACAATATTGTGTTTAGGGTGATTTTATACCCATTTTAGCTAGCGAGCGAAAATACATCTTTCTCTCAATGAATTGCTATATACAATTTGTTTCATTGTTGCAGGTAGGGGGCGGGCACAATCGTGTTTAAGGTAATGTCATTCCCATTTTGGCGGCAGGCAACCCCCCACATTTCTCTTTTTAATGATATTGTAGCAGGTTAGTGGTGGGCACATAATTCCACGAGCTTTTTATGCCTCCGTTACGAAGTAGCCGGAGGCATTATGTTTTCGGGTTGTCCGTCCGTCCGTCCGTACGTCCGTCCGTACGTCCCGTTCTCGTGATCGCGTTATCTGAAGAACCGATTGATGGATCCCTGCCAAACTTTGGTCATGTATGTATCTTGCAGAGCCGATGAACTGATTAGATTTTGGGGTCACGAGGTCAAAGGTCAAGGGTCAAGGGTCATTATGTATGCAAAAACAGCTTGTGATCGCGTTATCTGAAGAACCGATTGATGGATTGCTGCCAAACTTTGGTCATGTATGTATCTTGCAGAGCCGATGAACTGATTAGATTTTGGGGTCACGAGGTCAAAGGTCAAGGGTCACAGGGCTCATTATTTATGCAAAAACAGCTTGTGATCGCGTTATCTGAAGAACTGATTGATGGATTCCTGCCAAACTTTGGTCATGTATGTATCTTGCAAAGCCGATGAACTGATTAGATTTTGGGGTCAGTAGGTCAAAGGTCAAGGGTCACAGGGCTCATTATGTATGCAAAAATAGCTTGTGATCGCATTATCATTAGAACAGATTGATGGATTCCTACCAAACTTAGATCATGTATGTATCTTGCAGAGCCAATGAACTGAGTAGATTTTTGGGTCATGAGTTCAAAGGTCAAAGGTCATGGGCTCATTATGTATGCAAAAATAGCTTGTGAACGCATTCTCATTAGAACTGACAGATGGATTACTATTTAACTCAATACATCTTGCAGAGCCAATGAACTGAGTAGATTTTAGGGTCATGAGGTCAAAGATCAAAGGGTCATATATGTATATGAGAAATTGCTTGTAATCACGATATTCTGAGAACCTGTTAATGGATTACAATTGAACTTGAATTAAAAAAAAATCTTCTGTTTTGGTTTGTAAAATTGCTCTTTGACGGAGGCATCATTTTCGACTGCGCGCAGTCTAAGTTCCATCTAGTCTTTTATAGGGAAAATATGGTACATAAAACTTGGGTTCATTGTTCCATGTCATCAGGGACGTGATTATTAAAAGCGGTGTTATTTCTATTTTGGCGAGCGAGCGAAAAAAATCACTTCTCTTTTATAGGGAAAATATGGTACATAAAACTTGGGTTCATTGTTCCATGTCAGGGACGTGATAATTAAAAGCGGTGTTATTTCTTTTTGGCGAGCGAGCGTAGCGAGCGAGCAAAAAAAAATCACTTCTCTTTTATAGGGAAAATATGGTATATAAACTTGGGTTCATTGTTCCATGTCAGGGACGTGATTATGAAAAGCGGTGTTATTTCTATTTTGGCGAGCGAGCGTAGCGAGCGAGCAAAATTTTTGTAATGATAATTGGTTCATAAATTTCAGATTTTTTTGTTGCAGGGCAGGGCTTACACAATAATCTCTTAGGTGATGTTAATTCCATTTTGGCGAGCACGAGCACACCAAAACTTCTTTGAATAACGTTTGGTACATAATTATTAACTGGTTATTGCAGGTTGGGGCGGGCACGTTAGCGGTGTCAATTCCATTTTGGCGAGCGAGCATAGCGAGCAAGCAAAAAAAAAAAATTCTCTTTTAATAGAAATTAATAAATAAACTTGTTTTTATTGGTGCAGGTCAGGATGGACGCAATCGCGTTTAACGCGATTCAATTCCTTTTTGGCGAGAGGGCGAAAAAACATTTTTAATGATATTGTTGCAGGTCAAGGATGGGCACAATTGTTTCCAAAGTAATGTCTATTCATTTTATTCGCGAGCGAGTGTAGCGAGCTAGAAAAATGAATTAGTCTCTTTTAGCAACATTTACATATACAGTGCGTCCCAGAAAAAAACGAAACCGAGAAGTATCGATGTTCTATCATAACTTAATCACAACTATAATTAATGAATGATACATATTTGGAAAGCTTAGAGTCTCCTCTTTCATGTGATGCTACTCAGATGATGCATATTTCACGCATGAGTGATTAAAAGCAATGTGAAGGAAGGAAACCAACATATTGCTCCGATTGTCTCATTTTCGCTCGCGTGAACATTGCCAGCACAAACCACTGACCTCTACCTCCTACACGGATCATCGCACATTCCCATTCACTATACGTTACGTACTAAAAGGCTGTATTGTCTGACCGTTCATGAATATTCATGTTTTTGCTAAACTCGGCAAAATGTTTGCTTTTACTAAATGGAAAAATTACGGTGGGGGGTTGGATGAAATGGACAAAACGAAATAGGCAGAAGTGATCTATGATAATTCATGCTTTTTATGTTTCGTGTGCTCGACCTATAATCTTCAAATCGCTTGGTAAACTGAGTCCAAAGTTAGACTTGTTTCACATGTGTTTTTATAGGCAATGACGAGCTTGCAACCTATTTTGAAAAATTACGGTGGGTGAACTTTCAAAAGTCAATTAGACATGAGGGCTCCAATGAAAGAGCTAGTGATAACGTACGTCGGGGTGGATGTGCTTTTCGTTTAAACAAAAAATGAATTTTTAACGTTTTTAAAAAAAAAACGTCCATAGGCTAACATGTTAGGCTGCTGAATCTGACCATGCTCTGACGATAGGGGGCGTTGTGAAATGAGACTAAACGGAGCCATATGAAAGACATTTGGCGGGCGGTATCTAGATTTCGAGAAAAAATTCACATTTCTAGAAAGTTGAGTTTCTGCCCTTTTATATGACACCTCAATCAGGAAAAATGAGCGAGGAATGACAAAGTTCTGTTTGTTTAAAGTAGTGCTTGCATTTCCATAATTTTATTAAACGAATTCGTTTTCACTGGCTGCCTGCCGTATCAAAAAACGAAATTAACAAAAGACTTAACTCCGTTTCATTGACAATCAGCCGTAGACGAGAGTCTTCATGCATGGCTGATTGTCAACGAAACGGAGTTAAGTCTTTTGTCAAATCTGCTTTTTGCTACGGCAAGCACCCAGTGAAAACGAATTCGTTTGTTAAAATTATGAACATGTAAGGGCTACTTTAAACAAACAGAACTTTGTTATTCCTCGCTCATTTTTCCTGATTGAGGTGTCATATGAAAGGGCAGAAACTCAACTTTCTAGAAATGTAAATTTTTCTTCGAAATTCAGATACCGCCCGCCAAATGTCTTTTTGGTTTCCTTCCTTCAAATTGCTTTTAATCACTCATGCGTGAAATATGCATCATCGGAGTAGCATCAACTGAAAGAGGAGACTCTAAGCTTTTCAAATATGTATCATTCATTCATTATGGTTGTGATTAAGTTATGATAAAACATCGATACTTCTCGGTTTCGCTTTTTCTGGGACGCACTGTATTGTGTGTTATTGTTGCCATGGTTGCAGGTCGGGGCAGGCACAATTGTATTCTAGGCAATACTAATCCTTTCTTTTTTTCAGGGGGACGAGCAAGTGAAAACATTTAATACAAAATAGGCTAGCAAGCAGTTCGCGCCAGCGAAGAGTTTCGAATTTGTTATATCACTTATATTTTCCTATTTTCATTTGTTTTAATTTTTCAGGGCCGTATGCGGAATATTTTTCTGGTGGGGGAGGGGGAAAGATGCGTTAAAAGTTTTCGAAGAATCTCAAAAGCAAAAGGAGTGAAGGGAGTTCGAGCGACCGAACTGGTCAAGAGGGTACTTTTGCATTTTCAAAAGTAGAATTGAAGGATTTGGTATAGGCCTACACTACATTTTCAGGAAAAAAACTGTACGTTTTCAAAATATCTGGGGTCAACTGCCCCCCCCCCCCCCTGGTGCGTACGACCAGGGTCTTTTTTTAAAAAAATTTCCCCATTTTTATTCGTTTCCTTTTCTTTTCCCTTTTTCTTTCTTTTCTCTTCTTCTTCCTTTTTTCTTTCCTTTTTTTCCTCTTTTCTCTTTCTTTCCTTTTTTCTTCCCTTTTCCTTTTTTCTTTTTCTTTCCTTTCCTTTCTTTTCTTTTCTTTCCCCTTTTTCTTTTTTCCCCCCTGGAGCCCGTCAGGAGGGGGGGGGGCACTCTGCCCCCTGCCCCCCATAGGTACGCCAGTGGGCAACAGTTTGAGAAAGTGGGAAGGGTCATACAATATTAAATTCCCATTGGTCAACAGGTCCACTTCCTTTCATGTTCCCCCCGAACTTGAATTCAGGGAAATCCTACCAGTCCTACAGTATAGCCCGAAACATGACTCATAACTTTGATGGATTAGGCCATTTGACCAGTCTGTATTCCTGGCCGAAACCAAAACAATAATAAAATGGTCAAGGGTGTATTCCTCTTTTGTTATGTACATAACAAAAGAGGAATACAGCCATATAATGATACTGAGAATCATGACGCCTACTACTTTGAAAACATTGAGAATGGCTGTGTAGAAAGACATATTGCCCCCAGGGGTAACATAAACTCACCCTTGACCATACGAAATTTGAAAGGAAATGGACATGAGAAAAGCACCTAACTAGGAATAACAAGCACTACGTGCAAAACGAATGCGATTTTCTGACGAAGATAAGAAGAATATTTATGGGGCAGAATGTGAACGAAAACAAGGCAATGACGAAGGTCGTCATTGCAATAACATGCAGCCTTTTCACACACAGCTAAAATTCATCGTATCTAGAGATGATTAGTATAAACGTGTTTAAATCAACAGTTTTAAACATGTTTATAGAAAATTTTCCCTGTGTGAACATCGTTTATACGATGTTGGGATAGATAATAATTTTACCCCCCCCCCCACCCTGAAAATGATCTCCCCCTAAAAATTACCCAACTTATTATCGGGGTTGACTTCCCCTTTAATGAACAGGGGGTATTGTTCTTGGTTGTCCCGGGGGGGGGGGGGTCAATGTCCTATATAGGGGTTAAGTTTCAGAGATGGGGGTAATCGTCATCGGGGGTAATTTTCTGGGCGTAGTTTGAGTCGTCGAGGGGTAATTGTCATTTGGGTAATTATCCTTGGGAGTAGTTTTCTGGGGTGTAATTGTCCTTATTATGATAGGCGAATAAGGTGGGAGGCCGGGATTGAAGCCCCCCCCCCCCCCCCGAAGAATGTTGCAATGATGTTTGGCCGTTCGTTCGAGCAACCGACAATTTCGGGTAACGATGTGGTCTATTGATTTGTAATTTAATGTAGGCCTACTAGTCATGAAGTTAAATTTTGTGACAAAATTAGATATGATTGATATTAAGAAATGCTTGAAGTTCGGTTCTCCGACAGTGATCCCAATGACAAAAAATAGGTCCGGCTTTTAAAAAAGTTGCCAGGGTTGGTATAGATTTGCAAAAAGTTTGTATTCATGTTGTGTCGCCTTTTAATCCAGCGTCGTGGCTTTGTAGCGAAAAGAGTGCTTGTTTATAATACGATACAGGATGTTTCTTCGATTACACCCCTCCTTTTCCCCATTTTTCTTTTAGTCTCCCTCTTCAATTTTATATCCTTCTCTCTTAATACTTCTTGGCTTTAGGCTATAATTATTTTTCAATCTTTTTTCAATTGTTTGTGTGTTATCTAATTTTACCAACATGACCAACATGAATCATGACATTTTCGCTGCCATAAATTTCCCTCTGTTGACTGTGAATAAAATAAATATAGGGGTAGAAACTAAAATCCCAGTCTGTTGTTTCATGTGAAATAAACCTATATGAATGGCTATCGAAAGAGTAGTATAAATAATACATTAAGGGCATACGCCTGTCAGGCCTTTCAAATTGCTAAGGTGATTCTTACGTTGTTAGTTTTGCGAAAGTTTTATGGCGAATAAAAGGTGAACATTTTTCATCTCTATCCATAACATAAATATCTCTCGGCAATAAAATGAATGAATATTGAATAAATAAATAGATGAATGGATGAATTTAACATGTAGCATTATGTAGAAAATGTGGGGGGGGGGGTGGGGGGCAGTGGCGGATCCCGGGGGGCCCGGCCCCCCCCCCTTGAGAAAAAAATCATGTAAAATCACGTGATTTTTACCTTTTTGGGGGGTTGGGCCCCCCCCCCCCCCTGGCGCTCAAGGGGGGGGGGGGGGTGCAAATTGAAATTTTTTTGAGGATCAAAAAAAAAAAAAATGTGCTGCTACCCCCCCCCCCCCCCCCCCCCCCCCCCCCCCCATGGAAGTGAATCGACGACTTCGTTTTCAAGATCATTTCGGAAAGTTTTATCTTTCAAGTTGAACTATTATTATTGAATGCATAAAATACTGCATAATTTAGAACAACTAGAAAACAAAAAACACAACAACTTGAAGTCTTGAACAAATAATCAAACAGGAAACCACATTTGCGTCACATAGGCCTACCCTAAAATTGTAATGATGATGATTAAGACGATGTCGGCGATGATGATAATTCCTATGACGAAAATGCTATGCTTTTCCAACCAATATCCTAAAAATATACGCTAATTTATTTTGTAATCAAGAATTGAGAGATGTCGAGAATAATTTGCAGTTTAAAAAAAAAATTAAAAAAATGAAGTGCCATTACTCTCTTTCCAAAGTGTTTACTTTAATAGTGGTAGTTTTTTTTTGACAAAATGTTGTTATTGTGGATTTTTTTTTCTTCCCCTCTCCCGATTAGCGATAGAACACTGAAGATTTGACTGAACACATTATTAAAACATCATAGACAAGTCGCAGGATTTTCCAAAGGCAGTAAAAAATTGTTTTTCCAGATCAGAAACTGATAAATAACAGTGCACTTGCATTAGGCCTACAGAGGCAAGGGAAGAAATAAAGAAAGAAATATTAATTATCAAAATAACATGTAGATCGAATTCTACTGGGAAGCAATTTGATTTGGCCTAACGTGTACCCGAGATGTTTCCTTTTTCTATACTTTTGATGCGCGCCCACCATCGGGCGGAATTAGGGCGGGTCTAGGCGGAATTAGGCAAGGAAAATGCCTCACGCAGACGGCGCGCTACGGACAATCGCTTATGATTTCGGGCGTAAGAATGGCATAGCTAGATTTGCTAGAATTTCGGCAACAAATTGGTATACATTAGCGCCTGTATAATTCATTTTCAGAGAAGTTATCTGAGAAAAACTGCCCATCGGGCGGAAACCGGGCAGGGTACGGTACCCGTGTGACCGCGTTGAAGGTAACCCGCACCGATCGTCCGACTATTAGAGATCGATCAAGAGCGGACGATCGGTGCGGATTTTATCCGCGCAGAATGTCCGTGTCGGACATTCCGTGCGCGCCTCAAATGTTTGACGGACAATCTGTGCGGAAGAGGTCTCGCACCAATGGTCCGCCTGCCGCACCGAATGTCCGTACTCTAGTCCACACGTATGCATAGTCAAAACAAACAGGGATATACTCTCATATCCCTGATATAACCCATATTAATCTTTGCCAGCTAGCTAGGGATGAAACTACAGGCAGTGGCGGATCTAGTAGGGGAGGGGGGGGGGGGGGTGTTGCAAATTGTTGAATTTTCGAGGGCTCCCCCCCCCAAAAAAGTGCTCATTACCCCCCCCCCCCCCCCCCACTTTTCGGCAGGCGCGATTTTCAAATTTTCGGGAGCAAAAAAAAAAAAAAAATTGGGCCCCCTCCCCTAAATCCTGGATCCACGGCTGACTACAGGTCTTCCCGGCGTGGATCCAGGGGGGCGGGGGAGAGGTTTGGGCGAGAGGGCCTTGACCCCCAACCGCCAACAAAAACTTAAGAGAAAGAGAGAGAGAAAGAGAAGGTAAAGCGGAGAGTAAGGGAAAGTAAGAAGAGGAAGAAGAAAAGAAAAGGGGGAAAAGAAGGAGGTCGGGGCGAAAGGCCTTCGCCAACCCACCCCCCTTTTCAGCAAGAGAGAGAGAGAGAGAGAGAGAAAGAAGGAAATTAAAAAAAAGGAAAGGTTAAGAAGAGACAAATGGAAAGGAAGAAGAAAAGAAAAGGAGAAAGAAGGAGATCGGGGGGCGAAAGGGCTTTGCCTCCAAGGCTGTTGCCCCCCCCCCCAGCAAAAAGAAAGATAGAAGGAAGAGAAGGGAAAGAAAAAAGGGAAAAGAGGAGATAAAGGGAAGGAAAGAAAAAAGGGGGGATATCAGTTGCAGTTTTCCCGCCAACAAGTTGGGGATCGGGGGCGGCAAATGGCCCTTGCCTCCCCCCTTCTACAGCAAACTTAACAGAGAGAGAAAGGAAGAGAAGGGAAAGGGAAAGAAAAGAAAGGTACGGGAGATCAATTGTCAATTTTCCCAACAACACAGTGTGGATCGGGGGCGAAAGGCCTTCGCCTGCCCTCCCCTGGCCCCTCAGCAAACAAAAAGAGAGATAGAGAGAGAGAAGGAAGGAAAAGAAGTGAAAGAAGAGAGAGGAGGAAAGGAAGAAAAATGAAAAAGGGGAAAAGAAGGAGATCGGGGGGGGGGGACCCAAAAGGGCCATGCCGCCCATGCTGTTGCCTCCCACCCCCCGCAAAACAAGATAGAAGGAAGGAAAGGGAAAGAAACAAAAGAAGAAAAGAAAAGAAAAGAAAGGATATCAGTTGCAATTTTCCTGCAAACAAGATGTGGATCGCGGAGTAAGGCCTTTGCCTCTTCCCCCCCCCCCTTCCCGCCAAAAAAAGAGAGAAAGAAGGGAAAGGGAAAGAGGAGAGCTAAAATGAAACATAAAAGAGGTAGAAGAAAAGAAAAGGGTGAAACGAAGCAGAGATCAGTTGCGATTAATCCCACCAACATCGTGGTGATCGGGGGGAGGGGGCGAAATAGGTCCCTGCCTCCCTCCCAAAACTTGAATGAGAGAGGGTGAGAGAAGTAAGGGAAGGGAATGGGGCGAAAAAGAGGAAGAAGAAAGGTAGGGGAGGTCAGTTACAATTTTTTTTTTGAGTGTATTTTATTTTAAAGCCAAAAAGCCAGATATTAAAAGTTAATCATTTTTTCCAATTTTGGTGTGATAAAATAATTATTGTTGGTGTTGTTGATGTATGGGAAAGGGTTCCAAAGCACAATATGTCAATGGATTCCTCAAAAAAGATTTAAAAAAAAAGAGCCTATGGTTAAGGGGGAGCAGTGTAGGAAAAAACTGTTAGGGAGCCCCTTTGGGGGGTCTTTGGAGGGGGCGTCAGCTTGCTGACGGGCGTCATCGTAGCCGACGGCCGGTAGCGTTAGCCCCAAAGCCATGTCCAATTTTTAAACTACATTCAAGAGTCCCTTATTGCCAGGTTAAACAAGTTTTTTACATTTTCAGTACTACTTTCTTCCTTTTATTCACTCTGTACACTCCCATGCTATCCTTTTCCAGTCTGTAAACAACTTTACAACATGAATTCAATGATGGGCAAGCTAGTTTTACTTCTCATATGAAAGCGCCCAAACTTCGCGAGGTGAAACAAAGGGTCTTTCAATTCAAGTCTATTGAAGCCCAATATGGAAGAGGTCCATTATTATTTTTTTTTTTAGTTATATTTTTTCATTGACCTTATACTATTAAATATCAAGAATATTGGAGGCTCTGTTTCAAATACAGTCCAGATTGCCGAGCAATGAATTATCTCATGCTTCTTGTCCAAAAACCATATCTAACTGGTTTTTAAAACGGTATCATTTTAATTTCCATTTCCCAGCATTATTTTGAACTGTCTTGAACTGAAGTTGTTTTCCTTTCTTGAAATGACACTACAGCCAGTCTATTCTGTTCCCGTAGGCGTATTGAAAGAGCTTGTCCTCCCAGGCAAGGAGAAAGGGCCATTTTAAGTACCTTTAGGGACAATACATCAAAATAATGTGATCATTGTTGCAATGTCGGGAATGCTTTTCCTACCTCTTTGGAAATCCTCGCAATGACAAAAGTATTCACTCGATGAAGGGAGTGTCCGTTCTTTTCTTCAATTCATTAATTGATGCCATGTTAGAAAGAGCTGAGTAAATTGTTACGTAAATATTCAAATATAGCCGATGCGAGCTTTTTAAAAAAACTGAATCGAATAGCCTGCATCTTTAATATGAATAACAATGAGCAGCGCCTAAATACAGCTGCACTGCATTTCTAAGTTAGTTTCAACGGAATGTTACTTTCAATGGCATGTTAGTTTGAATGCACCTGTTTCAAAACATAACAATCATTAAATCAGCATCAGAAAGTGTTAACAACTAAAAGCACAGTGTTAACAACTAAAAGTGAACCAGGTAATCGCAGTGAGGCAAAAGTGGTCTCGTGGATAAGCAACCGCCTAGTAAGTGGAAGGTATCGGGTTCGATCCCCAGCTAGTGTATTTTGTTTTAAAGTCCAAAAGCCAAATATTAAAATGTAATCATTTTTCCAATTTTGGTGTGATAAAATAATTATTGTTGGTTTTGTTGATTGTTGGTGTATGGGAAAGGGTTCCAATGCACAATAGGTCAACGGATTCTTCAAAAAACTTGAAAAAGGGCCTATGGTGAGGGGGAGCAGCTGAGTGAAGGAAAAAACTGTAATGGAGCCCCTTTGGAGGGGGGGGGGGTCTTTTTTTTGGGGGGGGGGGTCTTTTTTTTTGGAAGGGGGGGGTCTTTTTTTTGGGGGGGGGGGTCTTATTTTAGCTAGCGGTCGTCAGCGTAGCCGGCGGCCGGTGTATATTTGTTTTAAAGCCAAAAAGCCAGATATTAAAATGTAATCATTTTTCCAATTTTTGTGTGATAAAATAATTATTGTTGGTGTTGTTGATTGTTGGTGTATGGGAAAGGGTTCCAATGCACAATAGGTCAATGGATTCCTCAAAAAACTTGAAAAAGGGCCTATGGTGAGGGGGAGCAGCTGAGTGTAGGAAAAAACTGTAATGGAGCCCCTTTGGAGGGGGGGAGGTCTCTTTTTTTTTGGGGGGGGGGGGTCTTTTTTTTTTTTTTTTTAGCTGGCGGTCGTCAGCTAGCTGGCGGTGGCCGGTAGCGTTAGCCCCAAAGCCATGTCCAATTTTTAAACTTCATTCAAGAGTCCTTATTGCCAGGTTAAACAAGTTTTTACATTTTCAGTACCACTTACATCCATTTATTCAATCTGTTCACTCCCATGCTATCCCTTTCCAGTCTGTAAACAAACATTACAACATGAATTCAATGATGGGCAAGGTTTTACTCCTCATATGAATTTTGTGCTCGACAAAGACACACAGCCTTGTTTGGGGTGATAAAATAATTATTGTTGGTGTTGTTGATGTATGGGAAAGGGTTCCAAATCACAATATGTCAATGTCAATGGATTCCTCACAAAAAAACTTGAAAAGGGCCTATGGTGAGGGGGAGCAGCTGAGTGAAGGAAAAAAACTGAGAATGCTAAATGAGAATTTAGGAATCTTGGTACGGAGCAGTACTGGCTCTTGACTCTTCTTTATTTTTGTTTACACTTCTTCTTTTTACAAATTCTTCTTTCAATTTGATGGATAATAACACGACGTGTAATATAGACAGTAAACATGAGACACGTTTAAATATGTAGAACCAGGTAGGCTGTATTTAGGCGCCTACGGAAAGCATGACATGCGCACGAAATATATACATCAATTTTGTTAGGTGGAAGCTAATCGTGCGATTTATCTATATTTATTTATTTATTTATTTAGTTTTTAAGGATAAACCTAGCGAAAATGGAAAACAAGGCGTCCAGTGCCTAGCTAGTGTTGGACACTAGTTTACGGAGGCCACGAACAACCCCCAATGTATTTGTTATTTTTTGGAGGAAACGTGGTTGCGACCAAGGGAACTGAACGAGGGCGCACTCCCTGTTCCTTGTTTATGAAAAAACCGTGCACCTACAATTATTTTGGATAAGAGTTTTGTAGGTGTCATGTAAACATACGTGTAAAATAGCGAAATTGTTGGCAGTATACTACGAATATACGTGCTAGACAGTCAAATACGAACGATAGTGATTCAAATTCCGAGGCTCTGTGAAGGTATGAGGTCAGACTTGGCGTCGGGTTGTAAATAAGCGTTCCTGGCCTTTGTCGACTTCCATCGTCCGTGCCTCGAAATCAGAAAAGGTGAGACATTGGCGTTTAAGGCTGCAGTTGCCCCTCCTGACCTCATGCTGTGGAGACCGTAAGCTGAGATGTCAGCTACAAACGGCTTGATGGCGTCTAGCACTATTTCACGGGTACGGGTATAACTGAGAGGGTGAACGGTAGGAGTTAAACCTTTGGTAGATGAGCATAGTCTACGAAGGACAGGTAGAAGCGAACCCGGAGGATCTCGGAGGGCTGCAAGATATCTCTCAGCTACACGAACTGGACATGATTGCTTGAATGATCTAGCGATAACGACATCAGACCCCTGTCTAAATTGGTCTGTTTTCGAGCTCGCGAGATGAATGACGAGACGATCAGATGTGAATGTGAGGTCGTTATTGGAAATATTTTTCAGATCATCAAATCTCAAGAAACCAGCATAAGAAATGAAGCACGCAAACAAAACCCGTAGATCTGCTAGAGAAGCATGGTCATGCCCGTATTTCTCGTAGATCTTCATCAGAATATCCGGGGTGATCGGATGCTTTCTTAGTGTCGGTGAAGATGTGGCGCGTTTGAAACCTTGCAGGGCGAGCTTGACCATTGGGTTATCGGTAGGAGAATGCAGACCTGCTAAGTTGTGGACCCACTTTATAGCTGCTGTCGCAGAGTCGGCAAGCGACTTCATGCCGGTTGTAGCCGAATGTGATATGTACAGAGATAAATGGAAGGATTGCACCGGGAAAACCGACACACCTTTTTTAGACGTGGCCCAATCCTCCCATCTTTTCCAAGAATGAAGGTATTGCTTGGTGGTTGAAGATGCCTTGGCAGTCATCAGGAGTGAAGGAAGATCATAGACTGCCAAGGCTTGTAATGATGGATCCTGGAGTGGCGAGGACAGCTTGCTCCATTCTTCTGCCAAATGGAAGATATAAAAAAGAAACAAAACAAAATGCTAAATTGAATAGATCCGTGTTCTGTTCATTATGCTATGTCAGGGCAGTGGCCTATTGTCATATAACTTGAAGTTTATGTCAGCAGTTTGCAAAATAAATTAAAATAACATAAAACCTCACTATTATATCAGAAATATCAGTAACTGAAAGAAAACATTTACGGGCAATCTTGACAACATCGGACTGCAAAAATATGAATAATTATGCATCCCGAAATCGTTAAATCAGTAAATCAACATATTAAAGTCGTTAACTTGCAGAAAGTACTATAAGACCAAAAAGCGAACCAATTAGTAGTAGTGAGGCAAAGTGGTCTTGTGGATAAGACTGATCGCTTCACAACGCAATTTGTATATGTACTCGGGTTCGACTCTCAGCTTCTTCTTTATACGTCATGTTATTTTTTTCTTCTTTTTTTCTTTACCCCATGATATTGACGTGTCCACCTCCTTTTTTTTTTAAAGGGACACCCCCCCCCCACCTCCTCAACAAAGGAGAAAATAACTTTTTGATACTCTTTCTTTAACAAGCGACTCTCTGAATTAGTTAGAATACGTCTTTTGCTACATCTACAACAATAAGTATCAATATGAAAAAATACAAGGAGATTACCAGTGTGACACATTAGTCTAGTGGATAGGCAAACGCCTGGCAACTGGAAGGTATCGGGTTCGACTCCATGCTAGTGCTTTTTTTTTATTTTTTATAAATCTTTGAAAAAGAAAAACTGATGTTAGAACCCATTTTCATCTCACTCAAAGTTTGGGGTGATAAAATAATTATTGTTGGTGTTGTTGATGTATGGGAAAGGGTTCCAAATCACAATATGTCAATGGATTCCTCACAAAAAAACTTGAAAAGGGCCTATGGTGAGGGGGAGCAGCTGAGTGAAGGAAAAAACTGTAATGGAGCCCCTTTGGAGGGGGGGGGGGGGTCTTTTTTTTGGGGGGGGGGGTCTTTTTTTTTTTTTTTTTTGGAGGGGGGGGGGGGGGTCTTTTTTTTAGCTGGCGGTCGTCAGCTAGCTGGCGGTCGTCAGCGTAGCCGGTGGCCGGTAGCGTTAGCCCCAAAGTCATGTCCAATTTTTAAACTACATTGAAGAGTCCCTTATTGCCAGGTTAAACAAGTTTTTTACATTTTCAGTACTACTTACATCCATTTATTCAATCTGTACACTCCCACGCTATCCTTTTCCAGTCTGTAAACAAACATTACAACATGAATTCAATGATGGGCAAGGTTTTACTCCTCATATGAAAGCGCCCAAACTTCGCGAGGTGAAACAAAGGGTCTTTCAATTCAAGTCTATTCAAGCCCAATATGGGCTAACAACTGGCCTGCATACCCGAGCAGAATCATTTTGTGCTCGACAAAGACACACAGCCTTGGGTAAAGAGGTCCATTATTATTATTTTTTTTAGTTATATTTTTTCATTGACAGTATACTATTAAATATCAGGAATATTGGATGCTCTGTTTCAAATAAGGTCCAGATTGCCGAGCATTGAATTATCTCATGCTTCTTGTCCAAAAACCATATCTAACTGGTTTTTAAAACGGTATCATTTTAATTTCCATTTCCCAGCATTATTTTGAACTGTCTTGAACTGAAGTTGTTTTCCTTTCTTGAAATGACACTACAGCCAGTCTATTCTGTTCCCGTAGGCGTATTGAAAGAGCTTGTCCTCCCAGGCAAGGAGAAAGGGCCATTTTAAGTACCTTTAGGGACAATACATCAAAATAATGTGATCATTGTTGCAATGTCGGGAATGCTTTTCCTACCTCTTTGGAAATCCTCGCAATGACAAAAGTATTCACTCGATGAAGGGAGTGTCCGTTCTTTTCTTCAATTCATTAATTGATGCCATGTTAGAAAGAGCTGAGTAAATTGTTACGTAAATATTCAAATATAGCCGATGCGAGCTTTTTAAAAAAACTGAATCGAATAGCCTGCATCTTTAATATGAATAACAATGAGCAGCGCCTAAATACAGCTGCACTGCATTTCTAAGTTAGTTTCAACGGAATGTTACTTTCAATGGCATGTTAGTTTGAATGCACCTGTTTCAAAACATAACAATCATTAAATCAGCATCAGAAAGTGTTAACAACTAAAAGCACAGTGTTAACAACTAAAAGTGAACCAGGTAATCGCAGTGAGGCAAAAGTGGTCTCGTGGATAAGCAACCGCCTAGTAAGTGGAAGGTATCGGGTTCGATCCCCAGCTAGTGTATTTTGTTTTAAAGTCCAAAAGCCAAATATTAAAATGTAATCATTTTTCCAATTTTGGTGTGATAAAATAATTATTGTTGGTTTTGTTGATTGTTGGTGTATGGGAAAGGGTTCCAATGCACAATAGGTCAACGGATTCTTCAAAAAACTTGAAAAAGGGCCTATGGTGAGGGGGAGCAGCTGAGTGAAGGAAAAAACTGTAATGGAGCCCCTTTGGAGGGGGGGGGGGTCTTTTTTTTGGGGGGGGTCTTTTTTTTTGGAAGGGGGGGGTCTTTTTTTTTTTTTGGGGGGGGGGTCTTATTTTAGCTAGCGGTCGTCAGCGTAGCCGGCGGCCGGTGTATATTTGTTTTAAAGCCAAAAAGCCAGATATTAAAATGTAATCATTTTTCCAATTTTTGTGTGATAAAATAATTATTGTTGGTGTTGTTGATTGTTGGTGTATGGGAAAGGGTTCCAATGCACAATAGGTCAATGGATTCCTCAAAAAACTTGAAAAAGGGCCTATGGTGAGGGGGAGCAGCTGAGTGTAGGAAAAAACTGTAATGGAGCCCCTTTGGAGGGGGGGAGGTCTCTTTTTTTTTGGGGGGGGGTCTTTTTTTTTTTTTTTTTTAGCTGGCGGTCGTCAGCTAGCTGGCGGTGGCCGGTAGCGTTAGCCCCAAAGCCATGTCCAATTTTTAAACTTCATTCAAGAGTCCTTATTGCCAGGTTAAACAAGTTTTTTACATTTTCAGTACCACTTACATCCATTTATTCAATCTGTTCACTCCCATGCTATCCCTTTCCAGTCTGTAAACAAACATTACAACATGAATTCAATGATGGGCAAGGTTTTACTCCTCATATGAATTTTGTGCTCGACAAAGACACACAGCCTTGTTTGGGGTGATAAAATAATTATTGTTGGTGTTGTTGATGTATGGGAAAGGGTTCCAAATCACAATATGTCAATGTCAATGGATTCCTCACAAAAAAACTTGAAAAGGGCCTATGGTGAGGGGGAGCAGCTGAGTGAAGGAAAAAAACTGAGAATGCTAAATGAGAATTTAGGAATCTTGGTACGGAGCAGTACTGGCTCTTGACTCTTCTTTATTTTTGTTTACACTTCTTCTTTTTACAAATTCTTCTTTCAATTTGATGGATAATAACACGACGTGTAATATAGACAGTAAACATGAGACACGTTTAAATATGTAGAACCAGGTAGGCTGTATTTAGGCGCCTACGGAAAGCATGACATGCGCACGAAATATATACATCAATTTTGTTAGGTGGAAGCTAATCGTGCGATTTATCTATATTTATTTATTTATTTATTTAGTTTTTAAGGATAAACCTAGCGAAAATGGAAAACAAGGCGTCCAGTGCCTAGCTAGTGTTGGACACTAGTTTACGGAGGCCACGAACAACCCCCAATGTATTTGTTATTTTTTGGAGGAAACGTGGTTGCGACCAAGGGAACTGAACGAGGGCGCACTCCCTGTTCCTTGTTTATGAAAAAACCGTGCACCTACAATTATTTTGGATAAGAGTTTTGTAGGTGTCATGTAAACATACGTGTAAAATAGCGAAATTGTTGGCAGTATACTACGAATATACGTGCTAGACAGTCAAATACGAACGATAGTGATTCAAATTCCGAGGCTCTGTGAAGGTATGAGGTCAGACTTGGCGTCGGGTTGTAAATAAGCGTTCCTGGCCTTTGTCGACTTCCATCGTCCGTGCCTCGAAATCAGAAAAGGTGAGACATTGGCGTTTAAGGCTGCAGTTGCCCCTCCTGACCTCATGCTGTGGAGACCGTAAGCTGAGATGTCAGCTACAAACGGCTTGATGGCGTCTAGCACTATTTCACGGGTACGGGTATAACTGAGAGGGTGAACGGTAGGAGTTGAACCTTTGGTAGATGAGCATAGTCTACGAAGGACAGGTAGAAGCGAACCCGGAGGATCTCGGAGGGCTGCAAGATATCTCTCAGCTACACGAACTGGACATGATTGCTTGAATGATCTAGCGATAACGACATCAGACCCCTGTCTAAATTGGTCTGTTTTCGAGCTCGCGAGATGAATGACGAGACGATCAGATGTGAATGTGAGGTCGTTATTGGAAATATTTTTCAGATCATCAAATCTCAAGAAACCAGCATAAGAAATGAAGCACGCAAACAAAACCCGTAGATCTGCTAGAGAAGCATGGTCATGCCCGTATTTCTCGTAGATCTTCATCAGAATATCCGGGGTGATCGGATGCTTTCTTAGTGTCGGTGAAGATGTGGCGCGTTTGAAACCTTGCAGGGCGAGCTTGACCATTGGGTTATCGGTAGGAGAATGCAGACCTGCTAAGTTGTGGACCCACTTTATAGCTGCTGTCGCAGAGTCGGCAAGCGACTTCATGCCGGTTGTAGCCGAATGTGATATGTACAGAGATAAATGGAAGGATTGCACCGGGAAAACCGACACACCTTTTTTAGACGTGGCCCAATCCTCCCATCTTTTCCAAGAATGAAGGTATTGCTTGGTGGTTGAAGATGCCTTGGCAGTCATCAGGAGTGAAGGAAGATCATAGACTGCCAAGGCTTGTAATGATGGATCCTGGAGTGGCGAGGACAGCTTGCTCCATTCTTCTGCCAAATGGAAGATATAAAAAAGAAACAAAACAAAATGCTAAATTGAATAGATCCGTGTTCTGTTCATTATGCTATGTCAGGGCAGTGGCCTATTGTCATATAACTTGAAGTTTATGTCAGCAGTTTGCAAAATAAATTAAAATAACATAAAACCTCACTATTATATCAGAAATATCAGTAACTGAAAGAAAACATTTACGGGCAATCTTGACAACATCGGACTGCAAAAATATGAATAATTATGCATCCCGAAATCGTTAAATCAGTAAATCAACATATTAAAGTCGTTAACTTGCAGAAAGTACTATAAGACCAAAAAGCGAACCAATTAGTAGTAGTGAGGCAAAGTGGTCTTGTGGATAAGACTGATCGCTTCACAACGCAATTTGTATATGTACTCGGGTTCGACTCTCAGCTTCTTCTTTATACGTCATGTTATTTTTTTCTTCTTTTTTTCTTTACCCCATGATATTGACGTGTCCATCTCCTTTTTTTTTTTAAAGGGGACACCCCCCCCACCTCCTCAACAAAGGAGAAAATAACTTTTTGATACTCTTTCTTTAACAAGCGACTCTCTGAATTAGTTAGAATACGTCTTTTGCTACATCTACAACAATAAGTATCAATATGAAAAAATACAAGGAGATTACCAGTGTGACACATTAGTCTAGTGGATAGGCAAACGCCTGGCAACTGGAAGGTATCGGGTTCGACTCCATGCTAGTGCTTTTTTTTATTTTTTATAAATCTTTGAAAAAGAAAAACTGATGTTAGAACCCATTTTCATCTCACTCAAAGTTTGGGGTGATAAAATAATTATTGTTGGTGTTGTTGATGTATGGGAAAGGGTTCCAAATCACAATATGTCAATGGATTCCTCACAAAAAAACTTGAAAAGGGCCTATGGTGAGGGGGAGCAGCTGAGTGAAGAAAAAAACTGTAATGGAGCCCCTTTGGAGGGGGGGGGGGGTCTTTTTTTTTGGGGGGGGGGGGTCTTTTTTTTTTTTTTTTTTTTGGAGGGGGGGGGGGGTCTTTTTTTTAGCTGGCGGTCGTCAGCTAGCTGGCGGTCGTCAGCGTAGCCGGTGGCCGGTAGCGTTAGCCCCAAAGTCATGTCCAATTTTTAAACTACATTGAAGAGTCCCTTATTGCCAGGTTAAACAAGTTTTTTACATTTTCAGTACTACTTACATCCATTTATTCAATCTGTACACTCCCACGCTATCCTTTTCCAGTCTGTAAACAAACATTACAACATGAATTCAATGATGGGCAAGGTTTTACTCCTCATATGAAAGCGCCCAAACTTCGCGAGGTGAAACAAAGGGTCTTTCAATTCAAGTCTATTCAAGCCCAATATGGGCTAACAACTGGCCTGCATACCCGAGCAGAATCATTTTGTGCTCGACAAAGACACACAGCCTTGGGTAAAGAGGTCCATTATTATTATTTTTTTTAGTTATATTTTTTCATTGACAGTATACTATTAAATATCAGGAATATTGGATGCTCTGTTTCAAATAAGGTCCAGATTGCCGAGCATTGAATTATCTCATGCTTCTTGTCCAAAAACCATATCTAACTGGTTTTTAAAACGGTATCATTTTAATTTCCATTTCCCAGCATTATTTTGAACTGTCTTGAACTGAAGTTGTTTTCCTTTCTCATATTTTTATACCATTACGTCATCTTTCATACGCCTTCCCGGCATGCACCTCGAGCATTGTATACGTTTCTGTAGATCAATGTAATGCGCATAGATAGCAACGTATCATACTTGGAACACAAGCCACCTCCAATCTCATATAGTGTAGTTGACGCAAATTAGGCTCCGTCTCATTTCATCTCTCTCGGAGCTTCTGATACCGATCATGTCGAATTATGATGTTTGGTTATTTTGGCACATCTGCTCCTACTTCTATAATATCAAGTTTTCGTTATATACCAGGCTGAATGTCACTAGACCTGAAAAACTAAATGAGAGAGAGAGAGAGAGAGAGAGAGAGGGGAGGGGGCGAGTTAGAGCGCGAGAGAATTATCACAATCTTTATTCCTAGATCGTGTAAGGGATTTCCTGACTACTTGCATATTTTGTAATGTTACTAATTTTTACATAAAGTTTTCACAATCTTTACTCTTTACCAATATATCAGATATAATGTATTATAAAGTACCGAAATGTCACGTCATACTGGCCAAGTTATCAAAGTTGCTGGTTCCAAACAATGTTGTTCTAAACAATGGTGTGATGATCACACAAGCCCCATACCTAATATGTTTCATTTTGAAGAACTTCAGTTAGTGTTCTCGCTCATTAATTATTAACTCCATAATATCTCCTAGCATGATTTCATTTAAAATTGCCTAGCACCCCCTCAATTGAGCCTTAGAGCTCCAGCTACCATGATTTCATTTAAACTTGCACTAACTACATCCAGCCTAGCACCCTCTCCATCTAGCCTAGCACCCCCTCCATTGAGCCTTAGAAATATTAACTCCATTTCCTAGCTAGTTTGCCATTAATGCTAGTTTTCAAAACTAATTTATGTATCATACACTTACGTGTTACTTTCAAGTTGCCTTTGATACCAGGTAAGGAAGTAATGTTCGATAATGTCAAAGTCTTCTGCAATATTTTATCGTAAGTATTGAGATAAGACTGAGTATATGCAGTGCGTCCCATAAAAAACGAAACTGAGAATTATCAATGTTTTATCATAACTTAATCACAATTATAAACAAAGAAAATGCAATAATTTTTCAATAATTCATTGCATTTCACCCCGGTCCCCAACAAGAAAAATTCCTCTGTAGGGCTCTGCATTATGGTTCATGGAATGCCCACTCAGAGGATTCTTTTATGTTGGGGGTCGGGGCAAAATGCAATGAATTATTGATAATTAAATGCCTGAAACCCCTTAGCTTACTGGGAATCTGCCCTTGACCAGTGGCGGATCCAGGGGGAGCCCGGGGGAAAAAAAATCATGGAATTAATGATAGATATGATTCTATTGATATATTATAGAGGTAGAAAATCTAATGATAAGCTTGCTCTAAATAATAAAATAAATGTTTTTTTTCTACAGCGAGAAAGACATGTACAAATTTCATTGGTGTATAAACAATTGAAAAGACTGGAGCGACCATGTAAAACACACCGTTACATCAATCTCCAGAAATATTGGCATACTGTATAGAATAAAATGTTTTGTTTCTGATAGAATATTAGTTATGCTATATAATAGTCTAATCTTACCACATATTTCTTATTGTAATATTTTGTGGGCAACATCCAAGTGTGTGACTAATAATATTCTTTTGCCGCAAAAGAAATCAGTACGCTATTTTGTACACGAGTTGGTTATCGTGACCATGCTACCCCACCATGTGAAAGAATATGGTCATACAAATTTTGCCAAGAAACCGCCTACTAATTGATATATTTGGTAAATTATTTTTATCTATTTGGACCTGATAGATATAACACACGTGTCGCGCACGTGTGCGTAGTCCCATTAACATCTTTCTGTCTACAGTGCTTATAACATTACCAAGACTGGGCCAATATTTCTTATCATTTGATGATTCCTGAACCTTGGAGGACACACCAATACTTAGCCTATATGCTTGATAATCAACCTTTTCTGATCGATTCCACCACGCCTCTTTCATAATGCAATCGCATGACCATAACTGGTCTTTATCTTGAAGTGATTCGCACGCTTCGCTTACTCACCACCGCCCCCAAAATAAGAATCTAGCTACGTGCCTGCAGTTAAATATATAGCTCAAGCCCGTACAAGCTTTTAAGGATGGGGGGGGGGGGGGGGGGGGAGGGGTTGTTATAGGGTTGCCACTTTTGAGCCAGAGGTGAGAGTGAGTCATTGCGAGGGGTGTAATGAGCACCCATTTTTTTTTTTCGTGAGAAAATGTTTATCCGCGAATTAGCCGGCGAAAAGGCGGGGGGGGGGGGGGTGGGGGGGAGGTAGTGGTGAGCACTAATTTGTACGGGTGTAGCTACGATGTTGACTAAGTTATCGAAATAAATCTTAATATATTTATGTTGTCGAGGAAAATGACCATGTGCCTATATCGCAAGTAGGCCTACTATACAGTGCGTCCCAGAAAAAACGAAACCGAGAATTAATCACAATTATAATTAATAAATGACACATATTTGTAAAGCATAGATCCTCCTCTTTCATTTGATGTAACTCATATGATGCATATTTCACGCGCTAGTGATTAAAAACAAATTGAAGAGAGGGTACCAAAAAGTCATTTGGCGGGCGTTATCTGAATTTCAAAGAGAAAATCACATTTCTAGAAAGTTTATTTTCTGCCCTTTCATACGACACCTCAATCAGGAATAACAAAGTTCTGTTTGTTTAAATTAATGCTAGCATTTCCATAATTTGATGAAACGATTTGGTTTTTACTGGTTGCCTGCCATAGCAACGAGCAGACTTGACAAAAGACTTACCTACGTTTCGTTGACAATCAGCCATGCACAAAGAGGACGAAAGAGCCCCCAGAAGCTTAGGGGTTTTGGGCATTAAATTTCCATCAGATTAGCATCCAGTGGATCGCCTTAGGGCCCTAGATGGGGTCGGGGGGGGGGGGGCAAAGCCACCGGATGTTCAGGGGTCTTGTTATGCCGACATGTTTTGATCGAGTTATGAAATAAAATTATTTGAATTGAATTGAATTGAATAACAATACGCATTCGAAGACTCGAATCATATCACATCCCCAAAACGACCAAACATAACTTTAGTGTCGATTTGATATTCGCAGAGAAATTTATTTCTAATTTTTAAAGATAACCAGATAGAAGCGAGCCTTGACCCCCAACCGCCAACAAAAAATGAAGAGAGAGAGAGAGAGAGAGAGAGAGAGAGAGAGAAGGTAAAGCGGAGAGTAAGGGAAAGGAAGAAGAGGAAGAAGAAAATAAAAGGGGAAAAGAAGGTGATCGGGGGGCGAAAGGCCTTTGCCTCCCAGGCTGTTGCCCCCCCCCCCCCCCCAGCAAAAAGAAAGAGAGAAGGAAGAGAAGGTAAAGAAAAAAGGGAAAAGAGGAGATAAAAGGAAGGAAAGAAAAAAGGGGGATATCAGTTGCAGTTTTCCCGCGAACAAGTTGGGGATCGGGGGGGGGGGGCGGCAAATGGCCCTTGCCTCCCCCTTCTACAGCAAACTTAAGAGAGAGAGAGAAAGGAATAGAAGGAAAAGGGAAAGAAAAGAAAGGTACGGGAGATCAATTGTGTTTTTTTTCCCACCAACGCGGTGTGGATCGGGGGCGAAAGGCCTTCGCCTACCCTCCCCTGGCCCCTCAGCAAACAAAAAGAGAGAGAAAGAGAGAGAGAAGGAGAGAAAAGAAGGGAAAGGGAAAGAAGAGAGAAGAGGAAAGGAAGAAGAAAGGAAAAAGGGGAAAAGAAGGAGATCGGGGGGGGGGGGGGTCGAAAGGGCCTTGCCGCCCATGCTGTAAAGGGTAAAAAGAAGCAGAGATCAGTTGCAATTAATCCCACCAACATCATGTGGATCGGGGGAGGGGGCAAAAAAAACCTGCCTCCCTCACCAAACTTAAATGAGAGAGAGAGAGGAGTAAGGGAAGGGAAAGGGGGAAAAAGAGGAAGAAGAAAGGTAGGGGAGATCAGTTGCAATTTTTCCCGATTTGTACCCCTCCCCCCCCCCCCCCCCCCCCCCCCCTCAGCAAAGAGAGAGAGAGAGAGAGAGAGAGAGAGAGAGAGAGAGAGAGAGAAAGGGAAAGAGGAGAGAAAGGGACAGAAAACAAAGAGGAAGAAAAGAAAAGGGGGAAAAGAATTAGGGAAGATCAGTTGCGATTTTCATTGGTTCTTCTATCATCATTGTACAAATGTATTTATATATTCATTTATTTATTCCTGTTTGATAACAAAAATATGAATATAAACTCATAACAGCAAGAAAATTAAATGCAGAAGGAAACTATCTTGCTGGCAGCAAGAAGCGCAAAAATGATCATGCGAAGGCTAAATTGTTATGCGCAAATGGTCATTTTCGTCGACGACATAAATATACAAATTATTTCGTCAACTTAGTTAGCATCATTTAAACGCAGGTGCGTAGCTAGGATCTTATTTTAGGGAGGGGTGGTATTGAGCAAGCGAATCACTTAAAGAGCGCGCGTGGTGGAGGGGATGGGTGAAAGGCCTCCCGCGCGAAGCGCGATAACTTAGACGTTTCATTAAATTATTATGAAAAGAAGACGATTTGTTGTACCGTTCTCGACTCTTAATCCTTGTCTGAATTCAGTTTCCCCATCCAACGCGCAGCGCGGAAGCTTAGACGTTTCATTAAGCTATTATAGAAAGAAGACGATTTGTTGTGTACCGTTCTCTACTCTTAACCCTAATTGTCTGAATTCAGTTTCTCCCCATCTCGCGCGAAGTGCGGGAGCTTCAACGTTTCATTAAATTATTATGAAAAGAAGACGATTCATTGTACCGACTCTAAATCATTGTCTGAATTTTCTAAAATGTTTCTTTGTCCGATAAAAAGTCACAGTTCAAAGGGGAAAAAATTGCTGGCCGACCGACATAACAAAAATTCCACCGACTTCAACCCCACACCCCCCCCCCTCCCTTTAGCGACGTCCCTGAATGTAGAGTGGCCTGAGCGGGTAGGCACAGGGCGTGGTTCTAAACCTACAGAGACACTTCGATGAAGACATCCTTATTTCATGATTGCGTGTGTTGAACTGCCCTGGACTTTACAACTTAAAACCTCCAGGGTTTATTTTGCATATATATATAGGTATTTATCAAATATCATAGGTAGCAAATAAAGGATGACTAAAAGAGGAATGAAAACAATCAGATAGGTGAGGATGATCGAGCATAATGATGTGCACCAATCTATAATGATAATGATAACCGAGCCCGGCCAAAATATTGGGGGGGGGGGGCGCTCAATGATATCCGAGCCTCTCCCAAAATATCGGGGGGCTCCGTGATGTTATCCGAGCCCCACACAAATATCGGGGGGCTCCGTGATGTTATCCGAGCCCCACAAAAAACAATTGGGTGATATCTGAGCCCCACCAACATATGGGGGGGGGGGGGGGTGGGCTCAAAGATATCTGAGCCCCACCAAAATATGGGGGGGGGGGGCGCTCAATGATATCAGAGTCCCGCCAAAATATTGGGGGGTTTCAATGATATCTGAGATCCACCAAATATATTTTTGGGGGTCAATGATATGCGAGATCCGATGTCTGACCCCCCCCCCCTCCTCCCCAAATAAATATTTATAAAATGTTTATATTTGAATGGTAAGCCTGTAGATTATAGGTATACATGAGTTTCATGCCTAGAATATAATGATTGGGGAGGAGGGGGGGGGGTAATGATATCCGAGCCCCGCAATGAGTATCGGGGGCGGCTCAATGATATCTGAGCACCACTTAAATATTGAGGGCTCAATGGTATCTTAGCCCCTAAGGACTCAATGATATCTAGGCCCCACCGACAAATTGGGGGGGGGGGGGCTTAACGATATCTATAAGCCCCGCAATGATATCTGAGCCCCCCAAGCCCCCCCCCCCCGGTTCCTAAGCCTTTGTACAGGTCAATGAAGTCTACTTTTTGAAACTTAAAGGGATTGGGTAACTTTGTCTCACAAAATCGGATTATGGCTAGCTGTCCTATATACGGATCAGGGAAACAATACTTGTCAGGTCCTGTGGAACGGCGGGCTTGGGGGCTCAAGCCCCCCCCCCACACTTTTGAAAAAGTATATTAAAGATAATTAAATAGAAAGAAATAGAAAAGAAAGTATGCTCATGTGACCGTAATTAAATGCTCATACCCCTGAGCTTCCGGGGGCTCTGCCCCCTGGATCCCACCTTGTGCCCTAAGGCTGGCCCCTGAATTCTTGTCTGAATTCAGTTTCCCCACATGATGTACGTATGGAACGTTTGTTTGCAAATCTTGGCATGCACATCCCGAGTGGTGGGTAGCATGTTATTTCCCGGCAGTGCTTGTCGCAATAGCTTCTGGAAAGTAGTTTTATACTACTGTAAGTGTTAACGGCCACTAATTAGGCCCATTAGTGACTATACAAAATATATGCTCTTCCTGGCTATTTGGGAATGTGTCAGTTTGCAACAGAAATGGAGAAACGCGAATTTTGTTGAAATTCATGTGATATCACGAATATAGTCTCGTATGAAATACGTCAGTTACATAGGCCTACATCAGCTTTTCAATTAAACAAAAATAAGTTGTGACATAATATTCGTTCTCAAAAAAAGAAATTTGTTTAGGAAATATCAGGAAATAAAATGAGTATAAAAAATAAAAATAAAGATACAATGACGTGAATTTTTAAAAGGGTGAACGGAAACAACATAAAAACTAGTGAACTATCTTATAAGTCATACTGATGTCGGAAAATCTTTCTCCTTGTCTCCGATCTCATCACGAATTTGTCACAGAGTTCAGCTATGTTTACATTATCCAGGATTGTCTGATGTTGCAAAGTTGCTACTTTTACACTTCGCGCTTAACATTTGGCTTGTTGCTTTTAGCGCTGCGTCTTTGCATTTGGTGCACTGCATTTCTATGATGCTGTTGATTGAACAAATTGAATAAATTCATCAATTCCTGATGAAGCCGTATGAGCGAGAATTCAATATATCAGTCATATACGGTTGTCTCATTTACCTCGTATATAATGTTTGTATTATGAAAATGAGATAACAAAATGTGTATATTGACGGTCATCTTGCGAGTAATAACCATTAACTACTCTTATCGGGCTCTCATCATAATTTTTTCTCTTATTTTTTTGAGGGTGAATTATTGAGGGGGGGCTGATTGTACAGGCCACCCCCCACCTGAAATATTGGGGGATATATCCCCATCCCCCCCCCCGGATCGACTCCCATGCCTATATGTTAAACAAACTCTGCCATCTTGTTTTTGTTAATGTGAGAGGAAGAGATAATACGGTACTCGTCTGCATTAGGTTATAAACATAAATTTATTTTTCACCTATAAAATGTACTTACTTACCCTAATAATGGGTCAACCGTATGTTTTCTAATCTTTAGCAACTGTCTTATTTTTTTGAATGTTTGAAAATATTGTTTTAGACCATGATTCGCGTCATTAAACAAAAACGTAGTGACCTGTCAGTGTCACAAATCAGGTATCAAAATATGCTGACCTGACCGTAGTAAATGGAGTAAATGCCTAAAACCCCTAAACTTCCGGGGGTCCGCCCCTCAGGACCCCCAAGCCAATTTACACCCGCTCTACCCGATTGTAAATACTTTAGTATACTAGTACAACGTTTTTCGCGGGGACTTCCTACCATCTTCAACAAAACCAGAGGGTTGCATTTTTTTCTTCACCAACCATAATAGTTCCCTTTGATTATACGGAGAGCATGGACATGTTGACGGTGAGAGTCTATTATCTGAATCAGAAGAAGCAACATGACTATATGCTTGAGTGAGTACTGGCGCTGGCTAAACCTTAATGTGCCTAATTATTATTTTTTTTTTTTGTTGTTCGAGGAAAAAAAAAGTATTTCAAACTGCCGTCTCCAGCTGAGCAGAAATGATTAATAACACGCCGGAGGTGATCTTCTCTGCAAAATACAAAGTTCTGCGCCTCAATAAATGCAATCAATGCTGCAATCATGAAGGTTCATCGCACTAGAATAAAAAGAGTAATTCATTTCATAATAATATTTATGTGGTTAAACATAAAACCAATTCACAGGGGCGGATCCAGCCGGCGGCGAGGAAGGGGGGCCCAATTCGTGAGAAAACATTTAGCGGCGACACAGCCGACCGGCCGCTGGCCGTATACCGGGGGGGGGGGGGGGTAGGCCTTCCGATCACTAATTTTGTTAGGGGGGATGTGAGCACTACTTTTTTGCCTGAGAAAATATTTGGCGGTGACTCAGCCGACCGACCGCCGGTCGAATAAGCGGGGGGGGGGGGGGGGGGGGGGGGGTAGTGAGCACTATTTCTTAATTTTTTGTTTTGCCAGGGGGCCGTCTTCATTTCTTTTTTTAAAAGTAAAATTAAGCATGCATCAATATCATCGCATATACGTGGAAAACGAAGGTCCAGGACTTAATCCTCCCTTCTTATTTCATTTTCTTTGATGATATAAATTGATTTATTCCTGAATAGGTATTGTCAATCACGTTTAAGCGACACCATACAAAATATCAACTGCCTACTATTTTTTAAAAATAATAATTGCCTAGTATTTGTTGGTAAAGTAAAATAAAAAAATAAATTACGGATTTAAATAAAATGCTTCTGACAAAATAAGAAAAAGCTTTTGACCAACTCTCAGTGGTGGAGTATACAAAGTATATGCAAAGTAGAACTGCACAGCATTAGTGAGATTTGTTTTGTTTTGCTTTGCTATGAGATATGTTTACAGGCTAAAAGGAATGATTTTGTTCGTGTTCTATAAACCATCCTCTCGCTCCCATCCCTCTTTCCCCATCCCCCCTCTCTCTCTCTCTCTCTCTCTCTCTTCTATCCTCGTCACTCTTTCCAAATCTCTCTAAATCTCTCTTTTTGTCTTTCTCTTTTTGGAGACATAAACTATTAGCATGATAAGGCCATATAGTATTCCTGGATTATTAAAGTTACGTGCGCAGACGGCTAGATCATGATCAGTGCTTTATATGGATGATGCAAAGCATCAAAATCTCATCCCGCAAAAGTAAACGAAAATGATGGTCGTTGTTAGATTAGTCTCCATTTTATTTTACGACATTGCAATGTTTTAAATATTTTGTAATACCATAATTATCGTTTACAGAATGCAGAGGCTGCATGATGTTTGCACATCATGCACATAATCATGAGGTTTAATTACACAATAAAAGAACAGAATGGTATACATTCATTCATATTCTTTTTTCCTGAAGTTTTTGTTGTTGTTATTGTAACTGTTGTCATGACGTACATTAATTTTCTAATACCGTGATTTCAATATTTAGTGAATCATGGATCGCTCGTTCCTACAAGCGTAGCTTTCACCATATTGCTGTTACCGTAGTTTTCCATATTACACTCTTCATTTAGTTCAGTCTTTTCATTCAATTAGTACTACATGCCAACAACTTTTTTAATTATGTGTACATGCAAACAACTTGATATGAGGTACTCACCTTCTGACAATATCATTTTGTCTGTATTATTTATTTTGTAAAATAGTTTTAAAACTAGAAACAATTAAGTGAATCAGAAACTTAAGAGCCATATCTGGTCATACTTACATTCATGTGGCATTGATCTCATTTTTAATAAAATATGAAAAACAAAAATATAGACAACGTTGTAATGATGCTATGAAAACAATTATTTTCTAGCAGAAAGCATTTTCAAGATGTCCCCTGCAAGTATTGTGTATTAAGGTCTGTTAATCAATATGACGAATATGACTGCGAAGTCGATTTTTGATGAATGTTAATATAGGCGCACTCCTTATCATCATCTGAATCATTGCGATTAGCCAATGTCATCGTCCCATTGGTGGAGGTAAGGTTAGCAATGGGCGTAGTCGCCGAGGGCGTGGTCGAGGGCGGAGAGCGCCTGTGCGAAGATGACGTGGACCGAGCGGCCTGGTGATGTTGGTGATGGTGGTGAAGAAAAGCTTGTCGAGATAACTTGCGCTGTTTGGCTCTCCGGTTTTGAAACCAAACCTGTTGTTGAAGGAAGAGAAGGCCATTAATGAATGACTGACGTAATGGCTCGACAGAGAGAGAGAGAGAGAGAGAGAGAGAAGAGAGAGAAGGGGGCCGGGGGGGGGGGGGGAGAGCAACTGAGACGTCAATATTAATAAGAGTTGTAATCCTAGTCGGAGAAAACAGTTATTTATTGACGGATGACGTATATGACCACCGACTGTCATGAGTTATAACTGTATACCCTGTTATATAAATTTCATAGTTTTTTGTTTCCTTCTTAGCCATGGTTTTCCTCATTCATAAATAAAGGTTTTGCTATTAAATTAAAAGGCTAAACAGGCTAGAGCTTGTTACATGATACATGTTCAGTTCGCCTGTACGTAGTGGCGTCATGGGCAAAAACTTTTTTGGGGCAGAAGAAAAACCCGGAATATCATGGCATTTCACCCCCCCCCCCCCCCACTCAGTGTTATTTAGGGTACGCGCAGGCATGTTCCCTCCCTTTGAAAGCACCCCTATCCCCGATATGTAAAGTCAATACGGGCCGGATTATCGAAAGCACCCCTTATCTCAAGTTTCCGGACTTTGTTGTGTGAAAAGTACCCCTTTACCGTAGATTTGGGGAAATCGAATCCGGTCCCTGGAGTGGGGGGGGGGGGGGGGGGGGGCAGGCGCGGATCCACGAGCCCAATTCTTTCGGCCCGGCTATGGCAAGCCCTTTGTGTAAAAACTAGATAAACTCTGTTTTTCTCAGATAAACTCAGTTTATCAACAGATAAACACAGTTTATCAGAAAAACTCAGTTTATCAGTTGATAAACTCAGTTTATCAAGAAAAACTCAGTTTATCAATGATAAACTCAGTTTATCAACAGATAAACAGAGTTTATCAGATAAACAGCGTTTATCAGATAAACAGAGTTTATCAGTTGATAAACTCAGTTTATCAGAAAAACTCAGTTTATCAGTTGGTAAACTGAGTTTATCATTGATAAACACAGTTTTTCTGATAAACTGAGTTTATCTAGTTTTTACACAATGGGCTTGCCATAGCCGGGCCGGAAGAATTGGGCTCGTGGATCCGCGCCTGGGGGGGGGGGGGGGGGGGGGGGGGTATCTCATAATATTTGTAAATCACTGGTATCAAATTAGAAATAAATCACGTTTGAATTTTAATGGGGGCGGGGCAATCGCCCCCATCAGTACGCAAATGCCTGCACACTAACTCACATTATTAAGAAAATGGCTACGCCTATGTTTGTTTTTGCTAAAAGGCCTTTAATCATACCAAGAATATCTTTATTTGTGTACCTCTTGTAAATTTTCGTAAGGAATATAATAGGAAGGAATGAATCTCATACGGTATTACAGCATAATATACTGTCTTATTTTTTGGTTTGAGGTTTCCTTTATTCGGGAGAGGGAGGACGGTGCCCCCTTGCTAGGAATTCAAAGAGGCGGTATGTATGGGGGGGGGGGGGTCGACGTTTAAATATGGACAAACAAAACATTGCATTGAACGGGGTTAGAAACGTACTAAATTTTTTCTCTATGGACACCAACTTTCCAGTTTTCCATCAAATCCCTGAAATCTCCCTCCCCTAATTATTTATCCATGAATGAAAACTTGATACCTTACGCCTTTTTAAAGATTAAACCCAGCAAATAAAGACAATAACCATGAAAAAGATATCTCAGCATATACGTTATAAGCTTTTGCATGGTTATTGTCTTTATTTGCTGGGTTTAATCTTTAAAAAGGAGTAACGTATCAAGTTGAGGAACTCATGGTGGTATCATGTTATCATGGGCAGTATAAAGAACTTATACACGTGGGCCCGAATTCACAAAGCAAGGTTTGAGCTCAGACCAAGGTTTGAGCTCAAACCTCCTTTTGTTTCGCCAAACCTCCTTTTGTTCTTTACAAACCAGGTTTGTAAAAAACGCGTAAAACGCGTCATATGACGTACGAAAACCAAGGTTTGACGACAAACCTCCTTTGTGAATTCGGGCCATTATCTCCCCCGGTTCCTATACTCAGATTTGGTTTGGACGGAGGTGTGCCACTCACGCCTCGAAACCCCTACCCATTATTAGAGGGCAATTTGGGGCATTTTTTTCTCCAAGAAAGAGCCATTTTCACAACTGTCGGGTGTTTTGGGGGTGGGGAAATTAAAAAAAAAACCGGACCCATTGAAGCAGCACCTCCTCCCCCCGTATGTCCTAATTATGTGAGTCCCCCCCCCCCCCCCGGATCATCTCCCGGGACTGGGGTTCGAGAGGGGGAGGGGGTTGACTCATAATTCGGATTATTATCTTCGGATCTCATTTTCATGTGAATTAAAACTATTCCATCTCAATGCAGTATGACACTGTCTCAACTGACCTGGATTTTCATGTGAATTAAAACTATTCCATCTCAATTCAGTATATACACTGTCTCAACTGACCTGGATTTTGATGTGAATTAAAACTATTCCATCTCAATGCAGTATAACACTGTCTCAACTGACCTGGATTCTGATTTAAATTACAACTATTCCATCTCAATTCAGTATATACATCTGTCTCAACTGACCTGGATTCTTGACTCGTTGAGCTGCACGACCCTCGCTAGTTCTTCTCTGAGAGAGATATCTGGGTAGGGCGTGCGAGCGAAGGCCGTCTCGAGGACGTCGAGCATCTCCGCATTGAACGTTGTCCGTTGTCGGCGTCGATGTGTTCTGGGCGGGGCGAGGAACACGTCCCTCGGTGAGACGAAGGAAAAGTGTGGTGATGGTGAAGGCCCGGATGAAGGCGATGATGGTGATGGTGGCGGTGGTGGATGAACGCGAGGAGGGGTCATCAAGGGGAAGTGAATGTTTCTCGTAGTTGCTGACGATGCATTCGAGATGGAATCTATAATGTATCAAGATATAGAAGCAGACATTCTTTAATTTCTCATTGCTCATGTGCACTATTAGTATTCTTATAATGATGACGGGAATAGGGGGAGGGGGTTGGACTTTTGATATATCTAACTCTAGTATTGCTAAAGCACATAGATGCCGACAGATTGTCGAAAATTGTTTTAAATATACAGTTAAATATTTGTAAATCATTATTCTGATAAGGTAAAGTAATATTCAAATCAAGTAAAGACGCACTTAACCATATCAAGATGAGGCGGGGACTTTGAGACAAGTAGAAAGAACAAAAATTGCCGCAAGATGACTCGAGAGTTAAATAATATTTTGGACGCAATCAAAGTTTTATACAAAATCGGGCGTTTTCAATTTATCAAGAAAATGTAACAAAACAAAACTGTTTATAATTGTGTAACATCATCTAATCACCCTTTTAAGATCAATAAACTAATTTTATCATTAAACCATAAACATCCACATTCAAATTTTACATCGGCCACATTACGCCTACAGATTAAACAAAAGAGATCGGGTTATACAAGTTATACACGTCCTATATTCCATTTTAAAATTGTGATATCACTGACTTTATAACATTATCACCAAATAGAATCACACAAAATTGGAACACCGAGGCATAACATTTAAGTTTGCCTCTTTTCAGTATCACTTTATCAAGCAATCACTACACAAATCAAATTACCTCTGAATAGAGGAACGTCCTCTGTTGTTCCGTTTTCCCTCTCGAAAGTCGCTCGGAAATACGCTTGAATTTGATCTTCCATCTCGGAAAGTATAAACCGTACGCTTGAAAAGCTCTCCAAATTCGATTTGAGTGTTTAGATAACAAACATGCCATTATAAATCTACAGATGTAAGAAGTAATAGTCAGCCTATATAGGCTTCGCCATATGAAGAAAAATGAAGGGATGCCTTAGGGGATGATGGTGCGTCGCTTGATTAGAGACCATTGATAAGAGAATGGATACAGGTGCGAAATCGAATCGCGGGATGATTGACGAACGATATAGCTATGTTTATGTTGAAGAAATTGTCTTAATTGCGCGTCGAATTCGGAGAATCACAGAGAAATATAGATTTGCAGGGCCCTCAGGAAGTGATGCCGATGAGGCATTCCTCATCAGTTGTATTATTGTTATCATTCTTATTATTTTTATTTTATTTTATATTTAGTATTATCATTATCATTAAAGATTTCTGTTATTATTTTTGTTGTCATTATTTTAATATCATTATCATTATAATCATTATTATCATTGTTGATTTTTATTATCATTGTTGTTGTTGTGTTCATTATCATTATAATCATTACCATTATTATCTTTATCACTATTATCATTATCAGTATTATCATTGTAATCATTATTATTATTCCACATTCCACAATTATAGCAATGGGTCCATCCGGTTCTTCTTGAGAGACATGGCTGGACGGATAGCTTGGGATGCATGATTAGCTTTGGGTAGAGAGGAGAAGAGAGCAGAGAAAGACCTAGAAAGAGGGAGAGATACGTTAGAGGGAAGGGGAGAGAGGGGAGAGAGAGAGAGAGAGAGAGAGATAGGAAGAGGGAGAGATAGGTGAGAGGGAAGGGGAGAGAGAGAGAGAGAGAGAGAGAAGGATTATGGTGTGTATGTGTGTGTGTGGGTACGTGTTGTATGTTTATCTATTGTAATTAGCATAACTTCTTCTTTGTTTTCTTCAAACAATCAACATTACCATCATCAACTTATGTAGAAAACAATGTTTGTGAAAGATGATGAAAATAGTCTTTAACATTCTACTGTTTTAGAAATATTTTATTCAGTGTTGATAATGTTACACTGCTCATAATGGTTATTTTTACCAATGGATTTTAACTGTCACATGACACCATTAATTCTCAGAGTATGACTTGTCAGACTCCCTCTGTTGCCATTAATTGCTAACATCGTGTAATTAATTTCTTCCTAGATATCATCTAAAGGAAAGCACCATGTCAATTAATTGAAGTAACAAATTAAGTAAACATAATACGAACAATATATTGTTTCCATATACATAATATTGTTTTTCACATATCTTTATTATCCATTAGAAAAACTGCTGAGCTGTTACATCAACTCCTCACACAAAAACATATTAATATTTTTAATTAAATATTCATGATGACATAAGAAGTAGTCTCTGTCTGTATTACGTCACCATTTTCCCCCAGGAATTTACAACATACATGTATATATGGACTATTTGCCCAAGTCAAACTCACAAAGCTGAATCTACAAAACACAACAATATTTGTTTTCCACTTGGAGCAGGGGATCTGGTGAACTAACCTTTAATAAATGAATACTCTGCATTGAAAATATAAAAAATCCTTTGAAGAAAGATTGAAATATAAAAAAAGAAAACAAAGAAAATTTGAACAAACGAGAAGTAAATTGAAAATTTAATTCTTAATGGGCAAGCAAACTCGTGTCCAGAACTCTGCCTCAAAGCCTGTCTGCACTAGTTTGGCCAGGAGGATTAGACCTCCCTGAAGGTCACTGACAGGTGGTTATCTCATCAAATCAGCTCTCAATTAACATAAGAAAAAGGGGATCATGGGGGACCAACAGGTACCGATTAGGCATTGTTTGCTATATAGAGGGCGCAAGTAGCTATAAGTAGTGAAGTGGGGCTGCATTGAGTTAATGGAGTGCAAAAAGTCATCAACCTTTTCATCCTGTACAAATTATATGAATTCCATAAATAAATGTAAACACAAAACCTGTCCGTCTGAAATCAATTTCTCATTTTTATTCCACAATGAAATAAATTTTACTTCTTCTTTATATTACATATTTTCACAGTAATTCATACAGAACATACCGTACTTGGTCTACCTTCCATAAATTCATTGAACTAAGTTAAAGGTACTATGTCCCTTTTGCAGCCAACCTCAAATTCTGTAGAACTTTGCAGGAATTATGAATATGTCATGTATGTCCTATCTGTGAAATTTAAATGTTAGCAGTGTCCTCATATTCAAATTATGCAAGGAAACCTGTTTACTTGCTAGACTTCACTGTCAGACACTATTGAGTGACTGACTGGCTTTTTTTCTTCTTTGGTAATAACATACATGAAAAGAGTTGTAAAGGGTACATGAGCATTTGTCTACATCAGTAACCCACTTCTTGTGATGGCCAAGATTAAACTGATTGAATCATTGCGCAGCATAAAACGTATGACCATTCGGTACAATTGCCAGAAAATCAAGACTATTACTTTTGGGCTCTATAGCCCTAAAGTCGATTTGACAACTAATAGTCGTTATTTACCCACTTGAAGAGATTTTCAAGCCCCACCTTTTTTAGGGAAGTTCTAAATTAGTATTATCTTTCAAATGCAGTTGGAATTTAAATTTTTCATTTTTTGGCCTGCAAATGGAACATAGTACCTTTAAGCCACGTTTAACATAGGCTAGCTACTTAGAAGACTGTGTCATTGTTGAGCTGATGGCTAATTCCAATGGTGTAAAAAATAACATGGTTGCTCCATAAATCATGCAATAGTATGATAAGATATGAATATAAATTTCTAAACAAATGATTTGAACACAAAATTGGCAATATCTGAAATAATAAGGAGCTGTTATCAAAATATGCAATTTCTTGATAAATAATCAGTGTCTCGCGAAGCAATGATTTTTTGCCTACTGTTTTTAATTTTTTTTTTTGGACTTTAAAGATACCATAGGTGATATTTGTCACTGTAACGTACTGTTAAGAAACACTAACAAAGCCCATGAATGTTTTGCTTACGATATTATTTTACGATACTATCTTAAAAGCTAGATAAATATAAAACGAAATAAATATATTTTTAAAAAAATCCAAAATTGAGAGATATAACACGTGCCGTAAAGTATTTTGGCGACAATAGTCAAATCACTGACTAATCGCCAATAACTCAAAACACAAGAACAACAACATGTGTTTTATTAACAGCAGTACGCAGTCAAATTCTGGTTAGGTTTGTCAAGATAACCAGCTAAACGGTCAGTTGCCTTATGATACATACTATGAGCTACAAAGTGTAAAACTATCATACAAGGGAAAGCCCACCTTCAGGCAGAAAAGTGATCAGTGAATTTTTAAGGCAAATTTGATAAATAACTAAAAGAAAAACTAAAAGAAAAATCTGATTTTTTTCTTCATGAGGTTGACTTTACCCTTTAAAGCTTATCTGTACTAGTTTATAGGAGGGATTAGACCGCCCTGCAAGGTCACTGGACATGTGGTTATCTCATCAACTTAGCTCTCAATTAACATAAGAAAAAGAGGATCATCGGGGACCAATGGTCACCAATTAGGCATTGTCTTCTATATAGAGGGAGCAAGTAGCTACAAGTAGGACAGTGTGGCTTTAAAGATAAGCTTGAGTTCTGGTAATGATAGAAAATAATTTTTCACAGAAACCAACAAAACGTTAACATTGAATGTTCAAGTTACAAATAAATGGCATGTGCCAAATGACTTTGGTAGAACATGTACAGGGACTGAGTAAAGGATCTACTGCAAGATAAATAATCCAGAATGAATTATAGTCATGCATTCTGTTGACATATGATTCTCAAGAATAGCTTTGATGCTTTCTGGAAAAAGAATTGTATCAAATCACATTCACATTAAAAAAATTACACAACTTCGAGTGGATCTCTGTCTTTCTCCGACACAAACACTTTGATTTTATTTTCGCACATGCTGGTTAGCTTTCCTTGCAGCACATGGAGATAGCCCCTTTCCGTGTTGCTATGGTTACAAACGACGACTGTTGTTCCTTCTGCCACTGCTGCCAAAAGATCGTGATGTGACATCTCTCCCGTCAAAAACATGTCTGCTTTCAAACCATTGAGGACGCTAGACCCTGACCCAGCACAGATGCCCACGGTAGATATTTCAGAGTCTAAATGAAAAATATACAAATAAAACATGGAGGTAGTTGAACAATCATCTTAAATTATTTATCTTTGTAAACTAAAAATTTTATGCTGTTATCCTGCAATTGAGGTACATGCATCAGCATTAAACATTACTTCAGTAGACAGATATTGCAAGTGTACACAATTAAACTGCACTATGAATAAAGATAAATCAACTTGTAAGTTGATCAGATATCAAGTGAAATTTCCCTTTCTCAAAAAAAAAAAGGAAAGAAGAAGAAATATTTTAAGTGATCAAGGCATGCCCCTACAATGTGTTTGTGAGGAACACTCTAAATATTTACAGTAAACTTTAATCAGATTTGGTTTGGACAGGGGTGTCGCTCAAGCTTCGAAACCATACCCCTTTTTTAGGTTCATTTGGGGGGGGGATTTTTCTTGAAGTAAAGCCCCCTTTTCACAATTTTCAGAAATTTTGAAAAAGCAGACCCATGTTTATGGATAATTTTGTTTAAAATGGAACCCATGTTTAGGGATTTTTGTGTAAAAGTGACCCATATTAGAGCGACATACCCCCCTATGTCTTAATATGTGAGTACCCCCCCCTGAGTTCAGTAGTCAAGGGGGTTACTTTCATACCTAATGTTTTCCCTTGACCGAGAGCTATCTGCACATGTTCCAGCATAAGATGGGTCTTGATTCTCTTGACCATTGTCGATACAGGGGCAGGAGCCTGCAGGGTGGCCATACGTCCAACTCCGGTTATTGCCATGGGTGCCTAAGGGAATGAGATTGGATCAACAAAAGTCACAATAAAGGAATGAAGGAAATATATAATTAAAAAAATTCCTCATCACATCACACAGGTCTCTGTTTATGTTTTAAGATGCAAATCACTATTGTGGTTCTTTTTACGTTAATGGGGCTTCTCTCTTGATCTTAGAAGCAAATTGCTCAATGCGCAAGTAAACCTATTTATTAAATCCAGTTTATCAGCCCTTGATAGGTCAATGGCCTCTGTTGGCCCCACCACAGTCTCAAGTATTAATTCTAGGTGCTCTAAATTCTTTAAATACTGTTATGCTATTTTCTTGTTTTGTTGTATTTATCAGATATTGTATGTAAATTGTTATATGTTTTTTTTATGAGAAGTGGAAATAAATGTAATGATTATCAAACTCAATAAACTAATGGATAATTACCTTTGTCAGCTGTGTGATTTTCAAGGAGGCCTGGTCTACATCAAAGCGGCTTTGCACTAATGATAAGATGTTGCCTAGGTCAGACTTCTTACAGGAACAAGTGATCTGGTAATTACTGGTGAGGAAGAAATACAAAATGAAGAAGTGCATGTTCTATTTAAAAAAATCAATCTATACTACTCATAACATCCTTATTACTTTTGTTGTTGTTGTTGTTTGAGTTCATTCATCAGATTTCCTCTCACTTTCACTGATCAGTTTTTTTTTCTTTCTATCAAAACCAACCTGATATCAGGTTGAAAACTTGAAATTTTCCTCTAACCCATTAACCACTATTTCTCTCAGTCCCATCAGCTTAATATAGGGCCCACCCGGGTTCTGTAATCAAAGAAACTGTTTATTTGCTATGGACTAAAACCTTAGACTGCCATATTTTAGGATGATGTACCGGTATGGTAGGTAGATATAGACTGTAGATGTGACAAATTTTGACCGTTGCAGTCCGCTGTTAGCACCATTAGTTGAACAAAGCTCATAAAGAGTTAATGAGAGAAAACATTTAAAGAAAAATTCAACCTTGATAGTGAATTGCTCTGAAAGAAAGCAGATAAATTAGAGAATGGTATGAGATGTAATGATTTCATATTTCAAACATTTATAACTGTCTCAATAATTATTGTCTGATTTATTTCAAACGTTCGCCTTTCTGTTTCCCTAATTTATCTGCTTTCATACAGATGAAGTAATGGTTATGCCCATCAAATTTGTGTAATTTTCACTTCTATCCTTTTACAATCGAAGAGCATTACTAACCCTTTCATTACCTGTTGTTTGTAACTATGCACGTCACATTATGGGCTCCTGACATCTTTTGTAAGGTGGCTTCTACCGTTTCTACGTCAGTTTGAGGGGCCATCACACAGATGCTGAAATCATCCCCATTCTTTACATCTAGGCATGGCTCTAATGGTTTGTTAGAACTGGTATCTGACAAAAAGTAATACAAATAAAGACATTGAATTAATAAGAGATACCGTAAATAGATCCAGTGTCTACCTTTCTGTGAAGTCAACTGTAATCAAACTTCAAGCAATTTGAATGTGTGTGTGTGCACTGAAATTTATCCTCACACTATTTCAACCTGTATAGATTACTTATCTATAAATATGATTTTGGAAAAGAGGATTTTAGGCTCTGGCCATGAACCAATGTTGAAACTCGCTCTGACCTTAAATTCAGAGCTCATCACTAAAAATGGACCAAAGCATGCAAATGAACCTCTACTATTTGTAATGTCCCATAAATATTTTACAAATATCCTCTCAAGCACATCAAAACATCATCCTAAAGGACTTAGTTTTTAAGAAGATTCCTACAAATACATCCTGTTAATATAAATGCTAAACTGTTAAAGTCAATTGTATTAAAAGCCCTGCTTAACCTTCTCTAGCTAGACCTATACACTGTACAACAGATCCTCTATACTCACTATCTAAAAAAATCATGTGACATTTGACCCCTTGTTTGACTTTGTGGCAAATTTACTTCAAAAAATGTTTAAGAAACGTCTTATTAAAAATACCCGGTAAGTTTTAGCCAATCTCAAAGTCAAAAGACTACAAATTAAATCATTAACACATTAAACAATCTCTCTCACCTCCAAGCCCTTCTACAAGCCAGTCATTGACACCTCCTTCGACGGCATCACAAGCCGTGTGCGGTGAGTAGATTGCAATTCTCTTCTCCACAGCTCTGACAACTATTCTCTCTTTCACGTTCCTCTGCCTCAAACGCTTCAGTGGAACAAATATAGGTGGATGGTAGGAGAGGATCAGATCCGTCTGCTTTTCGATGGCCTCGTCTAAAACCTCCTCTGTCAGGTCATTGGTCAGGCATACGGTTGACACAGTGTGTGGAGGAGTAGGCTCTACAAGCAGTCCTACGTTGTCCCAACTCCCCGCCAGACTTGTAGGAGCAAAATCTTCAAGGAGCGATACCACTCTCTTCAAATCCATGGCATTATTCCTGGCAGTACTTGCAAAAGAACGACCTAAAATGTGTTTAGATGCTAAATCGTAAGGTGTAGATTTGTAGCAACAATTAAGTCCTCGTGTTTGTTGTCTTGTTTGTCCTAGAGCTAGAGCATGCCTTGTATCATAAATACAACATGCAGAATCATGGGCGAGCGAGAGGGAGGGTGAGGCACTAAAAGCGTGATGTGAAGAGCTCCACCGGGCTAGAGTAGGCTGGATTGATCTGCAGACTGTGGTGGTGGTTGTCCGAGAAGTCATGCACACGTTGATATACATCACTCATTCAAACAGTTAATGTTGGAATATCTTTGGTTTAAATGAAAAAGTGTCGAACAGTTTGAAAACCAGGCATTTTACAAGAACCCAGATAATTATATTCACTTCCCTCAGTCTCAGAACAATAGAAGAAAATCCAAATCAATTTTGAGTTGTCTCTACATGGTGATTATAAACCACGCCCACCTTAATACAATAGTCTTTGACGAAAGCTAAATTGTTTTTCGCCATTTGATAAAAAATGATGAAAGGGCTTTGTCAAGTAGAAATTTAACCATAAATTAAACCTGATAAATTTTTAAGGTGATTGGTGATGAGCTAAACATTTTTATTGTGCTATCATTGTTAAATCAAAACAAGAATTCATGTTACTCAAAGAATCATTACTGCATTGAAATAAAACTAAATCTTGCATGAGTTACGCAACCGCAATCTCCTCCTACAAGCACCGATGTTTTTCTCAAAACACTGAGTAAAACCACGGAATTAAACCATCATAGTATTTTAGATATAAAGGTAAACCATGATTTAACATTATATTGATAGTTTTGATTAATCATATAAACGTTTTGTAAATTATTTATAAACATTTATGATCAAATACTAAGTTACATCAAGCTGAGGCAAAAATGCCGCTGTTGTTGGCAGCTCGAGTAATAATACCATGGCCCGCCAGCGTTGGGCGAGCGCTTCGACTGGGTTCGGTGGGATCCCTGCAGGAAATGGATCGTAGTCAATTTGACTCGAAACAGAGCAGAGTTTGCTCAAAAGAAAATGTCAATCTTAACTGTCCAGGCCAACCTACCTTCACTCCATTTTCGTTGTATCAACGCAGGTTTCTTTCTCAATTTGTCCCCGAAAGTCGGCCTGTAACAGAAAGCAGCATTGAACAGTTTCAACACTTTGTAGATAAATCCAAACGTTTGTTTGTTCTGACTGGTGCAGGGATTTCAACCGAATCTGGAATACCAGATTATCGCTCAGATGAAGTAGGACTTTATGCTCGGAGTGACAGGAAGCCCATCCAGTACCGTGATTTTGTTCATAGTCCCTCACGGCGACAACGCTACTGGGCCAGGAACTATGTGGGCTGGCCTCAATTCAGCTCATTTTTGCCAAATCAGTCCCATCTTGTGCTTGCAGAGTGGGAGAAAGTTGGAAAAATACATTGGTTGGTGACCCAAAATGTAGATGCCCTTCACACAAAAGCAGGAAGTCGATGCCTAACCGAACTTCATGGCTGCTCGAACAGAATTATCTGTATGAACTGCAAGACCCTCACTAGCAGGAATGCTCTTCAAGAGAGAATGACCGCTGCAAACCCAAACTTCCACACTGAAACGGAGTATGCTGCTGCTCCTGATGGCGATGTGATCCTTCCAGAAGAACTTGTCACCCAGTTCCAGGTGCCTTCTTGTGAAAGCTGTGGAGGACTTCTCAAACCCCACCTGGTGTTCTTCGGGGATAATGTCGACCCAGAGATCAAGGAGTTTGTCTTTCAGAGGTTGGAAGAGAGTGATTCAGTCCTTGTCATAGGATCATCACTTGAGGTAATTTTTTCTTGAGTTCACAGCAATGTTCCAGGATGGTATTCTAAAAGCTCAGTACTTTAGGGACAGATTCAGTATCATGACTTAATAGGTGCCTCAGATAGAAATTATGAAAAGTCATAAATTAAAATTTGCCTGTGACAGTCAAAACCAATCTTCTTATTCTTTGGATTAATTGGGATACAGGGTAAGGAATTCCTATGTCAACAAATAATATTGGACAATTATTTTTGATGGGAGGAACATATTGTGGTATATCATAAGAGATAAATTTCAAAATGAATGAAGATCTTTAAAAGTTCATTCCTGACAGAAACTGTGTGTGGTGATATGTAAAATGGATATAAAACTTGCTCTTTATCGCTGCTATGTTTCGGATCTAAATCCTTCATATTTTTTTACCATTCTTTGACCAATCTCACATTTACTATAGGTTTACTCGGGATATAGGTTTGTCCACACTGCCTGGCAGCAGAAGAAACCCATCGCTATCGTCAACATTGGCAGGACTAGGGCCGACAAGTTAGGACCGCTAAAGATAGAGGGCAGATTAGGGGACATCATTCCTTCCATCAGGGTTTCATGACACCATCTTGACCTTAGAGGATGAGCAGCTGTCCTCTCCTTTCTTTCTTTCTTTCCATGGAAGGTATTTTTTCTAGTGATGTAGCATTCATTGTAGCCGGAGGTATATTTGGTGTGTGTGTGTGTGTGGGGGGGGGGGGGGGGCATGGTATTATTTTTCTAGGTGAATTGTTATATTAGGTGATTTTTTATTGGGGATAAAGAAATAATTGTGTTGGAGATGATTCTTTTTTCTTTTTTTTTCTTTCTGTTTTTATTGTTTTTTCTGAAAAATTAACAGAGTAAAAGCAGCAATATAAAATATAATATCATCTTAAAACTACAAAACAGGCACGCACTCATGCACCCATAAACACGCACACACACACACACACACACACACACACACTCACACTCATATACTTTCCCAGAGGGCAAGTTTACAATTCAAAAAGCCAATGAAGATGTTAATGACAACAGAGCTTTGCAAGACTACTCCTAAATTTCAGTTAAACTTGATAGACCATTTCTTAAAATGGACTTGTAACTTATTTTTCTTTTGGGCAATTTTATATTCTATTTTTTGTTTGAACTTTACCATTGAAACAAATGCTTCGAAAATAAGTTCTTTTCCCTGAAACCTACATGAGTAAATGTAATATTTTAAACATAAACAGAGAAAATTTATACAAGAGGCGTATTTGTCCCTTGACTGTATCCCAAACAAAAAATTAAATTTTGACAGAGTCAGATTATAACTGTGATCAGTGCCAGTGTTAATCTTATCCACCAATTTTTCCCACAGTGGTACAACTCTCCTACAGTCACAAAACAAGTGATCTAAAGTTTCTGGAAAATCTGAACAAAAATAACAATTAGCAGACTCCTTTTTCCCAATCTTGAACAAAAATGCATTAAAACCAATAGCATTATGGAAAATTTTGAAATAAAAACTCCTTAACTGAGTCTCAATTGTGCAACAAAAGTTACTCGTATGAATAATCGACCAATCCTTCTCTTTGGGTTGATGGCCAAAGAGTTCCTCCCATTTACTCTCCCTTTTGGCATTAGTACAACTATATTTCTTTAGCAAAATATTATATGTATACTTAGACATTTTCTTTTGACTTAATAGATCTTTAAAAATTTGATTAAATATATTCTCATCCACATTAAGAGAATTATCAAACCACTCCAAAAATATGCCATTCATGAGGGAGTTGGAGATGATTCTTAGCAGCCATATGTCAGAGGAGACGACTGGTTGGTTAGATTATTTTTCTACAAACAGATTTGTCACATACATGTATTTCATCATAATAAAGTGAATGCTGCTGATTTTGTAATTATTAATATAAAAATTTGTGATGATAAGCAAAAATTGATATTAAAGCTAAAGACCAGTTATGGTCATGCAATTGCATAGTGAAAGAGACGTTGTGAAATCGATCAGAAAAGGTTGATCATCTAGCATAGATGTACTGCAAGGTTCTGGAATCATCAAAGTTATAAGAAATTTGGCCAAGTCTTCATAAAGTTAGAAGCACTGTACACAGAAAGATGTATATGGGACTACACACACGTGCGCAACACATGCATTTGTATCTCTCAACAGTTTATAGATATACTAATTTACCACATATATCAATTAGTAGGCGGTTTCCCGTCAAAATTGTTATCGTCATGTAATATTCAAAACATATTCTTTCACATGATTGATAATAAGAGCGTCCGTTTCATTTTTGAAATTGGGGTGTTTCCAATACTGGTCTTTACCTTTAAATGGTCTATTTACTCAGGAAAAATATGAAATTGAAATGCTAAAAACATCGGCTAAGATATTGTGTTTAAGGTTGTCTGTCTGACCTCTCGAAGATTGAAATTTGTATCTTGATTTTGAAAACATGAAGAAGGATGCAAAAACTAGTTCAGGTTACATTCTTTTTGTTTTTGAAAAGTGCACTTTACAATGATTTAAATTCTGGTATCAAAGTAATATTCCATTTTTATTTCATGGTAAAAGGATATACTTTGTGCACCTCCAATGACATTTTCCTCACTTAGTTACTGCTGCCAAAATCTATATATGCGAGGGAGCATAGCAACCAAGCAAGAAGATTTTTGCATTTTTATTTGTCTAAATGCTGCACTCTTGGGCCCTCCTGAGCCTAAAAGTGTGTTGCAGTCTTTATTCAGTATTTGCCATACATTTCATTTTTGCACTTTTTCAAATTTTCCGGGGGGGGGGGGGGGGGGGGGACGTATCCCCTCCCCCCCCCCCCCCCCCCCCCTCCCCGGATCGTTGTCCCTGCATTGGACAGATGCTACATGAAAATCATGGATGATGATGATCATCATTATTTATTATATTTATAATTATCATGAGTATTCTTCTTTTTCTTGTTCTTGTTCTTGTTCTTCTTATTATTATTAGAAGTATAATTATATATATAGGATTTTATTGAAATCAAAACATCATAAACCAAGAGCAAACAGTCCAAAGACTGACAATTGTGTTGGGTACAAAATAAAATTTAAATCAAATATACATAATAAAATAGCAGTAATGAATAAATACATAAGTTACATAAGTTAAAATATCAAATAACTAAACTATTATCAGTAAATATTGCAAAAAAGGACATATAAACAATAACAACAATAAAATAATAACGTCATTTGTATTATTATTATCATCATCATCATCATCAATTTTTTGATCATCCTTATTCGTCATCATCCATCATCATCATCATCATCATCATTATTATTATTATTATTATTATTATTAATATTACTTCTTATGGCTTTTGTTATTATTATTATAATTGATGATGATAATGATGATGATAACAACAATGATTATGATAATGATGATAAAATTGTCAAAAACTGTACTTCAATGAAGGGTTTTCAATGAATTATTATCAATGTTATCCATCTTGAATATTTGCTCAGGCCTTTTTGAGGTGGGACAGAAATGGTATATTGCCTGTTTCGGGAAAGTGGGAAATTAAACCAAAAAATGGTGTTACATATGTCGTTGTGTGTATTGCACCTGAGAGAGTATGAATGGAGACCATTTTAATACAGTCTTTACCTAGAGCCAATACGAGTATTATTATTTTCATCTCATTTTCATCTCGTTTTAATGAGATGTTACTGCCGCCAGTATATGTTTACATGACAAGTCTGTCATTGTGAAATTTACATTAATGTCACTTTCATCTCAATGAGAAGGCACATGACAATCTCGTCCTAAAATTGTCTGTGTAAAGTTCACACATTGAATTCTTTCCATGTTCGTGTAAAGAATTGCAACAACGAAAATCCAATATCCATATCTGTTTTTCTTTAAAAAAAAAGAAGTTTTGACTTTCATTTTTGATGCCTCATTTTATATTTCTATTTTTAAGTCGTAATTTGAATACATGAGTATTAAAAAGTTTCACACATTATGTTTAAAACCTGTACTATGTCCCTTTTGCAGCTAACCTCAAATTCTGTAGAACTTTGCAGGAATTATGAATATGTCATGTATGTCCTATCTGTGAAATTTAAACGTTAGCAGTGTCCTCATATTCAAATTATGCAAGGAAACCCGTTTACTTGCTAAACTTCACTGTCAGACACTATTGAGTGACTGACTGGTCTTTTTTCTTCTTTGGTAATAACATACATGAAAAGAGTTGTGAAGGGTACATGAGCATTTGTCTACATCAATAACCCACTTCTTGTGATGGCCAAGATTAAACTGATTGAATCTTTGCGCAGCATAAAACGTATGACCATTCGGTACAATTGTCTGAAAATCAAGACTATTACTTTTGGGCTCTATATAGCCCTAAAGTCGATTTGACAACTAATAGTCGTTATTTTCCCACTTGAACACATTTTCAAGCCCTACCTTTTTTAGGGAAGTTCTAAATTAGTATTATCTTTCAAATGCAGTTGGAATTTAACTTTTTCATTTTTTTGGCCTGCAAATGGGACATAGTACCCTTAAGGAAAAAAAATGTAGCAACTCACATAAAGTTTTAACAGTTTTAAAGACCCTGTATAAGTTTTAGAAAAAGAATATATATATATATATATATATATATATATTCATTTAATTGAGGTTGAACTTAACACGTGATGTGTTACATGTACTGTGCCTATGAAAAGCTATTTTTATTTACTGACCCATGTGAACTATATCCTTTCTTGAATAATTTAAGGCGTTTAGTCATGTTAGAACTGGTATTTTTTAGGAAGAGTTTCTTTGTCGATTTTACGCTATTTCTAAGTTGTTAAAGACATATTTTCATCAATGTTTCATTTCTTGATAAGTTAAAAACACCATTATATGGATGAATATTATGTGAATAAATTTGTATTTATGTAATTTATGGATTTGTTGTGGCTCGTGTATCAACAAGTGTACCAACTACACAATTAGCTTACATTCATCAATAGTTCTTAGGAAATTATGCATGGGAAAAGTGGCCTTCATATTTATATTATCAAAAAAACATACACAAATTATTTTTCTGGCTTCCCAAAATGTATATTACCGGTGGTGTTTATCCCATCAAAGGTTTGCACCTGTGCACTCAACTAGAGTGTTGCTTTTTTATGATACTTTTTTTAAAATCGTGACTTCTACTAATGCGTCAAATGTGTACCTGTACTTGCAGGTGTTTTTCATTATTGCACAAATAAAATCTATAATTTGCCCATTTCACTTCAAATGCTTGTCATCTTAAAATGTTCAATGATACTCCAAATTTATTTTTGAATAAATTAGACCGATTGCCTCCAGTTCCAGCCGACTAGACTTAGAGATTAACCAGCTTTATAGTTTCGCTGCTGAATTGATTTATCTTGTGTGTTTGCCCGCAAGGCCGCAAGGAAGTAATACAAGAACATTTACGATATCAACTATAAAGCAAAATGCAACCCACATATAATTTTGAAAACACGTTAATACGCAGTACAGACCAAGATCAATCACTATTAATATGAGAATGTAGCTAACTAGCAAAACGAACCTGAGTCACACACGCAAAGGTTTATTCAACCCAAGTATTGTGCAGCAGTGAAACAGGCAAAATATAACAAAAAACACCCCCATAAAAAGCAGTAAAAAAATAATGTAGTACTGGATGAAATGGTGATGAGGGTAGTTCAGTTTTGTTAAATATTTGTGTTATCCCTTTCTTTCTATTTTTCTTTTCTAAAAGTCATTTTAAAGTAAATTGCTCACACGCTGAACATGTTAATTATTCTTGAATTCTTGAAATGGGTAATTAAACCGCTGAATGCAAAAGGGGAAAGAGAACTTGAAGGGATTTACTAGAGAAAGGAAGATGAGAAGTGAAAGAGAGAGAGAAAGATTTTAAGCGTTATTACAATTAATATAATTCCCTCCCACATACCTCATCAACGATTAAGGGCATCACTGCATCATCATTATTAGGGGCACCCCCGTTTAATATTTTGTGTAGGCAAATGTTTATCTTAGGCTATCGGGTAACCGCTAACATCTTCTTTTCCTTTTGTATCTTTTGGGGGGAAATCTGTCTTCAAATTTTCATGACGAACTTGTTTTTGTTATCAAACTGCAGCTGTTAGAAGGATGTGATTGGTTCGTGTATTAAAGGGAGTGGGCAGACTAATGTCGACCTGTGAGGCTGTGAGCCAGGAGTGGCGTAGTACCCCTTTGAAAAGTGCTGAGCAACCCAAGTGAAAATCACTAAGGTTGTCTTTTTTGTTCGAGAAATTTGGTCCCCTCCTGCGGGGTGTTTCACAAAGACTAAGATTGACTTTAAGTTGGACTTAACTATGGCAGGCCGTTCATGCCACTAGTTGCGCTCTCTCAATTATGATATTTAGATTATAATTTTTCCTTCAATAATGAATTATCAAAAAAGGTACATTCTGTAGATTTGTGGACATGACTTGTAAGTCCCTTGAGAGACCGATGTCAGTAAATGGTGAGAGCAAACAGTGGCATGAATGGCCTGCCATAGTTAAGTCTAACTTAAAATCGATCTTAGTCTGTTTAAAACACTCCCCAGGTCAGAGAATCCAGAATCCGCCACTGGTGGGACATTACTCCCTTCCCTAAGTTCTTGCCCCGTGCAAAAATATTGTTTTAGAATTTGACAGTCTGGGGGCTGTATTTCTTTTAATAATAATAATAATATTTAATTTTTATATAGCGCTTAATACAAATGTCTCTAAGCGCTTTATACTATTACCCCGGTCATTGGATTCAGTGCTTGCCCGCACACACTGTGTGCACAATCTCCACTCCCTGGGGAGCATTTCAGCCGGGCGTTACTTGACGCTCACAAGGTCCGACACTTGACTAACCCCACCCGGCTCTTCATTCCGGTCTAACGACGCCCCTGAATTGCAGCAGAAAGAAGGAACTTGCCTCACCCTTCAAAGAGGGGAAATCCCCTGCACTCATATTCATCGGAGTGAAACGCACCATGATCATAAGATAGTAGTGATTCTTCTCCCTCACATCAAATTAGTAAGGAAATCCGGAAGCATGACGAAAATAAAGAAAAATGTACAGTGTGACCTTGGTGATGGTAAAACAAAGCAATGTCATTTTATTATTATCGAGTCTAGTCGGTTCCAGTGCATGGTTACATAATAATATTATAAACCTTGCATAATTCATGTTCTGGAATATTTGATGATGAGGGAATCGGTAGATAGACTGCATGTAAGTACAGAGAAACATGCTCAAAGAATCATCTGAAATATTCTTGTTAGGCCAAGTAAAAGTAACCACCAGTTCCCCTCCCTTCATTATAATGCTTCTTTTATTTTAAACACGCCTCATTAATTTTTTGTTAATTAATAATATCATGTTTATTTGTGAGACGAAAAAGAAATGCTAGGAAATGTAGACAATATAGAGTTACAAAAGTCGTTATGTGCAATATGTCAACTTGCATTCGACTCAGCAATACGCTTTAACTTTCAGTTTCTCTATCCCCTCCACCCTCCCTCTCGTCTCTCTCTCTCTCTCTCTCTCTCTCTCTCTTTCTCTCTCTCTCTCTCTCTCTTTTCTCTCTCTCTCTCTCTCTCTCAATTTCTTTCGTTTTCTCTCTTCGATCTTTCCCCCATCTCCTACTCCGTTCATTTTTCCTTTCTCTCCCTCCATGCACTCTCCCTTCCCCCGCCTTCTTCGTCTCTTTATCCTTGTTTTCAATCTCCCGATTGCATGCCTATTTCTCTCTTGTGATTCAGCTTCAGATTGATAATTAATTTCTGCCTTTAGTATACCTATTGCTTGTTTCATCTATTATACTGTCTCGTAAATATCAATTACTCCCACTTGTAATTGTGATCAATATAGATCCACTGTCAGTGTAGAAGAAGACAAATATTTTCGCGCCATTTACGAATCACGCATACCACGTTGCTTAATAATTTTAGAATAACCACTTTATAACCCTCGAGACTGGCTAAAATTTAGAAACATGAGCATCTTGAATCTCAATCAGACACAATTCCTTGTCGATATTTGCCTGCTGGGTTGCAATGGCGGATGGTGGTGGTTGGGGGGGATATCTAAGCTTCTAGCGAGCCAAAACTTTTTCTGTAAGAAAACCACCGATATTAATAAATTTAGGGCATCGCTTTAGGCCGGGGTAGCTGGTATGGAAGAGTTGAAAGTTAATTAAAACCCGTCAGCGAAAGGTAACCCCATGGTATGGCTTATTGTCAATAGGAATAACAGTAGGTCTTTGCTAATAATTACATGATTTACTAAATAAATTAAAAAAAAAAAAAAAAAAAAAAAAAAAACTAAAACAACTTAAACAGCTCAAACAAAAGGGAATCCTATCTTATGTATATAGATATTTCAGGTTTTGGAATGGTATCTCTTGTAGAAGTCCACCATTCCAATTATTGTTGACTACATAGATCGCATACGAGGCCTGATCATGGACCTTCTATGAACACTAGTTGTTCTGTTTAAAGAAAAGTGAATCTCGTACGCCTTCAGTTCTACCTGTCTTTATTCAGTTGTGTACCCATATTAATGATAATCTAGGGGGAGGGGTGTTTCAAAACGGGTGAGAGGGAGGGGGGGGGGGGGGTAATGTATCGAATCCGTCCAATCTGATGTGCTGTCGACACTCGGCAGATCATCGGGCTCTTCCGCCAAAACGCCATAAATTCAGTTAAACCAAAACATATTAAGGGTTAATTAATTCCAACAACAAAAAAGAGACATTTATTTTGATAATGGCCGACACCAAAGCATCTACAGGGAAATTGTTTTAACTTACTGAACATTACTAATCTCTGGTCTACATGAATATACTGTCACAACATCATTTTTAGTCCGCTGTGCTAAAAACATTTGCAAAATCACCAGTATGCCACCATTTTTACCATTATTCCATAAACGCATGGCCCTTAATCCAAACGAACTCGCCCCATCTTATCAGCAGTAATTCAATTTTTAGACTCTTGATTAAGTTGAACAAGTTTTCCTGCTCGGCGCCAGTTGCAAAACCTTTTACCATCCTTGATGCTAAATGTGTTTCGCTAGAATTTTGGTTTTTATATCCTATCGTTGCCATGACATTCTTCCAGGCTCATCGCGAATAACAATTTGTCTTCTTTAAAGGGGCGCATGTACTTGTAGTTGACTTATAGTAATTGTGGAAAAATTCTTTTGGTTTTCTTTACGTTCCGTCAATCTACAGATTGTATACTTTTTAAACTCTGCAATACCCTGAAATAAATCGAATTTATTCTTTATAATGTAAACCTGTGGTTATACATGTAAAAGGGGCAAAGATCAAAGTGACGTAAGAGATGATAATGCAATTCTGAACAATATTATTTCAATACACCATAAAACATCATTTTCTTAAACGAAAATATATTTCAATAAATGTTCTGTGTTAAAAAATACGTCTGTTGAGGGTAAAAGAAACAAACGAAGAAAGAAACTTTCTACCCCAGCCTTAGTTTTTTTTGTTTTACTCAGTGATAGCATTATGAGTACATCTACTCTTATTATGTTGGCTACCTATCCCTTTGATTGATAGCTAGTGTAGTCGTAGATGGGAATCTCAGTATTTGAACATCTTTGCAATCTTTGCATTAAACGAAACCATCAATCATAATGAAGAAATCTCCTCTCACGCATACCCTCTTGGCTGCAGCCATATGGATTATTACTCTCGAGAAGCAAATAAAAGACTCTCGTGTTTTGAATATGGCACATACCCAGGAAATTAGGTCGATTCGATCATCAACTTGTTTGATTTAGAAAATGTCTTGAAATACAGATACTGTCATTTTTTGGGAATTAGATTCGAAGTCGAACCAAGACCACAGTTTGATTCTGTGATTGACAAAGAAAATGCAGGGTGTCTGTTACAATATTTGCTAATCTAGGGAAGCTGCGAACGTGAAGGTGCATTTTGCTATAGAAAAAGGCTTGTCACATACTGATTCGAGGTCGTTTTTTTCTTTTTTTTTCTTCAGTACTGAATCATTTGAATTTGTCGTGTTTTCTGATATTTAAAAACTATGTAAAGAGTTACAAGCAGATGTGATTTTTGACACGGTGATATTTAGGGTTATTGGAAATATTATTATACTACTCCACAGTTGACTGACATTTTTGGTCTTGATCATTCTCTCCTTCTTACCGAAGATTCTGTGGCCGGTATGTGAGTAAGGGTGTGTCCGTAGAGGGTCGATCCATGGTCGACCCCCCTGTCTCTCTGTTAGATTGGGTTTGTGTGGGTCTGAACGTTTCTCCCCCCCCCCACCCTCTCTCTCTCTCTAAACCGCAGATTGTGTACGGGTGAAGAAGGGGAGGAACAATATCGCTCCCCCTCTCTCTCGCTCTCTCTCTCTCTCTCTCTTTCTTTCTCTCCGTTAATATGATTACCTGAATCGCCTTTTCTTATAATATAGAATCAGAGAGAGAGAGAGGAAAGATGAAGAGAAAGATAAGAGAGAGAGAGAGAGAGAGAGAGAGAGAGATGGAGAGAAAGAGAGAGAGAGAGAATAAAAGAGGAGTATCATTACTATCGTCTCATACATTTTTAGATTTTTAGAGTATGTTTTTTCACATAAGACATTTCTGGTCCTTATTGTTACACAAATATCCTGAAAAATGACACTTTGGTCGTCATTTTACAGCGAGTGATTGACACCTTTATTTTTATTCCCTAATTAAGTTTAAGACCCTTTTTGAAGCAACATGATTGTTGCTAATGAGTTCTTTGACAATTTGGATTCGATTTGACTCTACTAGGTATCTTATTCTATCAATATGGAATTAAATATCCCTCACTGGGGCGTCACTATGTTTGAAAATATCAAACAGCAGGATTGCGGCCCCCAATGTGCGGTTCTCGGAAATGTAGCATCCTAGCTCGTTTGTACCTGTCACTGGATAATAATGACATAATATACCAATTTCCTCGGTGAATGTTTGCCTCTAAATATGTTCGTTTCCTACTGACTTGACAGTACCCGGTATCGTCAGTTGTTCTCAACGGAAATTAGGCCTCAAGTAGGTTAAGTGCATAACATCTGAAGGACATTTAATTCATATTAACCACGCTCAAAGATTGGACAAAGGTACTTGGTCGATAAAAGTTGATAAGGTTGTCACGTTTTGCAACAAAGAGGGTGAAGTCATTTAATGCCCGCATTTAATGTTAGCCATTTAAAGAGAAAACACAATTACGTGGCTATGGGAGAGGGGTAGAGAGCAACTGTCATCTACTGGTTTGTAGATATTTCTATAGCGATCGAGGGTGTGTGTGTGTGTGAGAGAGAGAGAGAGAGGGAGAAGGGGGTATCTTGACTGGATGACAGTGAAGCAACATTTTATGTGTTGTAAAAGAGTAATCGGAGAGTTGAAGTAGAAATTATCTACAACTATTTTACATGTATACGGTATAGTCATTAACTTGATGCAATGCCGGCTATTAAGACTTAGGGATGCATCAACACACGTCCAAGAGGGACTATTGGGTCGTTTGTTGAGATTGGTGTGTGTGGGGGGGGGGGGGTGGGGCTTGAGTCCCCACCCCCTAGAACCGCCATTGACCGTGTCATAAAGTCGAGTGGTTTTGATACTCACTGGGGTTAGCGGTCCGAAATGACACATCTTTGGCGTGTTGTGTGAGGGTGACACTGTGCAACAAATTAATTGCAAAATGAACAGTGCAATCATTTCCTTGAATCTCTGCTGTAAAGGCATATCGAGATTCATGCAAAGACGCATTCTAAATGACGCCCTAAGTGCAATGGGTAATGACGCAATCGAAATGACGCCGCAAGCGCAACGGGTAATGACGCAATCGAAATGACGCCTCAAGTGCAATGGATTATGCTTCGCGTTTTGAAAAAGAAAAAGAAATCAAAGACATTGAAACAAGTGTCATTTTCACATATTTTCAGTAAGACGTGAAGTCATTAGAGTTTATTGTAAACACATGCTTGAAAGATTCACGCTAGACAATCTGTTTTGCTACACAATATTGTTTAGGATGAAGGGCTATTATATAAGACCACCATATGAAACCAAATTAGAAATTAAAATCAAGTTTTTATTAGGAACACTTTGAAAGCACAAGAATATAGCTTACAAAGGCACGTACACAGTTTCTCAAATTTACAAATCCTTATCTGGTTTAAAAAAAAGTTTTTTTTCAAAGAGTAAATTAAAGTAATGAAATAGAAATCTTACTAATTTTTCAATCAAATGTAGTTTATATATCATTTGTAAAAAGATATAACAATCAATCGCAAATGTAATTGTTGCAGATACACAGACACCAGATTAGTGGCAGATACCAACACCCCCTTTTCCCGATCGTGTACTCATTTTCTTAAACACAAATCAAATAGAGTAAGATTGCTAGTTTATTGAAAGGCTGAAAATGACAGCATTTACGATGTTTACCATAGAATAATGAATCAATCAAATTAGATACATTTTCGGGTAATCAGTAGTAAGCGTAGGAATGTAAGTTTAATTGAGGGACCCCTCTAACAAAACAAAACAAAAATCAAAACACACACACACACACACACTTGGTTTGGCAAAATAAAGCACGGGAAAAAGGTCACACCATAGCCAGCTACGGGTCACCAGGAACCTTATAGGAAGTGGGGATTCTAGGGTTAACTGGAAGAGGAAAAGAAAATGATGGAAACAGAGAGAGAGAGAGAGAGGTAAGAGAGAGAGAGAGAGAGAGGTAAGAGAGAGAGAGAGAGATATGTGTAAGAGAGAGAGAGAGAGAGAGAGAGGGGGGGGGGAAATAGAGATGGAAAATTGAAGTTACAACATTACCATGATTACTATACCGGTATTTTCAAGGCAGAGATGTGCCCATTGAACTGTCACATAAAATACCCTATTTGTATAATACTATTTTCGCTTTCAAAATGAATCAGTATAATCAAGAATGTGTGTTGCTATGGGTTACCCGGGTTGTTTACGCATTGCTATGATATTTTTTTACCTGGTATTGTGTCGTCAGTGACGTAATTAGATATTAGACGCTTCATTTCAAGAACTGTTTTCAATTAAGTCCGACAGTATCATCAAAATCAACCGCCCGTTCTTCAAAATTGAAATGAGAAAAGGTTGCTTAACCTGGATTTCGTTTCAACCACCTAAGCCATAGACACCTTGCAGTAGTCAATATAAGAATCAACAACATTATATAAATTTAGCTTTCTACATTGACGTCATGGCTTGATCCCAATTTTTTAGAAAGAAGAGGGCGCGGGGGGTCCGAACTTTAATATTTTACCGACCCTGTCTCTTATAAGGATTAACAAACACAAATGGTTCTCCTATAGGTATACCCGGGAACAATTTCAATTCCGAAACGGGGGTGAGGGATGGGGAGAGATTCCCTCGAAATACTAGTAGACTTAGTCCTAAAGTCTTTTTTTTTTGAGGGGGGGGGGGGTTGGGCGTGTTGCGACCTCGTGATCCTCCTAGATAACATCATAAACAACATTATTGAAGCTAATAACTAGAGTAAGAATAAATACTTAATTATACAGGTACTTATTGGAATAATTTGATATTATTGCCTCCGCACGAAAGACTGGGGTCTCATGAAATAAGCACAGTTACATCAATATACGTTTGATAATTGCACGAATAATAGTTATAAATATAGATTCAAATATAGAATTTCTTATTTTACAATAAAGGTAAACTGGTCATGCTGATTGCCAATTTTTTTGAAAATAATTATTTTGAGTAAGAGGGTAACGCAAGGTGCCATTGACTTGATCCGCCACCTGTCACAAGACGACAAAGCAAGCACTGGTAACTAAGTGGTGGTGCAGGAGGTCCTGGTTTAAAGCCATTGCGTTGCGCTATAGTGCCCCTTGCCATGTTCGGAATAATCGTCATATCAAGGCGGGTAGTAGATTAAGCCGTAAGTTCTCCTGGTTGTTTATAAAATAATATACTGTAATTTAGTTGCATTCTTAGAAATTAAATACAATGAAGTACATGTATCAATACATCTAATTCACACTAGATACTACAAAGGCAGCATTATCTCTCATAAGAAAACAGCTGACATTTACCTTCTAGTATTTTAATATTTCAAAAGTGTTTTTATTATTGAAAGAATAGTTAAAGATATTTTAACAAGAAATATTTCATCAAAAGGTAATTTCAACTCAACAATGACGTTATCGCCATGCGATAAGGCAAAATATTTCATGAAATACATCATATATCTCCTTTGTATACCTTTTTAAAAGCTGATTTTATATCCCGTCGAAAGCCTCTGTTCGACACTGAGTAGATGATTGGATTAAGAGCCATTCCTATGAAGGCCAGTTCAATGGTCACTGTTTCCACAATAAAAGACATCCTCTCATTGGTCGCGATTTTGATCAATATGCAGATGATGTAGGGATACCAGAAAATAATATACGTGCTCACCACCATGATCATAGTTCTGATGACAGCGATGTCTGCTCTGTTCACTTGCTTCATCGGTTTCGTGTCTGTCCTAGGTGACCGATCAAGGAACCCTGGCTGTACTTCCGGTCTGACCGCACCATGACTAGTGGGGGGTGGCAGGGTATCTATGACGCTTACAGCTAAAGTATTGGCGGCAGCTTTGTCAGTGCGACTTGCCCATCTTACTGGCTCAAGTTGTATCCCGACTTGATCTGATTTCGTCTCTGAAGATTCGACACCAGCACTCGTATGAGGAGTGGCGTCTTTTGCATCTGCGTTTTTCCGTTGATGAACGTCGAGCCGACGTCGACTTTGAACTGCGATACGAACGATGCTTCCATAGCAGAAGAAGACAACACAAATGGGAATGCTTATGAAACCGATTACTAAAAACAGGGTATAAGAGACGCTAGCGATCCAGTCGTTGCTGCATATAGGTTTTACCGGTACCCAGTGATACCAACCCCACCCTACAAGAGGGGGTACAGCAGATACAAAGCTAAGGAGCCACATTGCAAAGATGATTACCCAGGGTCTTTTGAATCGCAAGCGATGAAGCGCAGTGTACTTGACCTTCATGTACCGATCGATCCCGATGGTCATCAACGTCAGGTTCGTGTTGAACATGGAGACATTCTTGATAAAAGCCATGGTTACACACGCGGTCTCGCCCCACACCGGCACGCGCAGGAACATGGTCATGGTCCCGTATGGCATGACGACAAGCCCCAGGATTGTCCCGCCGACACAGAGGTTGATGGTCAACTGATCGGACGCCGATCGCAACGGCCTCACTGCGTTGAGAGCTACGATGATGAAGATGTTCCCGACAGTCATAGCGACGGTGAGAAGACTCATGATGACGGTGAAGAAAACCAAGACACCATGGCTGTAGTCGATGATGTCCGCGTCAATTGGCGTTGGCGTCGAATCATTAACTAGAGAGTCTGTTGGTAGTGTAGAAGAATTCATCATTCCTGTTATAAATGAAGTAATCATCCAATGCATAATCCCATTAAAAAATATATTTATTATTTTTCAACCGTGCGATCTCTATCATTTTACACGTCATATCTACACCTCTCAGTGTAATTAAAAATAGTCAAAAAGTATGTAGCAGAAGATGAATCAGATAACTTGTGATTATATAAACAGATTGTTCTATCGAAACAAAGAATGATGCCAATGATGGCTAGTGTACAACAATCCATGAATGATATTGTAAAATTTGACAGCGACTGAAATACCACTTCATTGTGTGCCCACCTCGACCAGTAATGGATAACCTGTCCATCCTCTTGCGCGACAAGTGATATATTACATAAATTCGAACATGCAACCAGAGGCGCCTGTCACTCGACGTGTGCCGCTTAATTGTGACGTCACAACCATTTTCCCCCGAGCAGTGAGTGCCTTGCAAACATTGTCGCCTGCTAACTTGTCGCCAATGCGCAATGAAACTTCCGACATATTTAAATCTCAGGGATCCTCCATGCCTGCTTTGTGGCGACCAATGAGACGGCCTTCGTATTAGAACGCGCGACCGGATTACCGATTTATTTGCTCAAATCGGGGGAAAAGCCACACAGTCATATAGACTTGTGGTAAATGATCTTGGCAACACGTAAAATTCGGTTCTGGTATGGTTAATGATCAACGATTTGTTTTTGTATTTGATTGTATCCGGATTGTATCACCTGTTTGCTTGCGCGGTTTACTCGACACTCATAAACACAACGAGTACATTTCCACCTAAACCGAAACTATAAATACGCCAATTGGCTCTTTTACTCTTGATATTAGATTTGATTATTTCTTTGAAGAATTAGTTTGGAAGACAGTTCAGACAGATGAATTATTTGGTTGTGAAGGATGGAGGGTGAGGTTATGGAAACGAGTTTGATTTTATCTTATCACAATCCCTTCAAGACTTGATGTCCAAATTTTGATCCCAAAACTTTTATTGATTGATTTATTTCATTAGACGTATGCCAGTGTCCTTTTATATTTCTATTTCCGTCTTCTTCCTCCTGTAGCTGCTGCTACTTCTACTACTGCTGCTGATGTTACTACTTTTACTATCCTACTACTACATGTACTACTACTAATACTACTACTAATCCTACTACTAATCCTACTACTAATCCTACCACATATACTACATGTACAACTACTACTACTACTACTACTACTACTACTTCTATTACTACTAGTTCCTCTGATAAAAATGATGAATGTGGTAGTGCATGCAGTAGCGTTTTCAGCTTAGGTTAAAGCCAGCGTTTACCCCCCCCTCCCGTTTGAAGGCTCAACAACATAAATGCTGGACAAGAATCTTCATTGGGCCCCTCCCACTGCCTGGATACGCCACCGCCATGCAGTGCTGTTGCCGGTTCAATGATTTCTTACTCCACCACCCTGTCCATCAAACGCCTTTTTAGATTTTGCATCGCACCCATCCAAAAAAGAAATCGAAAAGCAATCAATACTGTACATCATCTGGTTTTTAATGAGACCCCATACTTGAAGAATGCCTTAGTTTCCCAGCAACTGTGTTTATCCAGACCACCGTTGATTGACTTTCACATTAGCATAGTTTCATTACTAAGCGTCATAATCTTGAAATCTGTAGATCACGCGCGGCACTATCAAAGAAAAGTGTCGATCACGGCCATGATTTCTTCACTTTTCATTTGCATTTGATAAATTTGTATCTAGCTACATGTAGAAAAAAGTGTTTGGAAACGAGTTAGCTTTTTTTTTCTTCTGGATTTGGGCAATTAAATTTGAATATGATATTTGATACTTCAGTCACACCAACAAAAGCGACACCAGGCCGACAATAGACCGAACAAACTACTTACAAAATTGGCAACACAATTGGTTGATTTGGATTCGGTGTGGAACGAATTTATTCAGATGTAAGGCGTAAAATATTTTTAAAAGTGTTTTTCTTGGTTTATTTGATATCATAATTAGACTAATTTGTATATACTTTTTCTTCCGTGTTGCACAATTTTTTTTCTTCTTCTCTTTAATAAAATCATCTTTATTCAAAATTGCTTTCGACTTTGCAAAACATAACAAAACATATATAAATATACATACATAATATAAACAATAGAATCAACAACAAGAATAAAGCTGATTATACGAGACATTGTGGTACATTTTTTTAAAGCAACCCAAGTTTTTTTATACCTTTTATCAAATGATACAAATGTGTTATTTTTAACATAAATGTATTGTTCAAGAGAACGATAATACCTTAACATGCATTTAAAAGAATTTAGTGAGAGTACGCCATTTTTACATTTGTTGGAAAATATATAGTATTTGGCATATAAAATGATAACATTTAATTGAACTCCAACTTTTTCAAGAAATCCCAAAAAGAAATTAATTTTATTCAAAGTAACTTTATCCTCTAAAATGAAATGTTGGGGCATCCACAATAGGCGGCTAAACCTTCTAATGATTGGGCAATCCCAAAATAAATGTTCTATAGATTCCATGGAGTTATAACAAAATGAACATAAGTCTGACTTCGAAATATTTAATAATTTAATCATTGTACCCTGGCTTTGGCCTAAATACTATGATAAGGCACTCAAGCATCTGACCTTAAGCGGGAAGGCTATCTATCATATTTATTTAATCTTCATTTTTGTAAACATTTTATATATATATATTTTTTATTTTATAGATTTCATTAATTAGAAGAATATACCAAGTGAACCATAAGTAAATGTATCATTCCTTCGTACATAGATATTTTATTTGTCATCATCAAAACCAGAATTCGGTGCTGTTTTGAATGATCTCTTAGAATACAAGTCTGGTTGGTTTTATCAAAACCATCACGTGACAAACTATCGGTGTAGATGGCGCCTTCTAAATCATGAGTGTCCGCTTTTCAGAGCGACAGAGGAGTGTTAAACTAAAGAGATTGCAGGGGAGTCGCTAGATTATTTTGATTTGGGGTGGTGCATTTCGCTACAAAGCCGGGTTTAATGGCACCGATTAAACATCGCTTACATTTTAACAATGATAACATTTATTTTTATTACTGTTTCTCTGATTTATATTTTTAATTTAAATTCTAAAATAGAAGAGGTTCATCTTTATATATTTAACCCTTTCCTGCTTCATATCTAACGAATAATGTAGGTAAAGTGAATGGGATAAGAGCTATGACTTTTGTATAACAATTCAGAAATTAAGGGATGAGAAAAAACTTTCGATTGATGGATTGATTGATTTTTATTCGACAAGCTTCCAACATACAACAATATACAATAATAACAGATCAAAAATAAGTCAGCTTGAACAGGATAACCCACGAAAGCTCGAGAGCTTATTTCCAGTGGGGTCCCTTACAGACATGTATAACATTAATAAGTTAAAATAGTAATATTTACAGACAGATAAGAAAAATAAAAGAATTACTTATTAAAGATAATAATAATAATAATAATAATAACAACATTAAACTGATGATAGAAATGATAATAAGTACAAGAAGAAAAAGAAGAAGGAGAGAATAAAAAGAGGAGGAGGAAGAAGAGGAAAATAATGATGAATTTGTAGAATTTCTATAACGTACGAAAACATAAGTATATACAAAATGAAAAAGTATGAACCGGCAGAAGAATACAAATTTCAATCATATAACATGTCATTCACTTCTCTTCTATGACTGTCAAGTATTATGTATTCCTTTAATTTCCTCTTTAAAATGAGCATAGTTTTCTATTTCCTTTACACCATTATGAAGGGAATTCCAATGTTTTATGGCATTGTAATAAAACGAATTTCCAATACTACCTACTCTTTCTGGTAAGTTAAACACACATACACACGCACACGCACACACGCACACACACACGCACACACACGCACTCCCACACACATACACACACAAAAACACACTCCCTCCCCCATTTCTCCCTTACTCTCCGCCACATCAATCTCAGGTTTACAAGGTAAGGAGGAGATAGGGTCAAGAAATATACAGGTAGGCTAGTAATCAATATCTATGAAAACCCTCTCCCTTCATACGTAAGTGTCATGTGAGATGTATCAAGGAAATTAGAGGTTCGTTATACTAATGTCAAGAGTCTTATATATGAGGTATTCATTTACTAGCGTCTGCGTTTTACTCTTCTGTTTTCACTATTTATTTTCAAAATGAACTAAGATTTGACCATGACCCGGTCCTAATTGTCTCATTTCTCCATCCGAAGATTCGGCTTCTTGAGACTTTTCGGCGCCAGCATTTGTAATGTATGATCGTGTTTGCGTTTCGTATCTTTATTTTACTCTTGGTTGATAAGAGTGAATCAAGGATAGATACGAGTTTTCGGCTGGTAGAATCAATTCAATGTCAAGTACTTTAATACTACTGACGTGGATAAAAAGCGCATGCGCTTTACGCAACACGTTTTCGTCACTTGATATTTGCACCTAAATCACCTAAATGCAGAACAGATATTATACCTCATCCTTTGAACCAAAGTTTCAGTCGTCTTCTTATAGTTGACGCCCTAAAGAACATCTCGACAGAACTTCAAATTTTTTTGACGATCGTTTCAGAAATTTGGCAACTCTTCCACTTTGACCAGATTGACAGGAAATCGGTAAGACCAATCACCCTTAAGCATTCGTTCCTGCACCTCAGTCCCACCATTTAAGAGAAATATAAAAACTCATTTGTTTTCTTTGTAATTGTTATTTTTAGAGTGTGATGCACTTGGAGAGCATCTAATTATTCTGATTTGATTTACTAATGTACAGCGCTTTGAGCATGTTTATGTAAAGGCGCTATATTAATATCAATATGTAGGTATGTATGTATGTATGTATGATCAAATTAAATAAATTAAGATCGCTAGGGCAAACATGAAAAAGCGGTTTCCCGTTGACGAAATATCAATATTGTATGAATATAGTGGCTTTCGATATACAAATATCTTTCTGTATCGAATGCATTTTTTTAGGGCGTTTTATATAGGCCTAGATCGTTCTATTACGTAACTAATATCATCCCGCCCGTGTATTTGTGAGGGGGGGGGGGGGGGCATAAGAATGTTCACATCAATTTGGACGATTTTCATACGTGTTTACGTGTTACTTAAGTTTATAATATGATTTTCATAAATTATATTATACAAAATTATAATTGTCAAATTTAAAGAAAAATAGCGTATTTTATTTTTGAAATACTGGCCTCAGAGTTTTTATTAAATCGGCCATTTCTTTGAGAAATAATGTGTAATTTTCCAAATAATATAATGCTATTCCCAAAATAATGATATGAATCATCTTGATAAAATCCCGTGTATACAGCAACTTCGTTTTTCTTTGCTTTAGTCCGAATATCCACATGTTGATTAAGTGTGTGTGTGTGTGGGAGGGGGGGGGGAGACGTCCAAAAAAAGGGACCCGCTTTCAAACATTCAACCGCAATATCATTTGAAATGCGATTGTTGCTATCTTTGCTTGATTGTCAGATATAGGTGTAATCAAATATACATTGTCAGATAAAGGTGTAAATGAGTTGAATTGAGTTGAGTTTATTTTATTGATACACGATAAAAGCCCGAAACAGTTTGAAGACCGGTTTAAACCAGGGCAGTGTTGATAAAAAGCAACAAAACAATGACATATAAACAAAAATAATATAACACTGACAAATTTAATACCATAACGTATTGTATAATGCAAAACAAGTTAATGTGATCAATTGATAATAAGCATTGAGAGTATAGATATGTGAAGTAGACATTAAAACTATATTGATAGGGCTAAAAGATTTTCAAAAATGAATTTGTCGGGGGGGGGGGGGGCTGAATATAGTAGAAACCAAACGAAATATAAGAAAATAATAAATAATTTAAGAACATAATGTTTATGTTAAATATTAAATAAGTACAAAAAACATGTAAAATTCATATCTTACACATGTTATACTTAAGGACAAATGTGTATTCCATATTTCGTAGAAGTAAAATGAAGTATGGGATAATAATCAATATTTAAGAACATATGAATATGGATGAGTTAAATATTACATAAATAAAACTTAAACAAAAGCAGAAACTGATACTGTATCGCGTAGATGAAAAACCAAACATAAACGACTAATAAATAAATTTAGAACTTGACACATAAATATGTGTACAAAGTCATATTACACACACTTAATAGACTTAAGCAAAAGGGATTTCCTATTGTGTAGGTGTAATATGAAGTATCTAAGAATGATAAATAGGGTACCTGGCCTGTAATAGCTGGCGTAGAATTTCAGCCCCCCCCCCCCCGTAGAGCATGCGGCCCCCCCAAAAAAAAAAAATGTTTAGCGTCCTGCCTTTTTGAAAAATAGGAAGGAGGAGGAGGCCTTTTTTTTCCCTTCAAAATGGCCACTCCAAATGGCCACTCGGTACATTTTCCCTGACAGTCGGGCTATTTTAAAGGATGGCCGCCGGAATTTTTTTTTAAAGGAGGCGTCCCCCAAAAAGTAAGCGGGCGGGGAAGCTAAAAACGTTTTTTTTTTTAATGGCGTAATTGATGCTTGTGAGGATTCCCTGAGGAAACAAAATTATCATTATCAATGTAAATAATTATGGATTATCATCCCACAGCACGACATCATGAATATACTCATTTTGATCACTGTTGTCGCAATGGCCACCGTGGGCAACGCCGCTTACAGCTGCCCTGAGTTTTGGAACTTATTCGGAGGGAACTGCTACCGATACCAGGGGGATAGATTGACATGGTCGGATGCTGAAGCCAGATGCAATGGGTACTTTACCAGCGCTGGAGTGGGACATCTAGCTTCGATCCATAGCCTTGCAGAGAACCGCTTCGTTTATGAGATGTTCAAATCAAGCGTGTCCATAAACGACATTCCAGATTGGGTGGTAGGATTTTACACTTTTTCCCCCCTTGAAAGCCATGCTAAATATTCCAAATATGAGATTGCCATGTTAAATATCAAGAGATCAAGTGAAGAAAGAATGTTGCCAAATAAAATGAATTTCCTTTTGCAAGACATTAATCCCTATTTGCCACACTTGACCAGGTGAATGTGTACCGGGCAAGAATTAATCAAATGTATGAGCTCTATAAGGACAGCAGTGCTATTAAAAGCCTGGGTAATAATATCAGAGCGTAATGAGTGACAGTGTTCCCGACGTGAGCGCTATACAAGAATCCAATCTTGTAATTATTATCATCATAATCATCATCATTATTATTCTCATTATTATTGTTGTAATTATTATTATAATCAATTATCATTATGATTGTCATTATTATTATTATTATTATGAATAATAAGAGGAGTAGTAGTAGTAGTAGTAGTAGTAGCAACAACAGTAGTAGTATAACTATTATTAATGTCTCATTATAATAATAGTAATTATTACCATAACAACAGTAATACTTAAAAATGATGATTATTAGTAGTATTACAAATATTATTGTCATGGATGATAAAAGCGCTAGTGCTCACTGAAATCAAAAGCACCAATCCTCAATGACCTACAATTCAAGGGAATGGGACTTCAAGGTGTAGGTCCCATATTTTCCCTTCTTCTTTGTCAAGAAACAAGTGCTTGTAGTTTCTCCAAAAGGCGCCTGCCAATGTTGTATAATTACCATAAAATGAATATGCATTGCTGATGTCATTTCTCTTCCTTTACTTCTTCAGTATAGCTTAGCAGACCGCAATCCAGTCTACGGGATATGGTTCGGACTTCACCAGACTGTGGCTGACGGGCCCTGGAAGAACTCTGACGATACAGACCAGGGCAATTTCTTCAGATGGGGTGGTGCAGAACCCAACAACGACTATTACGGAGGTGAACAGGTGGAAGACTGCGTCCACATCTGGCGCTATAACGATGCCTCAGACATTCAACAAACATGGAATGACATGTACTGCAACGAAGTGATGTCCTTCGTCTGCAAGATGCCAGCGGACGGGGAGTCTTGCGAGTAACTCAACGACAGATTGAGGCTATCGACCACTTTCCCGACTAACGTCAACCAATCATCAATATTATCCATTTTGGGTGTTAGTTTATGACTCTCTCTCTCTTCTCTTTCGTTCTCTCTTTCTCTGTCTCTGTCTCTCTTTCTCTGTCTTCCTCTTTATCTCTCTTTCTTTTCTCTCTCTCTCTCTCTCTCTCTCTCTCTCTCTCTCTCTCTCGCTCTCTCTCCCTACCCCCTCTCTATCTCTTTCTATACCTGTCCCGATAGAAAGAAAAAAAAAGAATTTACTCCTCTACATTATTTTGGTGGCGGTGTACCGAAAACTATTATGTCCTATTCCATGTTAACTTGAGTTGTGTGAAAGCTAAATAAAATCTCTGTTCTATGTGTCTCTTTCATTTAGACCGAAACGATTGTGGCGTGACCTAATAAGTACTGCTTAACTTTGCATGATTTTATCTCCTGAATGATAATGTGAGAATAGGTTATTCATAAGCCTTTTAGAAGCCTTATTTCTAAGCCAGTTTATTTCTCCAATACAATTAAAAAATGAAAGATAAACACGATCGCAACTGCTTTCGGAGCATCAACCTAAGGAATTTTTCTTGGCCTGTTACGTCACGGTTTGATATGTACGAACATTGAAGATGCTTACTACGTATTCGGAAAATTATTTTCTATGGGGCATACAATAGGGTATTGAAATTGCTCCTGATCAGTGATGATTTTGCGAAAGTAGTTGCGATCGTGTTTCGAAAAATTATATTTTTTCTTTTCAAGATTTTCATCCTCTGTACTTTTTGACACAATATATTGGCTAATAAAAGTGGGCAAAATGGGAATGACATGGAAAAGGCTGTTCTTAAAGTGATGTCCATTGCGCTGTGTGATGTAAATCTATAATGAGCGAGAAAGTTAAAAGTGAAGATCACAAGAAACGTTTACAGGCCTGTGTAGACCTCTCTGAACCAGACGATGACTATCAAGAAGGGAAATCCATCCTTTATAATAAATTAATTGGTATGAAAGTAGAAAAATAAGAGTATCCCCACGGTGACATGAACGATTCACCCAATTTGAAGTTCCCATTCCCGATAGTAAATACAACTTTTACAAATTCACAATCCCCTTTTTTTTGGTCCGATTTCGTTCAAATTTTCTCCAGTCGGCTTATTTATTTTGTCTCCTTCCTTTAAGTGTGATTCGTTATTAAGGTAGGATTTCCTTTGAGGGCAATACAATTATAGGATATATTTGAAATTAATACCATCTTCATAGCCATTAAGCGTACGTGCCGAATGGTCATTTGAATAGGAACATCAACATTATGGGGTAAGAAATCTTCCATTCGGCCCATTCAGCCAAAGGTCGGTGAGCGGTCGTGCTGACCCACACAAAGGTTACCCACATTAATTAACATTAGCATTAACCGCAAGTTGGATATAATTTTTCATTTGACAAAAAATTATAGTTCGATTGAAGAAAAGAGATTAATGCAGACCTAATCCAAAGTTGCGATTTCTTATTATCATTAGAACCTTAAAGGGGAAGTCCACCCTGAAATTAAGTTAGTTTTAATAGGAGTAGAAAAATGAAAGAAACAAGTCAGTGAAAGTTTGAGCAAATTCCGATTAAAAATAAGGAAGTTAGGATTTTTGAAGTTGTGATCAATCAAACACAAATTGGCAACTCTATGACGTATCATGCGAGCTCAACTTCCATTTGCTCAGTACTAAAAAAATCTAAAATTTTCATTTTCCCTCAAGAAAAATTTCAACCATACATGCACCCTAAATATAATAATTGCAAATATGTTTCTATACTCCCCCTGCAAGGAACAAATATATATTCCGTCATCAATAACGAAGAAAACATGATTTTATGGAATATTATGCACAAAGCAAATGAAGGAGAGCTCGTATAATAAGTCACAGAGTTGCCAATTTGTATTTGATTGATCACAACTTCAATAATTCATAACTTTCTTATTTTCATTCAGAATTTGCTCAAACTTTCACTCACCTGATTTTCTTATTATTCTGCCTCTATCGAAACAAACTTATTTTGGGGGTGGACTTTCCCTTTAACATGTAATATACATTCAACATCCAGTCTGTAATGTATTCTTAGTAGAGTATATAGCTGGTGCGGTGGCCGTAGTACGCTTCGGTTATGTGGGGCGCCGCCTATGAGTATATTGGAAAGGAGAGTTTGATGTGGTGGGTGCGTTGTTGGTAGCGTGTATGGGTGGGGGATGTGTATATTTATTTGTGAAGCATACAGAGAGAGAAGGAGAGAGAGGGGTTCCTTGATGTACAGGTTACACAGAAAGGTTGAAAATTCAGTTAGCTTTTCATTAAAAACTTCACAATTGATAATAATAATAATTAACCGTTCTTGTTTAGCGCATAACACATAGTAATAAAACATGTCCCTAAGCGCTTTAGAGAAAAACACAACAGAATACAAAGACAAGATGTACTGGGTAATAGACAAAATGGATGAATGTTAAATAAGTGCGTCTTTAAAGCAATCTTAAACTTAACAATGGAGTCAATGTTTTTTAGATGTTCTGGGAGATTGTTCCATAAAGTTGAGGCAGTGTGAGCGAAACTGCGTTCACCATAATGCATTTCATAACACCACACACAATGACATTAGGTTCCTGGTATAAACTTTCTCCGCTGGTGTAAATATAAATCACGAAGATCACAAAAAGACACTTAAATTAACAGAAAAGGAGAGAGCACTTAAGAGTGGTCGCTTGTAAGGCGCACCTCCTCTTGCTCATTGAGAGATGTCATTAATGTCATTTGTACTAGTTACAAACACACTAATGTCACTAAATAATGAAGACTTTTAGGCACTTTAAATATTATGAAATCACACGATCGACTTAAAGAATGCTCATTGATAATTAATACCTAAAACACAAGGTTTAGATATAGAGCACAATGTATCATTTTGTATTTAACAATCAACATACGTAATACAAACAATCCCTTAATGTAAAACCTAGAAACCCATAGTATTTAATGCCAGTAATGTCTGACTTTTTCACATTTTGTCCTTGCAGTATATCCCTTTACGACTTAGCCTTCTTAATACTGAGAAACTGAAATGAATTTATATATTTTGTATGAAACATCAAGTCAGCATATCGGCCTCGGCAACAACACTTTCAGGGCCATTTACCATGTCTATGATTTGCTATGCATACGGCCCGTACCTATATTCCTTAGATTTGGGCTTCCATGCGCGGATTAAGGCGGGGGGGGGGGGGACATCCAGCCCATGCCCCCCTTTTTGCGGCTAAACAAAAGAGAAAGAAAGAAAGAAAAAGGAGAAAAAGAAAAAATCATGCATATGGCACATGTCATGAAATATAATTGATATTGTTATTAACCATGTCATTCATCAGAAATGAAGGGAACAAAATCCATACAGAAATAAAGAGAAAAAAGAAAGATAGATTCTGACGAAATCAATAGGTGCTCTATTCGGCAGATCACCTAATTATAAATGCTAAACGACTGGTTCAAATGTAACAAGCTATTATTGAATATTACGAAAACAAAGTATGTATTATTCTACTTAATGAATCAGAAAAGGAAAACAATCCTTCCAACAATGACCCGATCAGAATTTTTAAAGTATAACAAAGGGATTCTCCCAGTATTTTTCGATAATATGTTTAGAACTAATTGTTCATTCCATACTTATCACACTCGTACTTGGGATAATCGTAGTGTTCTCATTAATTACCCGTTCAGCCTTATTAAAGAACCCATTCTATCCGTTTAACAGGAGTACATGAATGGAATTCATTTTGTAATAACCTTCAAATTGAGCTCCACACTTTCTCGTTTTAGAACTCTGTTCGAACGTTAAATTTGTGTAACAATATCTTCCTTGACTAAGTAGACCCTTTCTTATATTTCTCATTCTCCTCTTCACTTTCTTCTTTTTCTCTTTCCCTCCCTCTCCTTTTCCTTTCTTTCTCTTTCTCACCTCCTCTCTTTTTCTCTTTCTCATGTTGACTCTCCCTGTTTTGTACTGCTATTGTGTGATTGTGGGTGTGTGCATATTATATACATTGGTAATACCTGCTGGTAGTCAATGGTCTGGCTTTAAAACAAAAGTCTTCTTCTTCCTAATGTACGTATACAATATTATTTCGCTATTTAATTGTACCATTGTGTTTACCTTGATATGGGCTTACTCTTCAAGCACAAGTTACATCTTAGAGGTCCTGGCCTATTATTTATTCTGTATTTTTTTTTTAATGATAAATCACGCTGTTAGGTGACTGTGGTCTCGCATTTAGTAGGAAAGAAAAAAAATCTTTTTTTGCCGGGTCCATGGTTGTTGTTGTTTTTTGTGTATTTTTTTAAGTGGGGGGGGGGGGGGGCTCGAGTCCCCGAGCCTCGTCGTAGCGCGGGGCCTTCCCTTTCTAATGTAAGTTTTTCCGTTTCCAGGATCGCTATTAAGTATCATTTTTTACAATTTAACCATTCAAGATATAGCGTTTTTCTTTCTTTCTTTCTTACTATTTCTCTTTAACATACCTTTTCAAAAAAAGTGTGTGGGGGCCTAGACCACCCCCCCCCCCCCCCCCCCACCGAGCCATGCCATTCCGCGGGATCTGCTGCCGACGTGGATAAACGCGCATGCGCAACCCGCGACACGTTTCGTCATCTTTGCACATAAATCACCTAAAAGCAGAACATATATTACACCTGAACATTTCCACTACAGCTTCACTCGTATTCTAGTTGACGCCCTTTACAGTTCATCTCGACAGAACTTCAAATTTGTTTGACGATCGTTTCAGAAATTTGGCAACTCTTTCGCTTCGACAAAATTGAAAGGAGATCGGGTAAGACCAATTACTTTTTCAAGAATGATCAAATTAAATTAATTAAGATCGCAAATTCAAACATTTAAAAGCAGTTGCCGAAATATCAATTCGGTATGAATATAGTGGCGTTTGATATTCAACCATCTTTCTGTACTGAATGTACTTTTAGAGTATTTTATGTAGGCCTAGATCATTCAATTGATTAATATAGAACTAATTATATCCTGCATCAAACATTTGTTGGCTTTTGATTGGTTGAGAGCTCGTCACATGACCAGAAATATTTGAACTATTTTAAGAAAGTACTATACGAGAGTATTATTTGGGAGTACTATTTGGTTGAAAATATATATTTTTTGTTATTGATTTTTTTTTCTTTTTCAAATCTTAATTTAATGATAACAGAATATTTTAAATCTTTTTTGATAAAAATTGACATTTTTTTTTGTTTTAGACCTAAACAAAATATTTTTCCCAAAAATGTTTTTTTTTTTTTAATAATTTTTTTTACAAAAATAATTTTTGATGCAGGATATAAAACAAATATACCATGCCTTCTATTCGAGTTACTGGTTGAAAATATGGGCCTCGGTGACTCTAAATGTACCATTTGCTTCGGGGCTGCGCCCCTCAGCAAATAGTACTATTGGAGTCACCTCTTGCGCATAGTTTTAACCAGAACCTCTCAAGACAGTGTATATTTGTATACTATTCTCATCCTGTCTATCTTTTTTTTTTTGGGGGGGGGGGGCATAAGAATGACCGCATCAATTTGGATGATTTACGTGTATACCTATTAGTTGAGTTTCTTAATGGCAAATTATATCATTTTTTTTTCAGCAGATGTTTCTGCATTTATTAAAAAAAAATCAATTACAAAATATTAATAATGTAATAATATATAATATAATTCATATACATTAAAGATACTATGTTCCTTTTGCAGCCAACATCAAATTCTGTAGAAATTTGCAGGAATTATGAATATGTCATGTATGTCCTATCCGTGAAATTTAAAAGTTAGCAGTGTCCTAATATTCAAATTATGCAAGGAAAGCCGTTTACTTGCTAAACTTCACTGTCAGACACTATTGAGTGACTCACTGGCTTGTTTTCTTCTGTGGTAATAACATACATCAAATGAGCTTTAAATGGTATATGAGCATTTGTCTACATCAATAACCCACTTCTTGTAATGGCCAAAATTAAACTGATTGAATATTTGCGCAGCATAAAACGTACGACCATTCGGTACAATGGTTTTAACACCAGAAGTGAGCACTTTTTTTTTTTGGCCCTCGAAAATTTGCAAATTTGCACTCCCCCCCCAAAAAAAAACACTAAATTTCACGTGTTTTTACACGTTTTTTTTCCCGGGCGGATCCAGGGGGGGGGGCCGGGCCCCCCCCCCCCCCCCCCCCCCCTGGATCCGCCACTGCACATGGTAACCGTTAGGGTTAGTGATAGTGTTATAATAATCATGAAAAATACCTTTCATCAACCCATCGTTAGCTCAATCGGTAAGGACAGCTTAATTCACTGTTAGAGTTGTAGGTTCGAGTCTCAGTTATTATTCAGTTCTATTTTTTCCCTTTATAGATAGTGAGGCAAAGCAATAAATAATCAAAGTCTAATTGTTTGTGACCTTATTCCAAGCTGATAATGACGTAAAACATATTAGCCAAGGTACATGACTCTGTTATAGGAGTATGTAGGAGAATAGAGTATCACGTATAAAGATTTTTTTTCAGAATATAAAGTGGGAAGAAAGAAAAGAAAGGATTTTCTTATTTTGCAAGTGTATTGTATTAATTTATATAAACAAACAATTGTTATTATTAAGACCCTTATAATGTTTAGGACTATTTGGACATTAAATATTTTGTCATCGAGGCTTTGAATGAATAAAGAGATTAAGAGTGTTTAATATTGTCAGGTAAAGCATTCCAAATATCTCGACCATGGTGTCTTATCGATTTATAGGCCATGCTAATTTTAGGGTTACTTAAATGGAAGTCGGATGAGTGTCGTGTAGGATAAGAATGTATATTACTATTGTGAACAAAAATATTTCGAAATGCCAAGAGTTTTGTATTTATCCAACATTTATACATAAAGATTGCAGTTTGAAAAATGTGAATATCAGCAATTTTCAATGATTTTAGTTTATGAAATAGTGGATCAGTATAGGCTAAATAATGCGAATGTGTACAAATACGGAGTGCTTTCTGTTGGATACGATATATTAACATAATTTTCATCGTATTACTATTACCCCATACTATGTTACAATATGATATGGATGACAAAATGAAAGAATTGTAAAGCATAAATAGTGACTTTTGTAAAAGATAATATTTGAATTTATATAGAATGCCTATGCCTCTCGAGACTAACATGCAAATGTTATTAATATATTAATATTCCATATTAGATTTGAGTTTTGTAACTTCTTTTTCAATTATGGCCATGTCATCTGTACAAATATTATAATGAAGTACATGTTTAGAGTGTATGTTTTGAAATAAATATAAATAGTCTTATCAATATTTAGAGAGAGTTTATCGGATTTGAACCAAGATGGTAAAATTTTTAATTCTAAATTGAGGGTTGTAATAAGAATGTTTAAGTCTTTATGTGAATAAAATGCGTTAGTATCGTCTGCGAAAACAACATATGTTAGGAGTGGTGATGCATTAACAATATCATTCAGATAAATTAAAAAACAGTGGCCCGTACATACAATGAGTGGTCAAATTTGAAGAAAATGGCGTACGGTATTGTGTAAAAATGCCTATAAAAGGTTTATTAATGTCCTCAGAGTTTTTCTAACATTGGCCATTTTTTTGAGAAATAATGTGTCGACCTAACGTTATAAAAAATATTTTTTCCAAGAGAATAATAAAAAACATCATAATAAATATAAAATAACACAACTTCGTATTTCTCTGCTGTAGTCCGATTTAAATACCTACAGGTTGATGAAGTGGGGATGGGGTACACATCAAGAATACAACAAAAGAGTGCCCCCTTTCGAACTTTCAACCAAAATATCATTTGAAATGTGATTCATTGTTGTTGGTGAGAATTCCCTGGGTAAAAAAAAAAATCATTATCAACGTAACTAATAATGAATCATCATTCCGCAGGACGACATCATGAAGATACTCATTTTGATCAGTGTTGTCGCAATGGCCACCGTGGGCAACGCCGAGTACAGCTGCCCTCAGTTCTGGAACTTATTCGAAGGGAACTGCTTCCGATACCAGGGGGATAGATTGACATGGTCGGATGCTGAAGCCAGCTTTACCAGCGGTGGAGTGGGACATCTAGCTTCGATCCATAGCCTTGAAGAGAACCGCCTCGTTTATCAGATGTTCAAATCAAGCGTGTCCCTAAACGACATTCCAGATTGGGTGGTAGGTTTTAATTACACTTGTTTTTTCGTTGAAAGTCATGCTAAATATTCTTAATATGAGATTGCCATGTTAAAGGGATAGTTGAGTTCTGTTGCAGAGGGCGCTACACATTATAATTTTTTGTGAGATAATGAAAACTGACCGTCAAATTTGAAAGAACATATAATTTAAATGAAAAAAAAATCACCATTGGCAATACTTGTGTGTACCACCACAAATATTAGATAATTTGAACCAGCCGTTGAAAGCGGTTGAAAAAATGAAATAGCACATTTTACGTTGTATTTCAGCCAATGCAGATGTTGGCTTTTTTGTTGGATTTTTCGTGTTGGTTATTTTACGCACAATCAGCCGGCCCATGTATTGTTATTATTATTTAATTAATGGTCACCGTATTTTTTTTAAAGTGGAGCTGATTTGGTATGATCGTATTGGTTAAATTTCACACATTTTGGGGTCTAAAATTGCCTTTTTAGCAATTTTAGTTTCTAAAAGGGCACTAGAAATGTCATAGATAAGAATAAGAGCAATACCACGCACTTTGAAGGCATTTGCGATCTGGAAACAGAACTCAACTTTCCCTTTAAATTTCAAGAGATCAATCGAAGAATTTAACAAGAGGAAGGACTGTTGCCAATTAAAATGAACCTCCTTTGGAAAGACATTAATCCCTCTTTGCCGCACCTGACCTAGGTGAGGTAAATGGATACCCGCAATAATAAATTAAATGCATGAGCTCTGTGAGGACAGCAGTGCTATAAAGCCAGTGTAATGATATCAGAGCGCCAGGAGTGGCAATGTTCCAGACGTGAGCGCTATGTATAAGAATCCAATCTTGTAATTACTATGATTATAATCATCACCATCATCATTATTGCTATTAATATTGTTGTTGTTGTTATCATGATTAATATAACTATTATTTTCATTATTATTATTTTTATCATTAATAGTAGTATTACGATTATTATTATTAATATTATTATTATTATTATTATTATTATTATTATTATTACTAACATTATTGTCATGGAGATAAAAGCGCAAGTGTCATAAAACACTAATCCTCAATGACCTACAATCCAAGGGAATAGGACTTCAAGCCGTAGGTCCCCTATTTTGCCAAGAATAAAAGTCCTTATGGTTTCTCCAAAGGGCCCCTGTGAATAATTACCATAACATGAAGTGCCTTGCTAATGTAATTTTTCTCCCTTTAATACTTCTTCAGCATAACACAGAAGACCACAATCCAATCTATGGGATATGGCTCGGACTTCACCAGACTGTGGCAGACGGCCCCTGGAAGAACTCTGACTATACCGACCAGGGTGATTTCTTCAGATGGAGGCGTCTAGAACCCAACAACGACTACTACGATAGTGGACTCGCGGAAGATTGCGTCCACATTTTGGCACTTTAACGATGACTCCGACATTCAACAAAAGTGGAATGACGTGTACTGCAACGAAGTGATGTCCTTCGTCTGCAAGATGCCAGCGGACGGGGAGTCTTGCGAGTAATAAGTGGTCTCCATTTTCCTTTTGACTCAACGACAGATTATTGGCCCGAATTCACAAAGGAGGTTTACATTTAACCCATGGTTTAAAAATTAGCGCAAAATAAGCGTACCTTGCCTTGCGCGCGTCTAATATTGGACCTCTTGACTGTGTTGCGCTTATTTTGCGCTAATTTTAAACCATGGGTTATGCAAATGAAGGTTTAAACCATGGGTTAAATGTAAACCTCCTTTGTGAATTCGGGCCATTGGACCACTGTGGACCACTATGGACCACTTGCCCGACTAACGTCAACCATCAAACGTCATAACGTCAAACGTCATAACGTCATAACGTCATAACGTCATAACGTCAAACGTCAAACGTCAAACGTCATTGGTCCACTATGGACCACTATGGACCACTATGGACCACTTGCCCGACTAACGTCAACCATTCATCAATATTTTCCATGTTTGGTGTTAGTTTATATATTTTTTTTCTCTCTCTCTTTCTCTCTCTCTCGCTCTCTCTCTTGCCCTACCCCCCTCTCTCTCTTTCTATATCTACCTGTCCCGATAGAAAAAAAATGAATTTACTACTCTCCATTACTTTGGTCGCGGGGTACCGAAAACTATTATGTCCTATTCCATGTTAACTTGAGTTGAGTCAAAGTAAAAAATAAAAAAAATCTTTTATGTGTCTCTTTCATTTAGGTCAACACGATTGTGTTTAATAAGTACTGCTTAAATTTGCGTGATTTTATTTACTGAATAATGATGTGAGAAGTGGTCATTTATAGGCCTTTACAAGCCTTATTTCTAAGCCAGTATCTCTCTTTAATACAATAACTATATATATTTTTTTTATTGCTGTCATCTCCCCCAGCCTGTGTGTGTTTTTCAGGACCAGCTTTTCTTCAGGACTCCATTAAAGTCCATCGAATAATTTTCCGTTTTCTTATGATAATTTTATTTTTAAAAACAGCATTTTGGGGGTAACGCCCTTGTTTAATCACACGAATATCTTTCCAAGAACATTGGCTTTATTCACCAAAGTGTATGCGTTAATATCCCTCTGGCTTTCAGCATTATTGATAAACCAAATGCAATATCCTCAGCATGATGTGTAATATCTATTCCATTTAATGCAACAAAAGCGTTGACAAATATGATTAATCTTATCGATAATAGAACCATCTCTGTAGTCGAGGTAGTATCAGAAAATCGTGTATTGTTCTACCGACGATTCGTAACTAAACACGATCTCAACTGGCAGTTTTCTTGGCCTGGTATGTCACCTTGTGAAATGTGCGAACATTAAAGATGCATATTACATAATCGGAACATTATAGCATACAATAGGGTGATGATGAGTGATAATTTTGCGAAAGTAGTTGCGATGGTGTTCCGAAAGAATTATATTTTTTCTTTTCAACATTTTCATCCTCTGTACTTCTCTGACACAATTGACTAATAAAAGTGGGAGAAACGTGAATGCCATGGAAAAGACATTTTCATCCTCTGTACTTTCTGACACAATTGACTAATAAAAGTTGGAGAAACGTGAATGACATGGAAAAGACCGTCCCTAAAGTGTCCATTAAGCTATGTGATGTAAATCTACAGCAAACGACAAAGTTAAAAGTGAATATAACAAGAAAAGTTTACAGTCCTGCACAGACCTCACCGAACCAGATGATGTTTTTTAAGTAGGGAAATCCATCCTTTATAATAAGTTCATTTTTATGAAAGCAGAAAAATAAAAGTATCCCCACGGTGACATTAACGATTCAACCAATTTTAACCCTATTTAGCCCGGGCTATTTTGAAACTGCATAGCCCGGGGGGGGGGGGGGGGGGGCTTCTAAGGACCCCCCCCCTATGATCTCGGCCGTGAACTGCCCGATCGCCGCGAAAATTTGCATACATGTCAAGTGAAGTGTATAGAATACTATGGTAATTTCAATTTTTTGAAAAATTCACTCATTTGCATATATATGGTAATTTATGCAAATAAGGTCATAAAATTCACATTTCTGCCCATAAAACAGACATTATTCATATTTAAGCATTCTTTCTTACCACATATATTTTTTAGACCATTTGGAATAATAATACAACACAAAAAATTGAAAAACCAGGGTTATTCCTTATGTTATCTATTGTTTTGATAATTTCTTATGTATTTCTTTGTTTTTTTAACTTAAGTATTTTATTGTTTTTGTTGTTTTATTTCATTTCCAACTATAATTCACTATTTTGACCCCCAAAATAAACACCTAAACTATAAACAAGACCAAATAACCAATGTTTTATCTCTTTATTTGAAAAATGAGATTTCCATATGTTTTGTACACAAATCAAAAAAATGAGCGATTTTCGGGCTGACATGCAAAGACAAAAGGACACGTGACTTCGTAATGGTAGGTCCGATTTTCGAAAAATTTCTTTCAAAAGATGTGCAAGACTCGAAAGAAAAAAGTCACAAAATTTCAGTGCGAGATTTTCTTGCGTTAAAAAATAATCTCGAAAAATGTCGAGGGGGGGGGGGGGGCTTCTAAAGCCCCCCCCCCGGGCTAAATAGGGTTAAGTTTCCATTCCTATATTAAATACAACTTTTACAAATTTACAATCGTCTTATTTGTGGTCCGATTTCGTTAAAACTTTCACCAGTCGGCTTTTTTATTTCGTGTCCTTCCTTTTAGTGTAATTTGTTATTAAAGTTGGATTTCCTTTGAGGGCAATAAAATTAACGGATATATTTGAAATTAGTAATATGTTCATAGCCATTTTAAAGCGCACGTGCCGAATGGTCATTTGAATAGCAACATCAACAATAACGGGGTAAGAAACCTTCCATTCGGCCCAATCAAAGTTGCAATTTCTTATTATCATTAGAAGCGTAACATGTAATACATCCAAAGTCCAGTCTTAAATTAATTCTTAGTAGAGTATAGCTTGTGCGGTGGCCGTAGTACGCTTTCTTATTATCATTAGAAGCGTAACATGTAATACATCCCAAGTCCAGTCTTAAATTAATTCTTAGTAGAGTATAGCTTGTGCAGTGGCCGTAGTACGCTTTCTTATTATCATTAGAAGCGTAACATGTAATACATCCCAAGTCCAGTCTTAAATTAATTCTTAGTAGAGTATAGCTTGTGCGGTGGCCGTAGTACGCTTTGGTTATCTTGGGTGACGCATATAAGTGTATGGGAGAGGAGAGTTTAATGTGGTGGGTGCGTTGTTGGTATCGTGTATGGGTGTGGGGACGTGTATATTTATTTGTGAGGCCTACATAGAGAGAGAGAGAGAGAATGAAAGAGAGAGAAAGAGAGAATGAAAGAGAGAGAGAAAAAGAGATTGGTGTTTGGGGGGGGGGGCTCTAGCTAGACCCACCTCCACTGAGACATTAATCTGGAAATCTGTCGTTGACGCGCTGTACTTTAAAGGGAAAGTGTGCACTAAGGCCATGATTTCTTTGAATGAGAAAGGGTTTCACATTTAATTTGCATTTTATAATGTTTTATGTAGCTAGAAGAAAGCATTTGGAAATGAGTTGGATTTTTTTTTCTGGATCTGGGCAATTAAATTTGAATATGATATTTGATACTTCAGTCACACCAACAAAAGCGACACCAGGCCGACAACAGACCGAAAAAACTACGAAAAAAACAGAATTGGTTGATTTGGATTGGGTGTTGAGTCGGTTCGGCGGTGTGACCGAGGTATATTAACAGTGATTTGCTGTCAAACTTCGCTCGACAAGTATAAGAGATTAAATAGAAACTGGTCTGTGTAGAGAGGCAATGTATATATAATGCGAAATTAAATGAGAGAATATGGGTTTTGTGTCTTAAATCAAAGTTCCCTATTGCTGTCCTCACTCTATGGAAGAGAGAGATTATGTTTAAATTAAAAGCAATTTCGGACGAACTTTTTGCTCGGTCGATCCTCCATTCCATGAAACATGATAAAGACAGTTTACGAGTTTTAAAGTTCAACAAATCTTGTCATTGTAAATTCCCGCCCTATCCAACCCAACCCATCTCTCTCTCTCTATTAAAAAACAAATTTATTCAAATGTTAGGCGTACAATAGTTTAAAAAGTGGCTGTCTCGGTATATTTAATATCAAAATTAGACTAAATTGTATATCCTTGCTTCTAAACGAATATACTTTTTTTTCCGTGTTGCACGAAATAATTGTACCCCGACTTTGGCCTAAATACTATGATTAGGCAATCAGACATCTTTCCTTAAGCGGGGAGGGTATCTATCATATTTTTTTCATCTTCATTTAAAGCAAAACAAAATATTTTATTAATATAGATTTCATTAATTGGAAGAATAAACCAATAGTGAACCATTACTCAATTAATTATTTTTCTAATTCCTGGGTATGTACTTCGTACTGAGATATTTTATTTGTCATCATAAACAAAAACAGAATCCGATGCTGTTTTGAATTATCTTTTAGAATAAAAATCTGTGGGTTTTATTCAAAACTATCACGTGATATACTATCGGTGTAGATTGCGCCCCTAAATCGTGTGTCTCCGCTTTTTAGAGCGACAGAGGAACGTAAAACTAAAGAGGTGCAGGGGAGTCGCTAGATTATTTTGATTTGGGGTGATGCATTTCGATACAAAAACTTGTTTAATGGCACCGATTTAACATCGCTTACATTTTAACAATGATAACATTTTTTTGTATTACTGTTTCTCTGATTTATATTTTTAATTTAAATTTTAAAATAGAAGAGGTTCATCTTTATATATTTAACCCTTTCTTGCGTCATATCTAATGAATAATGTAGGTAAAGTGAATGAAATAAGAGCTATGACTTTTGTATAACAATTCAGAAATTAAGGGATGAGAAAAAACTTTCGATATCTTAAAAACTAAAGGAAATAAAGGAACAATCGTTTTTTTTATTAGTTGGTGTGCGTGTTGTGAGAATGAATTTGTGTGGGGGGGGGGGGGAGATCATGGGCAGATAAGTGTGTGTGTTTGTGGGTGACTTCCGTTCCCCATTATATTTACGTCCTTTCATCTTGCTCTTTCTATGTTTCTTTCGCCCATCCCTTCTCTCTCTGCCTCACATACACACACACACGCACACACACACACACACACACATAAACACGCACAAACACACACACGAACGCACGCACACACAGACATACCCTCCCCCATTTCTCTCTTACTCTCGCCCACACCAATCTCAGGTTTACAAGGTAAGGTAGGTTCAAGAAATATACAGGTAGTAAGCAATATCTATGAATATCCTCTCCCGTGACATGTAAGTGTCATGTGAGATGTATCAAGGAAATTAAAGGTTCGTTATACTATTGTCAAGAGTCTTATACCTGAGGTTTTCATTTGCTAGCGTCTACCTTCTACTCAGTTTACAGTATCTATTTTCAAAATATGAACTAGGGTTTGCCCATGACTCGGTCCTTGTCTGTCTCATTTCTCCACCTGAAGACTAGATCTGGCTTCTTGAGACTTTCCGGTGCCAGCATCGTGTTTACGTTTCGTATCTTTATTTTACTCTTGGTTGATGTGAATCAAGTGAAGATTCGAGTTTTCGATTGGTAGAATCAATTCCATGTCAAGTACTTACTGCCGACATGGATAAAAGCGCATGCGCTATCCGCGACACCTTTTCTTAATCTTTGCACCTAAATTACCTAAAAGCAGAACAGATATTATACCTGATATCATTTGCACCAAAGCTTCAGTCGTATTTTTATGGTTGACGCCCTAAAGTTCATCTCGACAGTACTTCAAATTTGTTTGACGATCGTTTCAGAAATTTGGCAACTGTTCCACTTCGACAAGATTGAAAGGAAATCGGGTAAGACCAATTACCCTTTTCAAGAATGATCATATTATATTAATTAAGATCACATTGTTGATAGAAAAGGTGACTCGAAATCTATCACAGAATTTAAGAAAATGGGTTTAAACAACATTGAAATAAATATAATAAAACAGTTATATGAAGGCATTCCATTCTCATGAAAAACTCTTTTGAATATATATGAACATCCTTGTGAGGATACCGGATTAAGTTTAGAATTTATTATTAACGAAAACCCCCACTCTTTGTATATCGTACCATATTGCTCCGGTTGTCTCATTTTCGCTCGCCGTCACTACCGAACTCGAATGTTCCACTATGTTGCAGGGTGTATATGCCATTGAGTATGATGTGTGAACCGGGTGTGCGGAAATGGTGTGTTGAGGAGGGGAAGTGAGAGTGTTCATGTGTGTGGTAATTGTATGTGTGTCAACAATTAAAGAATACTACATGACAGATGGCTAATCATACATCTACAATGACGAGTAAACTGTGTACATCACAGTCCACAGATAAATGTGCCTTGAACGTATATATAGCAGACGGCAATCGGCGGATCAGACGACACTTGATAGTGATTTTGTATGTGAGATTGCTTTGCTAAATATAAAATACAAGAATCTTTTCCATATCTTTAAACTAGCATTGATATCTGATAATTAAACAGTAAGTAAAATAAACCTACCAAACTACACAATACAATGAAATAATTGACTGTGAGTAGGGGAGTTTGATGTGGTGCACAATTGCACCCCTCTGTAAATAATCGAATAGTCCATGGTGTTCATGAATATTCATGTTTTTGCTTACCTCGGCAAAATGCTTGCCTATACTAAATGGAAAAATTACGGTGGGGGGGGGGTTGGCTGAAATGGACATAATGATCAAATCAGAACTGATCTATGATAATTCATGCTTGTTATCCTTCGTGTGCTTGACTTATAACCTTACAATCGAGTGGCAAATTGCGTCCAAAGTTCGACTTGTTGCACATGTGTTATATAGGCAATGGCGAGCTGGCGACCTATTTTGACCAAATTACGGCGGGTAAACTTTCAAAAGTCAATGGGACATGAGGGTTCCAATGAAAGAGCTAGTGATAACGTACGTCGGGTTGGATGTGCTTTTCGTTTAAACAAAATAACAAAAAGAATGTTTAACGATTTTGGGGGGTAAAAGTCTATAGGCTAACATGTTTATAGGCTGCTGGACTCTGACGATAGGGGGCGTTGTCAAATGAGACTAAACGGAGCTATATGATTGTTAAAGATGAGAACGAAAAAATCTTATCAGTGTTACAAGCAACTTAGAACGTACATATAATATGGTCGAAAATGACACGGGAACAATTTTCTTAAGACCCCGAAAATCCACTCTGGACAGAAAGCTGAGGGGATTTCAATATAAAATGTTATAAAATTTAATTTATACAAATAAGCATCTATACACTTTCAAACATGCAGTGAGCAATCTTTGCTCCTTTTGCAATAAACACGAAAAGACCTATGAACATTTCCCTGTGAAAAGGTAGCAAACATTTGAAAAGACTGCGGTGACCTTTTTGCTTTATCAGCGTTAAAAAATCTACACTCAATCTGGCAAGAAATTCATATCGGGATAAAAAGATCCAATGCGGGAGAAGAACAACGGTTAAATCACATTATTCTTTTAACAAAAAATATGATTTTTAAATATAGTTCAACTGAAAATAGACCCCCAATTCCTCAAGAAATTAAAAAAAGAATTATAGAAAATAGGCAAGAAGAAAAGGAATTGGCGGGGGAGAGAGGCACTTTAAATACTTCACGTCAAAAAATGGGACAACTTCCACAGTTAAGGACGGTGAGGCAAATACTTCTTTCTCAGAGTGAGCACAATATTTTTTTGGGCCCTCGAAAATTTGAAAAATCGCGCCCCCCCCCCCTTGTGAGTACCAAGGGGGGGGGGGGGCCCTCTCCAAAAAAAAAAGGTAAAATTAACGTGTTTTCATACGTTTGTTCCCAAGGGGGGGGGGCTAGCCCCCCGGGCCCCCCTTGATCCGCCACTGGTGGGGACCAGGGGGGGGGGGGGACAGAGCAGAGCCCCCTGGTGAACACATTTTTTTTACGGGCCCTCAAAAATCTGAAAAAATCGCACCCCCCTTGAGCGCCAGGGGGGGGGGGGGATCTCCCCCAGAAGGTAAAATTAACTTGTTTTCACACGTTTTTTTCCCCAGGGTGGGGGGGGGGGCCGGGCCCCCTGGACCTCCCCCCTTTTCTGGATCCGCCACTTGGGTCTGAATTTAGTAGAAACCAAACGAAATATAAAAAGATAATAAATAAGTTAAGAACACAATGTTTATGTTAAATATTAAGTAAGTGTAAAACACATGTAAAAGTCATATATGACACATATTATACTCTAGGACAAATGCGTATTCCATATTTTGTAGAAGTAAAATGAAGTATGGGATAATAATCAATATTAAGAACATATGAATATGGATGAGTTAAATATAACATAAATAAAACTTAAACAAAAACAGAAACTGATACCGTATCGCGTCGATGAAAAACCAAATATAAACGAGTAAGAAATAGGTTGAGAACTTGAGACATAAATATGTGTACAAAGTCATATTACACATATTTAATAGACTTAAACAAAAAAGATTTCATATTGTGTAGGTGTAATATGAAGTATCTAAGAATGATAAATAGGGTACCTGGCCTTTAGTAGCTGGCGTAGTAATTTTACCCCCCCCCCCCGTAGAGCATGAGCCCCCCCCCCGCAAAAAAAAAAAAAAAAAAATGTTTAGATTCCTGCCTTTTTGAAAAATAGGAAGGAGGACGATGCCTTCTTTTTTCCTTCAAAATGGCCGCTCAAAATGGCGGCTCGGTAGATTTTTCCTGACAGTCGGGCTATTTTTTAAGATGGCCGCCGGAATTTTTCAGAAATAGATCTTACCTTTCCGATCTCATATCTTTACGTTCCCGTACGTCGTCACGAACACTTCGTTCATCTTCCACATTACTGTTAACACCTGGACCCCGCACTAACACCCGGTATGGTGACCGCGCCTTTTCAGTTATTGCCCCCGCTCTCTGGAACAAACTGCCCGCCTTTATTCACTGCGCCCCCTCTGTATCTCAATTCAAATCTCTAAACCTATCTTTTCAAATTGTAAATTGCAGTTGTGCGCCGGTCAATGGAGGTGCGCACCATATTTGTCTTTATTTAGTTGATTTCCACTGTTTTTCTTACCTTATCTATGTTACTTTTGTATTTTTGCTTTTTTCTTCTAATTTAATTCTACGGGTTATAGTCTTCTCTTAATCAGAACACTGTGCGCTTAGAAACATCAGTATTAAGCGCCTAATAAATGTTATGTATTATTATTATTATTATTATTATATTAACAGTATGTTTTTCTTGTTTTTTTCTTTAAAAACGTGAGGATTCCCTGGGGAAACAAAATTATCATTATCAACATAAATAATTATAAATCATCATTCCACAGCACGACATCATGAAGATACTCATTTTGATCACCGTTGTCGCCATGGCGACCGTGGGCAACGCCGGTTACAGCTGCCCTGAGTTCTGGAACTTATTCGGAGGTAACTGCTACCGATACCAGGGGAATAGATTGACATGGTCGGCTGCTGAAGCCAGATGCAATGAGGACTTTACCAGCGCTGGAGTGGGACATCTAGCTTCGATCCATAGCCTTGCAGAGAACCGCTTCGTTTATGAGATGTTCAAATCAAGCGTGGGCATAAACGACATTCCAGATTGGGTGGTAAGATTTTACACTATGTTTTTCTTAGACCATGCTATTCCAGATATAAGATTGCCATTATATAGTTAAATTTCAAGAGATCAATGAAAAATTTAACAAGAGGAAGGAATGTTGCTAATTAAAATGAACTTCCTTTGGCATGACATTAATCCATAGTATTATTAGCCACACTTGACCCAGGTGAGGTAAATGGGTACCCGGCAAGACTTAATTTCAAGGATGAGCTCTGTAAGGACAGCAGTGCTAAAGCCAGGGTAATAATAACAGAGCGCCAGAAGTGGTAGTATTCTAGACGTAAGCGCTATATAAGTTTCCAATTTCGTATCAACTTCAATTCAATTTCATTATTGTTTTATTTTGTTTTATTATTGTCGTTGTTGTTGTTGTTATAATTAATTAACATTATTATCATTATTATTATTATTAGTAGTAGTAGTAGTAGAAGTGGTAGTAATAGTAGTATTACTACCATTGTTATTATTATTATTGTCTTGGAGATAAAAGCGCTAGCGCACTATTCCTCAATGATAGGACTTTAAGTCCCCTATTTTTCCCTCCTCTTTTGCCAAGCAAAAATTGCTTGTAGTTTCTCCAAGGGCACCTGCCAATGTTTTATAATTACCATTACAAAAAAAATCTGCTTTAATCTGATGTAATTTCTCTTCCTTTACTTATTCAGTATAACAGAGAAGACCCCAGTCCAGCCTACGGGGTATGGATCGGACTTCGCCAAACTGTGGCTGACGGCCCCTGGAAGAACTCTGACGATACAGACCAGGGTGATTTCTTCAATTGGAGGAGTACAGAACCCAACAACAACTACTACAATGTACAGGTGGAAGACTGCGTCCACATCTGGCGCTTTGATGATGACTCCGACATTCAACAAACGTGGAATGACATGTACTGCAACGAAGTGATGTCCTTCGTCTGCAAGATGCCAGCGGACGGGGAGTCTTGCGAGTAATAAGTGGTCCACATTTTCGACCACTTGCCTGACTAACGTCAACCAATCATCAATATTATCCATTTTGGGTGTTATTTTATAATTCTCTCTCACTTTTTTTATTCTCTCTCTCTCTCTCTCTCTCTCTCCCTTTCTATATCTACCTGTCCCGATAGAAAAAACTGAATTTACTACTCTCCATTATTTTGGTGGCGGAGTACCGAAAACTATTATGTCCTATTCCATGTTAACTTGAGTTAAGTCAAAGTAAAACAAAAACAAATCTTTCATGTGTCTCTTTCATTTAGGTCAACGCGATTGTGTTTAATAAATACTGCTTAAATTTGGATGATTTTATTTACCGAATAATGATGTGAGAAGTGGTCATTTATAGGCCTTTACACGCCTTATTTCTAAGCCAGTATATATCGCTCTGTAATACAATAACAACATATATATTTTATTGCTGTCATCTCCCCCAGCCTGTGTGTGTTTTTCAGGACCGGCTTTTCTTCAGGACTCCATTAAAGTCCATCGAATAATTTTTCGTTTTCTTATGATAATTAAAAGAAAAAAAGCATTTTGGGGTAACGCCATTGTTTAATCACACGAATATCTTTCCAAGAACACTGGCTTTATACATCAAAGTGTACGCGTTTATATCCCTCTGGCTTTCAGCATTATTGATGAACCAAATCCAATATCCTCAGCATGATGTGTAATATCTATTCCATTTAATGCAACAAAAGCGTTGACAAATATGATTAATCTTATCGATAATAGAACCATCTCTGTAGTCGAGGTAGTATCAGAAAATCGTGTATTGTTCTACCGACGATTCGTAACTAAACACGATCTCAACTGGCAGTTTTCTTGGCCTGGTATGTCACCTTTTGAAATGTGCGAACATTAAAGATGCATATTACGTAATCGGAACATTATTGCCTATGGGGCATACAATAGGATATTGAAATTGCTCCTGAGTGATGATTTTGCGAAAGTAGTTACGATGGTGTTCCGAAAGAATTATATTTTTTCTTTTCAACATTTTCATCCTCTGTACTTTCTGACACAATTGACTAATAAAAGTTGGAGAAACGTGAATGACATGGAAAAGACCATTCTTAAAGTGATGTCCATTAAGCTATGTGATGTAAATCTACAGCAAACGATCAAGTTGAAAGTGAATATAACAAGAAAAGTTTACAGTCCTGCACAGACCTCACCAAACCAGACGATGTCTTTTAAGTAGGGAAATCCATCCTTTATAGTAAGTTCATTTTTATGAAGGCAGAAAAATAAGAGTATCCCCACGGCGACATGAACGAGTCACCCAATTGAAGTTCCCATTCCTATAGTATAAATTCAACTTTTACAAATTCACAATCGTCTTATTTGGTGTCCGATTTCGGTCAATTTTCAACAGTCGGCTTTTTTATTTTGTCTCCTTCCTTTTAGAGTATTTTTTTTTTATTAAGGTGGGATTTCCTTTGAGGGCAATTACAATTAAAGGATATCATATACTTGAAATTAGTAATATCTCCATGGTCATTTTAAGGTGCACGTGCCGAATGGTCATTTAAATGGCTACTCAACAATAGGGGGTAAGAAACTTTTATTCGGCCCAATCCGCCAGAGGTCGGTGAGCAATCGTGTTGACGTCACAAGTACAACTTTGTCCGTCCATCAGAAAGGTTACCCACGTATTAACCGCAAGTTGGATATAACTCTTCATTTGACAAAAAAATAAGTCAGTAGTTCTTTGGAGGAGCTTGATTAATGCAGGCCTAATGCAAAGTTGTGATTTCTTATTAGCATTAGAACCGTAACATGTAATACATTCAAAGTCCAGTCTGAAATTTATTCTTAGAAGAGCTGATGGGGTGGCCGTAGAACGCTTTGGTTATCTTGGGTGCCGCCTTAATGGTGTATGGGAGAGGAGAGTGTGATGTTGTGGGTGCGTTGTTGGTATCGTGTATGGGTGTGGGTACGTGTATATTTATTTGTGCGGCGTACAGAGAGAGAGAGAGAGAGAGAGAGAGTGAGAGGAAACGAGAGAGAGAGAGAGAGACAGGAAGAAATAAAGGGGAGTCGGTGGGGTTGGGTGGGGGAGGGGGGGGGGGCTCTAGCTAGACCCCACGGCCGCGGTGGCAAATGTGACTGAGGCATTAATCTGGAAATATGTCGATGACGTGCGGTACTATCAAGGGAAAGTGTCCACCACGGCAATGATTTCTTTGAATGAGAAAGGGTTTCACATTTCATTTGCATTTTATTATGTTGTATGTAGCTAGAAGAAAGCATGTGGAAATGAGTTGGATTTTTTTCAGGATCTGGGCAATTAAATTTGAAATTGAAAAAGATCCTTATAGATATATATATATATAGATATATATATATATATAATGCGAAAGGAAATGAGAGAATATGGGTTTTGTGTCTTAAATCAGTCCCTACCTTTTGGAAGAGAGAGATTATGTTTAAATTGAAAGCAATATCGGACGAACTTTTTGCTAGGTCGATCCTCCATTCTACCAAATATGATTAAGACAGTTACGCGTTTTAAACTTCAACAAATCTTGTTATTATATATTCCCGCCCTATCTCCCCACCCCAACCCATCTCTCTCTGTTAAAAAACAAATTTATTCAAATGTTAGGCGTACAATAGTTTAAAAAGTGGCTGTATTGGTATATTTAATATCATAATTAGCCTAAATGGTATATCTCTGCTTCTAAACGAATATTTTTTTTCCGTTTTGCACAAAATCATTATACCCCGGATTTGGCCTAAATACTATGATTAGGCAATCAGACTTCTTTCCTTCAGCGGGGAGGCTATCTATCATATTTATTTCATCTTCTTTTAAAACAAAACAAAATGTTTTATTATTATAGATTTCATTAATTGGAAGAATAAACCAATAGTGAACCATTACTAAATCAATAATTTTTCTAATTCCTGGATATGTACTTCGTACTGAGATATTTTTTTGTCATCATAAACAAAAACAGAATCCGAAGCTGTTTTGAATTTTCTTTTAATAGAATACGAATCTGTGGGTTTTACTTAACATCATCACGTGACATACTATCGGTGTAGATGGCGCCGTCTAGATCATGAGTCTCCGCTTTTTGGAACAACAGAGGAACGCAAAACTAAAGAGACGCTGGGATGTCAGTCACTAGATTATTTTGATTTGGGATGGTACATTTCGCTACAAAAACTTGTTTAATGGCACCGATTCAACACCGCTTACATTTTAACAATGATAATATTTTTTTGTATTACTGTTTCTCTGATTTATATTTTAAATTTAACTTTTAAAATAGAAGGGGTTCATCTTTATAAATTTAACCCTTGCTTGCGTCATATCTAATGAATAATATAGGTAAAAGGAATAATAATAATAATAAATTACATTTATATAGCGCTTAATACAAAGTTTCTAAGCGCTTAACAAAAAATAAAATTAAAGTAATGTTAACTTACAAATTACAAGAATATAATACATGATACATAATTATAATAACAAATTCTTAATAACAATAATACAATAATAATAGTTAATATTTACATAAAGCTTTATAGTTAAACAAACAAAATATGATTACATTACATTACATATTAAACAGATAAGTCTTAAGTTTACTTTTGAATGTCTCTAAGGTTGGGGACTCGCGTATTTCATGGGGAAGATTGTTCCAAAGTTGGGGGGCACAGACAGAAAAGGCACGATTTCCATAGCGGGTGTGGGTGCGAGGGCCTGGGGCAAGATGAAGATGTGCTGTGGATGACGATCTGAGACGCATAGATGAAGTACGAGTTTTAGGAGTGATGAGTGCCGAGAGATATGAGGGAGCAAGTTTGTGAAAGGCCTTGTATGTCAGCATGAGAATCTTGAATTTGATACGTTGTTGGAGGGGGAGCCAGTGTAGTGAACGAATGATCGGTGTGATGTGTTCATGTTTTCTTGTACGTGTGATGAGGCGTGCTGCTGTGTTCTGAATATGTTGAAGAGGGGCTAAATGAGAGCTAGGGAGATTGATTAATAGTCCATTACAGTAATCAAGGTGGGAAGTTACAAGGGCATTAACAAGACGATGAGTAGAACTTTGATCCAGAAATTTTCGCAGTTTTCCAACTTTGTGGATCCCGAAAGCTGCGATACGACACACGTTGCGTATATGCTGGTTCACATTTAGCACGTTGTCCACCGTGACTCCCAGATCCTTGGCAGATTGGGAAAGAGTGATTGTTGTGCCATCCATGTCAAGATCAGGTAGCACACTGGAATTGCGAAACATGGAAGTTATATGCATAACTTCTGTTTTTGTGCCGTTGAACACAAGATTATTGCCGCAGGACCAGCTTTTCACGTCACTGACGCATCTGCTGAGCTTGGAAATGCAACTGGAAGCATCACTTTGCTTAAGCACTATGTACAGTTGCGTATCGTCGGCATACATCATATGCATTACGCCATCATGAGCATGGATGACCTCACTGAGCGGACCCGTGTACAGTGAAAAGAGCAGAGGTCCTAGAACGGATCCTTGGGGGACACCCCAGGGGAGTGGGAATGCTTTAGAAGGAACTCTGTTGACAACAATAACTTGATGACGGTCCTCCAGGTAAGAAGCAAGCCACTGCAGTACCTTTCCATCAAATCCATAATCATGACGCAGACGACACATCAATTTGGCATGATCTATGGTTTCAAAAGCAGCCGAGAAATCAAGCAAAACCCAGAACAGCCTCTAGCCCTCTATCGACAGCCAGTAGCAGATCATTGTAGACTTTGATGAGGGCAGTCTCTGTTGAATGGAACTGTCTGTACGCAGACTGCATACACGGGAACAGGAATGGAATAAGAGCTATGACTTTTGTATAACAATTCAGAAATTAAGAGATGAGAAAAAACTTTCGATATCTTAAAAACTAAAGGAAATAAAGGAACAATCGTTTTTTTATTAGTTAGTGTGCGTGTTGGTTGGTGAGAGTGTATTTGTGTGGGGGAGAGATCATGGGCAGATAAGTGCGTGTGTGTGTGGGTGACTTCCGTTCCCCATTATACTTACGTCCTTTCATCTTGCTCTTTCTATGTTTCTTTCGCCCAACCCTTCTCTCTCTCTCTCTCTGCCTCACACATACACACACACACACACACCCTCACCCTCCCCCATTTCTCCGCTTCTCTCTCCCACATCAATCTCAGGTTCACAAGGTAAGAGGAAAGGAGGTCAATAAATATACAGGTAGTAATCAATATCTATGAAAATCCTCTCCCGTGACATGTAAGTGTAATGTCAGATGTATCAAGGAAATTAAAGGTTCGTTATACTATTGTCAAGAGTCTTATATCTGAGGTTTTCATTTGCTAGCGTCTACCTACTACTCAGTTTACAGTATTTATTTTCAAAATATGAACTAGGGTTTGCCCATGACTCGGTCCTTGCCTGTCTCAATTCTCCCCCTGAAGACTAGATCTGGCTTCTTGAGACTTTCTGGTGCCTGCATTTGTACTGTATAATCGTGTTTACGTTTCGTATCTTTATTTTACTCTTGGTTGATAAGAGTGAATCAATTCAATGTCAAGTACTTACTGCCGACGTGGATAAAAGCGCATGCGCTATCCGCGACACCTTTTCTTAATCTTTGCACCTAAATCACCTAAAAGCAGAACAGATATTATACCTGATATAATTTGCACCAAAGCTTCAGTCGTATTTTTATGGTTGACGTCCTAAAGTTCATCTCGACAGTACTTCAAATTTGTTTGACGATCGTTTCAGAAATTTGGCAACTCTTCCACTTCGACAAGATTGAAAGGAAATCGGGTAAGACCAATTAACCTTTTTAAGAATGATCAAATTAAATTAATTAATATCGCAACGGCAAACATTAAAAAGCGGTTTCCCCTTGACGAAATATCAATATTGTATGAATATAGTGGCGTTTGATATTCAAATATCTTTTTGTATTGAATGCATTTTTGAGAGCGTTTTATATAGGCCTAGATCCTTTTACGTAATATAAAACTAATTAGTATCATCCCGCCCGTGTATTTGTGAGGGGGGGGGGGGCATAAGAATGTCCGCATCAATTTGGACGATTTACATACGTGTATAGGCATACGTGTCACTTAAGTTTATAATATGATTTTCATAAATTATATCATACAAAGTTATAGTTGTCAAATTTAAAGAAAAATAGCGTACGGTATTGTATAAAAATGCCTACAATTTTCGTTAATACTGGCCTCAGAGTTTTTTTTATCAAATTGGCCATTTCTTTGAGAAATAATGTGTAATATTCCCAATAATATAATATTATTCCCAAAAGAATAATATAAATCATCATGATAAATTTATCATACCGTGTATACGGCATCTTCGTCTTTCTCTGCTTTAGTCCGAATACCCACAGGTTGATTAAGTGTGTGTGCGTGTGTGTGTGGAAGGGGGGGGGGGGGTACGTCAAGAGAACAAAAAAGGGCCCCTTTTCAACTTTAAACCTAAATATCCTTTGAAATGTGATTTTTCTTCTCTTTGCTTGATTGTCAGATAAAGGTGTAAAAATACATGTATATATATATATATATTGTCAGATATAGGTGTAAATGAGTTGAGTTGAGTTGAATTTATTATATTTATGCACGGTAAAAGCCCGAAACAGTTCGAACACCGGTTTAAACCAGGGCCGTGTTGATAAAAAGCAACAAAACAATGACATATCAACAATATATGACAAATTTAATACCATAACGTATTGTATAAAGCAAAAAAAAAGTATAGATATGTGAAGTAGACTCAACAATACATAGAAAATAAACTAAAACTTTTTTTTGATAGACATAAAAGATAACAATCAAAATAAGTTATGAACATCAAAATCTGTTGGTAGGCCTCAAACAGAACGTTGTTATTCCTGGCTCTTTTTTCTGATTGAGGTGTCATTGAGAAATGTGATTTTCTCTTTGAAATTCAGATACCGTCCGCCTAGTGGCTTTTTGGTTTCCTCTCTTAAAATTGATTTTAATCACTCATGCGTGATATATGCATCATATGAGTTGCAACAAATCATGATAGAGGAGGATCTAAGCTTTAGGAATATGTGTCATTTATTTATCATAGTTGTTATTAAGTTATAATAAAACATCGATAATTCTCGGTTTTGTTTTTTTCTGGGACACATTGTATAGTAGAAACAAAATGAAATATAAAAAGATAATAGAACATATATATATATATATATATATATATATATATACATATTTATGTTATATATTAAATATGTGTAAAAAAAACATGTAAAAGTCACATATACTTTAGGACAAATGTGTATTCCATATTGTGTGAAAGTAAAGTGAAGTACGGAATAATAATATATAATTAAGAACATATTAATATGGATAAGTTAAATATTACATAAACAAAACTATAAAAAACAGAAACTGATACCGTAAACTTTAAAACAAAAAGGATTGTGTAGGTGAAATATGAAGTATCTAAGAATGATAAATAGGGTACCTAGCCTTTACTGGTAATTCCAACCCCCCCCCCCCCCCCCCCCCCAAGAGCATCACTGATGCTGATGAGGAGTTCCTTGGTAAACAAAGTAATCATTAGATGCTGCTTGTAAGTGTCGGCTTGCATGGTGATGTAGATATATAGTAAGCTTGCGGGTGCACCCCGGTGACTTAAGCTCACGCACGCCAGCTATTCTCCACTCCTGACGACGGATAGACAACCTGTTCGAAACGTCAAGCCACTCCCGCCACTCATCCTCTCCAAGCGCTATAGTTCTCCTAATAACTATAAGCTATTAAAGAAAGATAACCAACAGTCTTTTTTCTACAAAAACAGTCCTTTTCAGGACTACACACCCCCAAGAAAGATTACCGAGAGTCCTTTTCAGGACTCCTTAATCCTCTCTCTCTCTCTCTCTCTCACACATGGTGCACCCGCAAGCTTACTGTATAAAAGTAATCATTGTCAACATAAATAATTATGAATCATCATTCCACAGCACGACATCATGAAGATACTCATTTTGATCAGTGTTGTCGCCATGTCGACCGTGGGCAACGCCGCTTACAGCTGCCCTGAGTTCTGGAACTTATTCGGAGGGAACTGCTATCGTTATCAGGGGGATAGATTGACATGGTCGGCTGCTGAAGCCAGATGCAATGAGGCCTTTACCAGCGCTGGAGTGGGACATCTAGCTTCGATCCATAGCCTTGCAGAGAACCGCTTCGTTTATGAGATGTTCAAATCAAGCGTGTCCATAAACGACATTCCAGATTGGGTGGTAAGATTTTACACTTTTTTTCCCATGGAAAGTCATGCTATTCCAGATATAAGATTGCCAGCATAGTTAAATTTCAAGAGATCAAGTGAAGAATTTACCAAGAGGAAGAGAATGTTGCTAATTAAAATGACCTTCCTTTGGCAAGACATTAATCCATAGCATTTTTAGCCACACTTGACCCAGGTGAGGTAAATGGGTACCCGGCAAGAATTCATTTAAAGGATGAGCTTTGTAAGAACAGCAGTGCTAAAGCCAGGGTAATATAATAATAACAGAGCGACAGGAGTGGCAATGTTCCAGACGTGAGCGCTATATAAGGATCCAATCTTGTCATTACTATCATCATAATCATCACCATCATCTCTATCATTATTGTTGTTATTGTTCTTGTTATTATTATAATTAATTATTATTATTTTTGTCATTATTTTTATTATCATTATTATTATTATTATTATTATTATTATTATTATTATTATTATTATTATTATTATTATTCTTATTACATGTATTATTATTATTGTTAACATATTGGGACTTGTTAAAATTGTTCAGATGAGAGAAAATGGTGTTAGATGTACAATTAAAGATAATCTGAAAGTTTGAGTGAAAACAGACCATTTTTTAAAGATAAAAATTGGGAAAAACTTATCTGATCGATTCCTGAATTCTAAATGTCATTATAATTGAATTAACATTTTGGTGAATGCAAATCTTCACAAAGCAATGAATTGGCTCTATATACCATTCCAAGCATTCAAGTGCTGAAAGATTTGGAAAAAAAACTTATTTTCATGTAAAAAGGGTTGGAAAAAAAAAATTGGTTGGGATAATTTACTGCTAGAGGGTGTTGCACAGCGACGCCTTTAAAGAAAACAATTAATATCTTTGTGGTTTGAGAATTTGTCAGGATTTGTTTGCATGTTGGAGGGTACAGTAAAAAAAATAGTTTAAGTAACATTGCATACAGAAATTACGCAGTTTTTTCATCAACCTTCAACAATGTCAATGTTACAAGTTTACTTTAATAGAAGTAGTATTACTATTATTATCATTACTATTATTTTTGCCATTGAGATAAAAGCGCTATTGCTCTTCGGTATCATAAGGCGATTCAAGGGGATAGGACTTAAAGTCGTATATCTCCTATTTTTTACCTTCTATTTTAGAAAAAAGGTGCTTGTAGTGTCTCCAAAGGGCCTCTGTCAATTATTACCGTGGAAAAGAATTCGGAATTGCTGATATGATTTCTCTTCCTAAACTTCTTCAGTATAACAGAGAAGACCGCAATCCAATCTACGGGATATGGATCGGACTTCACCAGACTGTGGCTGACGGGCCCTGGAAGAACTCTGACGATACCGACCAGGGTGATTTCTACAAATGGAGGCCTGTAGAACCCAACAACAGCTACTACCAGGGTGAACAGGTGGAAGACTGCGTCCACATCTGGCGCACTGGATCTGAATCCGATGATCAACAAACGTGGAATGACATGTACTGCAACGAAGTGATGTCCTTCGTCTGCAAGATGCCAGCGGACGGGGAGTCTTGCGAGTAATAAGTGGTCTCCATTTTCCTTTTGACTCCTCAACAGATTGAGGCTATCGACCACTTGCCCGACTGACGTCAACCATTCATCAATATTATCCATTTTGGGCGCTAGGTTATAACTCTATCTCTCTCTCTCTCTTTCTCTCTCTCTCTCTCTTTCTCATCCTACCCCTCTCTCTCTCCCTTTCTATATCTACCGGTCCCGACGGAAAAATGAATTGACTACTCTACATTATTTTGGCGGCGGGGTACCGAAAACTATTATATCCTATTTTATGCTAGCTTGACTTGTATGAAAGTAAATTAAACAAATCTCTTCTATGTGTCTCTTTTATTTAGGTCAACACGATTGTGTTTAATAAGTACTGCTTAAATTAGCATGATTTCATCTACTGAATAATGATGTGAGAAGAGGTCATTTATAGGCCTTTTACAAGCCTTATTTCTAAGCATGCAGTATATCTCTCTCTAATACAATAATTGTCTTAATCATTGCCGTCTTCTCGCTTCCTCCACCTGTTTTTTCTTCAAGACTTGCTTTTCTTCAGGAACCCTTCGTCCCATGACCATTGAATAACTTTCCTTTTTCTTTTGACAATTACAAAATATAATTACATTTGGGGGTAACACCATTGATAATCACACGAATATTTTTTAAAGAACACTGGCTGTACATACACCAGGGTATGTGCGGTGTGCGCTTGACTGTAGATGCGAAGGTCGAGGGTTCGAATCCCGACACGGCACTAATATCCTTTGGCAAGATATTTACCTGCACTTGCTACTCTCCACCCAGGTGTTAAATGGGTACCCGGTAGGATGCGAACGTTCATATGGTTGGACGAGCAAGTGTAAAATGGCGACTGGCTGGAATGCTCCCCAGGGAGTGGAAAATGTGCACACATTGTGTGCGGGTAAGCCTGAATCCGATGACCGGGGTAATAATATATCTGTAAAGCGCTTAGGCACATCGTTGGATCGGTGTATTGAGCGCTATATAAAAAAAACCGGATTATTATTATTATTATTATTAATCTTATCAATAGTAGAACCATCTCTGCAGTCAAGGTAGTAGCAGAAAATCGTGTAATAATAATAATATTCGGTTCTTGAATAGCGCATATCACATTTTATAACGTCTCTATGCGCTTCCAAAGAGCTTTGGAAATTATTACCCTATAGCTTTAGCTCCCGTAGCCGTAATCAGCGCACAGTGCATTTCAATCCTACCAGGTACCAGGTGTGGCAAATGTAGATTAATATGATCGAAAAAGGACATTAGTGCCGAACCGCGGACCTTGTGATCCACATTCCGGTGACGTATTGTTTTACTATAAATGATTCGTCCCTAAAACACGATCGCAGCTGCTTTCGGAAAATCAACCTAAGGTATTTTTCTTGGCCTGTTACGTCACCTTTTGAAATGTACGAACATTAAAAATGCTTATTACGTATTAAGAACATTATTTTCTATGGGGCATACAGTAGGGTATTGAAATTGCTCCTGATCAGTGATGATATTGCGAAAGTAGTTGCGATCGTGTTTCGAAAGAACGATATTTTATTTTCAACTGTTTTATCCTCTTTACTTTCTGACACAATTGGCTAATAATAATTACAACTTTAAACAATTAACAATTGTCTTGTTTGTTGTCCTTATTCGTTCATTTTCACCAGTCTGCTTTTCTATTTTGTTCTCCTTTCTTTTAGAGTAATTTTTTGTTAGCTTAGGATTTCCCTATACAAGGGCATTATAGATTATATTTTGAATTAGGCCTACTAACATCTTCATGACCAATTTAAGGTGCACGTGCCGAATGGTCCTTTGAATAGCTACTCAACAATAGGGGGTAATAAACCTTTTATTCGGCCCAATCCGCCAAAGGTCGGTGAGCAATCGTGCTGACGTCACTAGTACAACTTTGTCCGACTCACAGAAAGGTTACCCACGCATTAGATATAACCTAAGTTTTAATTTGACAACAAATAAGTCAGTAGTTCATTAAAGAAGATTGATTAATGCAGACCTAATCCAAAGCTGTGATTACCTATTATCATTAGAACCCTAACGTGATACATTCAAAGTCTGAAATTTATTCTTAGTAGAGTATAGTAGAGTAGAGTATAGGTGTAGGGACCTGTATATTTATTTGTGAAGCATACAGAGAGAGAGAGAAAGAGAGAGAGAGAGAGAGAGGGGCCGCGATGGCAAATGTGACTGAGGCATTAATCTAGAAATATGTCAAGGGAAGGTGTCCACCACGGCCATGATTTCTTTGAATGAGAAAGGGTTTCACATTTATTTTGCATTTTATAATGTTGTATGTAGCTAGAAGAAAGCATTTGGAAATGAGTTGGATTTTTTTCTGGATCTGGGCAATTAAATTTGAATATGATATTTGATTCTTCAGTCACACCAACAAAAGCGACACCAGGCTGACAACAGACCGAACAAACTACTTACAAAATTGGCAACAAAATTGGTTGATTTGGATTGGGTGTGGAGATGGTTCGGCGGTGTGACCGAGGTATAACAACAGCGATTTGTTGTCAAACTTTGCTCGACAACTTTTTTTTTGAAGCATAGAGGAGATTAAATAGATCTATATAGGGAGAAAGATATATATATAATGCGAAAGGAAATGAGAGAATATGGGTTTTGTGTCTTAAAGGGGCATGTTCCCCGTATTCCAGAGGGCGTTCAAAATACGTACGCGCTGGCGGACGGTGCTATAGCTGCCTATTGACACCAACAGAATACGGCTCTTACGCAGATGGCATGTTCCGATAACTACACTGGCGGGAACGTGCCCCTTTAAATCAAAGTTCCCCATGGCTGTCCTCACTTTCTGGAAGAGAGAGATTATATTTAAATTCAAAGCAATATCAGACGAACTTTTTGCTAAGTCGATCCTCCATTCCATTAAGCATGATAAAGACAGTTTACGCGTTAAAAGTTAAAATAATCTTGTCATTATAAATTCCCCCCCCCCTCTCTCACCCCTACCCAATCTCTCTCTAAAAGAATTTATCCAAATGTAAGGCGTACAATAGTTTACAAATTGGTTTTCTTGGTATATTTAATATCATAATTAGACTAAGTTGTGTATCTCTGCTTCTAAACGACTAAACCTTTTTTCCACGTTGCACAAATTGACATTGCACCCCAGCTTTGACCTTAATACTATGATTAGGTACTCAGGCATCTGTCCTTGAGCGGGGAGGCTATCTTTCATATTCATTTCATCTTCATTATATTTTTAAAAATAATTGTTTAAAACAGATTTTATTGATTGGAAGAATAAACCTAGTAGGGAACCATTATTTAATTAAATATTGTTCTCATACCTGGGTATGTATTTCGTACATAGACATTTTATTTAACATCATCAAAACCAGAATCCGGGGCTGTTTTGAATTTTCTTTTAGAATACAAATCTGTGGGTTTTATTTAACATCATCACGTGACATACTATTGGTCTAGATGGCGCCGCCTAAATCATGAATCTCCGCTTTTTAGAACAACAAAGGAGTATTAAACTAAAGTGATGATAGGGAGTCGCTAGATTTTTGGAAATTTTGAAATTTGGGGTGGTGCATTTTGCTACAAGCCGGGTTTATTGGCACCGATTCAACATCGCTTACATTTTAACAATGATAACATTGTTTTTAATTACTGTTTCTTCGATTTGTATTTTAATTTTTTTGTTTAATGTAAACATAGAAGGGGTTTATCTTTATAAATTGAACCCTTTCTTGCTTTAAATATAATGAATAATGTAGTTATTAATAATAGCAATGAGTTTTGGATACCAATTACGGAATTGAGGGATGAAAAATACACACCTTAAGAAATAAAGGAACAATAGTTTTTGATCAGTGTGTGTGCGTGTTAGGGAAAGTGAGAGTGAGACTGTGGGAAAGAAATAATGGGCAGATGTATGCGTGTGTGTATGTGTGTGCATGTGTTTAGTGCGTGTATGTGAGAGTGTGCGCGTGTGAGTGTGCGTGCGTGTGATTGTATGTGCGAGTGAGTTTGTGCTTGAATATGGGAGTCTGTATATCCCAAAATCAGATACATTTAATACAAGAAAAATACAAATAGTAATCAATATCTATGAAAACCCTCCCATCATTGAAGTTTCATGTGAGAAGTATCAAGGAAATTGTGGGTGCGATAAACGATTGTCAAGAGCCTTAAACAGTACGTCCCAGAAAAAACGAAACCGAGAATTATCGATACTTTTTTTCATTTGGCGGGCGGTATCTGAATTTCAAAAAGAAAATCACATTTCTAGAAAATTCATTTTCTGCCCTTTCATATGACACCTCAATTAGGAAAAATGAGCCAGCTGGAATAACAAAGTTCGGAGGAGATTTGTTTAGTAATCTGTTCTTTCAGTTTCAAGTTACATTTTTGACTGCTCTTCTTGGAGACCACCATGCACTTTGTCTTGGTATAGTTGATCTCTATAGTCCCATTCTCTCCCTTTGTTTTACAACTACATCCAGGAGTCTCTGGAGATCTTTCTCTGATTCAGAAAATAGAACAGTGTCATCAGCATATCTAATATTTGTGATTGAATGGCAACTCACTTGTATCCCATTTTCAGCCTCCAATTCTCTTAGAATGATTTCACTATACATATTGAACAGGTCCGGCGACATAACACAACACTGTCTGTTTTCCCGTCTGATGTTAATATATTCACTACACTCTCCTTCTACCCTGATGCATGCATACTGATTCCAATATAGACTTTGTAACAGTCTTAGATCGTTCGTATATAGCCTATATTAAGCTTTTTCAGCTCTTCAAAAAGTTCTGAATGTTTTACTTTATCAAAAGCCTTTGAATAATCAATCAAACACATGTACACATCCTTCTGCATTTCGACTGCTCTCTACGTTACATTTCTAACCACAAATATTGCATTTCTTGTGCCCGCATCCTTTACAAAACAAGATTGTTCTCTTCCGACCATGGGAGTTATTCTACTTCTAGCTCTCAAAAGCAAAATCATCAAAATAATCTTAGTGATATGCCAAATAAGGCTGATTGTCCTATATTGCTCACAATCCACGGCTCCCGGTTTCTTTGGGAGAGTAATGAAAATGGATCTGCCCAATCCATCTGGAAATGTTCCGTCATCATATATTGTGTTGATAATTTCTGTTAATCTATCGACACCGTATTCCTCTAATGCTTCAAACATGCGAACATTAAGTTTTGAAATGTTTTAACTAGATAACATTCAAACTAGGCACCTGAAATCTGCTTGGTATTGTAGACTTTGAAGTTCAAACATGATCATAATTTGAATGTCTTCTCTCCGCGGAAATTGTAACGTTAATATAGTCTCAAATGCCTGTACTTAATCATCACGTAGATTCTCTGTCAAGTACCAGTATTATATTTATTACAGGATAAACATAAAACAATAGTCTATATAGGAATTTTCAACATGTAGTCATGCTGCTAATACGCCATGTTACCTTTAGGTAGAATTTATTTGTCAGAGTTTGACAACAACTACTACAACGCAAGGGGTAAGAGGACAAATTTTAATTATTTTTTTTGGTCCCGAAATTTTAAAATTTGATCGATCGAAATTCCTTCCGTTGGGGGGGGGGGGGGGGGGGGGTAAGGTCATCTTTTTAAGGTCATCCATTAGAATAAAAAAAAAAAAAAAAAAAAAACTCAAAAGGGGGGGGGGGGGGGGGAGGGGAGTTTCCGAAAAACACACACATAAACAAAACTCAAGGGGGGGTTAAATCTACCCCCCCCCTGCGTACGCGCCTGCACCCAGGGATGAAAAGGAAATGGGCATTTGTCGACGGAAAAGAGGCACCCATCAGATTTTGATAGGGGCATTTATAAGACGTGAAAAGGGGCATTTATGAAAAAGGGATAGGCTCTTTATTAGAAAGGAAATTTGGGCAATTATCAAAGATGAAAAGTGGTAATTATGAGAAGGGGAATGGGGAACTTATAAGGAAAACGAGCATTTATTAGGAAGGAAAAGGGGGACGTGTTAAAATAAAAAAGGCATTAATAAGAGATGAAAAGAGCACTTATCAGGAGGGGAAGGGGTATTTGTCAAAGTAAAACGAGTATCTCTCAGAATTTAATAGGGTCATTTACAAGTGATGAAAAGGGGCACTTATGAGAATGAAAAAGAAATATTTTCATAGATGAAAAGGGGCATTTATGAGAAGGGAAAGGGGCACTTTTTAAATGGAGGCACTTATCATATGAAAAAGGGCACTTATTATAAAGGAAAGGGGGCACATGTGAAAATAAAAGGTGCGCTTATCCAAGTTAAAAGGGGGTAGCTATTAAAAGGGGGAGAGTCACTTTTTACAAAGGAAAAGGGAAACTTGTCAAAGCAAAAGGGAACCTCTCAGATTTGAATAGGGCAATTATCAGCGGTGAAGAGGGCGCTTATCAAAAGTGAAAAGGGGCGCTTCTTGTACCTAAAAAGAGGGAACCTACTAGAGTTTAAAACAGGCACTTATCAGAATGGAAAATGGACACTTATTGCAAAGGAAAATGGGAACTTGTCAAAGGAAAAGGGGTACGTTTCAAAATAAAAGGGGCACTTATCAGTGGTGGAAAGGGGAAGGGGCACTTTTATAAATTAATAGGTGCACCTGTCAAAGCAAAAGGAGCACTTTTCTTATGCAAAAAGGGGCACTTTTAGGGTACTTGAAAAAGTCGGAGGGCACTGTGACCCCCTGCCCCCCCCCCCCCCCCGGAGCGTCGCCTCTGACTGTGCAAACTGGAAATGGTGTTCAATTCGTCAGATATTGTGCTGTATATATTCATACCAAGTAATATGCCATCGTTCCTTAAAATAGCCATGAAATTTGGGTAAGAGTGAAGGTATTTCAGTACGAAAGTGTGTTGTAAGTAAATGTATTTGAAGACATTTTCAAGATCGTCTGTGGATTAACAATAATGTATCAGCATGAATGACGTAATTATGACTGGCTGATACCATACGTATCAACGAATTCCAACGTATCAACTCATCATATTTGCAGTATAATCATAATTTGGAATGCTTGTTCATCATTATTTTGCTATAAAAGCCGTAACAATACAACGTAATACGCTGTTAATACAATCGTCACTTTTCCTCCATAAAATAACCCGATGCATGGGATGTATTTTACTTTTTTCCTTTTAATTTATGTAATACCATTCTTATAGATACATTTTTTCTCAACGGTGTTCGAATATTCGGTCACAAATATTGTCTTAAGGCATTATGTTTATTTCACAGTGAATGAGTTGGATAGGTTGGAAAAAGAAATTTGAAATTAAGTCAATGTGCTAAGTGTACTTAGCTTTTTATATGAGCAGTTTCTCAAGTGGAAATCTGCATGACTTGTAATACTTTTTAAGTTCAAGCTAGTAAAATGTGCTATATACAACTGATCATTTCAAGCAGATTATGTACCATATACGATCAAACTCAAGTTGTCACAATGTTTCTGGAAAGTTATTTGTTACGTTTTTATAAATGGACAAGTTTTAAAATTGTTTCGTTTGATCTCAGATGGATATTTCTTTGATGTTAAAAACATATATGTTATGTTCTGATATTGCCTTCAGAAATATAGTTTTTAAGGCGTTGCATACGGCATTTGGTTGTACATTGTTTGTGAATTTTAATAACTCAATAACAATAAGTACGGTATAGGCCTAGGTAAAGATAGATAGATTTTGAAAAAGAACGTCATTGACTTTTACAGTAGCACAAGACTTAATAAGTTAAATCATGGGGTAGCTCTTATTTTGTATCGTCTTCATATCGGAAAGGAGGGCATGAAAGGGACGTTTAAACCTTAGAATATGCCTTTCACAATAGTCCCGCAAGGAGAAGGAGAATCTTTTCATATAGGTTCAATTGGGTTTCGTTTCCAGCTGATCTAGCTCAATTTTGGGGATCATATTGCTCCGATTGTCTCATTTTCGCTCGCGTGAACATTGCCAGCACAAACAACTGACCTCTACCTCCTGGACGGATCATCGCCCATTCCCATTCACTATACGTACGTACTAAAAGGCTGTATTGTCTGACCGTCTTCATGAATATTCATGTTTTTGCTAAACTCGGCAAAATGTTTGCTTTTACTAAATGGAAAAATGATGGTGGGGGTTGGATGAAATGGACATAATGAACCAAGCAGAAGTGATCTATGACAATTCATGCTTCTTATCCTTCGTGTGCTTGACTTATAATCTTCAAATCGCTTGGCAAACTGAGTCCAAAATTCGATTTGTTTCACATGTGTACTATAGGCAATGACGAGCTTGCAACCTGTTTTGATCAAATTACGGTGGGTGAACTTTCAAAAGTCAATGGGACATGACTCACATGAGGGTTCCAATGAAAGAGCTAGTGATAACGTAAGTCGGGGTGGATGTGCTTTACGTTTAAACACAACATGAATTTTTAACGATTTTTTGTGTACAATTCCGTAGGCTAACATGTATGGCTGCTGACTCTGACGATAGGGGGCGTTGTGAAATGAGACTTAACGGAACTGTATGTGGGATTTGTAGGGCCATGCATTGTGGTTCAAGGCATGGCCCTACAGAGAAACTTTTCCTGTTGGGGACCGAGGGGAAGTGCAATAAATGATTTATAATTTATTGCATTTTTTGTGTGTGTATTTGTAGGGGCGGCCCCGTACCCTAGCCCCCGCTGCGTATAGTCATGATTCAGTGGCTAAGCAATGGCCTCGTCACTGTGAGACCCCAGGATAAAAACCGTATCGATCAGCTATTTCAGTGCCCTTTTGTGAGACAATAATCCTTATTACTATCAGTTATGACTTAAAGTCCCCTAGTTCACCCACCTTAGTAACACACACATGATTTAGCAGTCACGCAAAACAAACACACGCAAATTATTATTCAATAAAATCTGAGAATGTATACTTTTATTTAGATCTTTTAGGAATAAATCATTGTCAAAATCATTCCATAAATTTGGGTAAAATTAATTATTCCACCATAATGACGAACAGTGTACAAATAAATGTTATCACTGTTAAAATGTAAGCGATATTGAATCGGCGCCATTAATCCCGGCTTTGTAGCGAAATGCTCCACCCCAAATCAAAATAATCTAGCGTCTCCCCAGCAATCTCTTTACTTTAACACTCCTCTGTCGCTCTGAAAAGCGGAGACTCATGATTTAGACAGCGCCATCGACACCGATAGTATGTCACGTGATGGTTGTGTTAAAACCCACAGATTCAGTTTTATTTTTAAAGATAATTCAAAACACCAACGGATTCTGGTTTTGATGATGACAAATAAAATATCTATGTACGAAGTAGGCTACATACCCAGAAACGAGAAAAATAATGAATCACTAATGCCTCACTTGGTTTATTCTTCCAATTAATGAAATCTATTTATTTATCTATAAAGATGAAATAAATATGATAGATAGCCTCCCCACAATGTATGTTAGCTGCTGTAGCTACTTGCTCCCTCTATATAGAAAACTTCCCCAATCGGTGCCTGTTGGTCCCCCATGATCCTCTATTTCTTATGTTAGTTGAGAGCTGAGTTAATGAGATAGCCACCTGTCAGTGACCTCGCTGTGTGGTCTAATCCCTTCTGGCCCAGTAGTATTGACGGTCTTCAAAACCAAAACAATATATTAATCCTTTTTTCTGCATGTTCTGATGCATGCTTGGTATAGTCGACATAAAGATGAATTGGTTAACATGAGGAAGGGAAACTATGCAACAGAGAACACTCTACAACATGGTATAGTACCATGTTACCTTACATCACTGCAATCAGACACTACTTTTCCCTATTCAATATTGTGTTTCTGAAAAAAATAAACTAAAAATTATACTAAATTATATTCATTTTGACATGGTTGAAATGCATCTAATACTAATCACCTTACACTGGTACACACATTTGAATATAGCCGAGATGAAAAGATACAAAATACATGGCATTTCTCCTTATAATTCATTAAAAAAGATTAAATGTACATATATTGTAGTTTATTCTAACTTATTATCATTATCATTATCATCATCACCTAAATATACAGTATGTGGTCCCCAAGCAAGCATTATCATGCATTACCATTTGCCGTGAAATGATGAAACTTGCCCATTGAAATTTGGATCTTAAAATTGTATTTAACAAGTTTTTATTTGTGTGTGCATGAATAAGTCCACATGGACACCTGATCATGCTAATTATATGAATAAAAATTCCATCATCGGTTAATATTATTTCTTCAAACATGAAGAAATAGTACTGGCGGTTTAAAAAACAAACACATAACACCTGATATTAAGGAGTGTTGAACCAACACTTGCATGAAACTATTGAGGACGGGTGCCTCTGGTTAGGTACACTTGAAGCCAGGGCTCAAATTAAATTTTTGTCCATGGAGGCTCTTCACCCCGAAAAAGATCCCCCGTGACTCTTCTCACGGGGACTCTTTAAGTGCTGACGGGGGCTCTTATTTTAATACAAATTCCCATTGGATTGGTACCAATGAAACTCCTAAATTCCTTCGTATTGTATCATTATCATTTATTTAAGTCGGCATTTGCCCTCTTAGAAATTTACTTGTTACATAGCTGTATACTTTTATCCCCGTAAACAGTGGCGGATCCATGGGGGGGCAGCTCCCGCCCCCCCCCCCCCCTGGGAAAAAAGAAGGGGGGAAGGGGAAAGATTTTTTTTTTTTTAAAGAAAGTGTTCCTTTCCCACTTGTATCACAGAGAAACAACAGTTTAAGTTAAGTCTAATGTTAACGTTAATTTGTCATTAAATGTAGATTACAGCCCTTGGCCTTAGGCCTAATTTAGGTCGTAACTGTTACTGTTTGAAAATAAAAAGTTAAAAAGTAAAATTAGACAGTTTTCATGGTTAGACCAAGTAATTGAGAAAAAAAAGTTTACCCGTCAATGAGACCAGGTCAATCAATCTTCTAGATCCATTATTAGGGTCTAACGTTAGAAGATATAAGGTAGATGCAGGCGCGGATCCAGCGGGGGTGAGCGGGCCTTGCCCCCCCCCCCCCTTTACGCAAAAAAAGAGAGAGAGAGAGAGAGAGAGAGAGAGAGAGAGAAGAAGAAAAAGAGGGGAAGGGAAAAGGGAGAGAAAGGGAAAGAAAAAAGAGGAAGAAGAAAAGAAAAGGGGGAAGAAGGAGATCGGGGGAGGGGCCTTGCCTCCAAGGCTGTTGCTCTCCCCCCCCCCCCAAATAAAACAAAATAAGAGAGAAGGAAGGAAGGAAATGAAAAAAAAAGGAAAAGAGGAGATAAAGGGGAAGGAAAATTGAGGAAGAAGTAAAGAAAAGAAGGGGGATATCAGTTGCAATTTTCCCGCCAACAAGTTGCGGATGGGGGTGGGGCAAAAGGCTTTTGCCTCTCCCCCCCCCCCCGCCCCGCTAAAAGAAAGAGAGAGAAGGAAGGAAAAGGAAAAGAGGAGAGCTAAAAGGGACAAAAAAGAAGAAGAAGAAAAAAAAGGGTGAAAAGAATTTTGATTCGGTGTTCGAGTAGAATTCTGTGAGATGATGATATACTTTCTCGTAGCTTGATGTGACGAAGTGTCTCTACCCAGCTATCTGTTGATAGTGTTATAGAATATAGAAGCCTGAAATGACCTTCTGCTCGAAACCGACAAGTCACCGTATTAAAATTAAATTGCAAATAGTGTTCAACAACACGATGTTGGATGAAACTTTCTAATATTCGAAGATATATGACCTTCTGACCATATTGTTTCATTATTTTTCATTCAATCAATCAACGTCAAATAACTGATTTATCATCGCTCTTCAATTTATTATTTCACCTTTGAATGTACTTTTATTCTTATGCATCACGAAAGAACACTGTATTGGATTCTTCAATGTTTGTTTTGATTAATTTCCTCCCCTTTCCTTCTCCCTGTTTAATACTGATAAATTTTTCAGTTGTTCTTAATCAAGGCAAAATATTATTTTCATATTTTCTTTATGCAAGACATTGAGAGAGAGAGAGAGAGAGAATATGAATAAGTGAGAATTATCGAGTACAACTATGAATTGCATCCTTTTCAATATTATTTAATTCGCTGAAAATATTCCGAATATGAATATGATAAATCCACACAATACACCAACGCTGTTCAACGCATCCAACGCTCCAACCATAGCTCATATACCAATGCACCATATTTATCAAATATGAGAAGGTTTTAAAATGAAATTTGAAGAAAAATCAAATTTACAATGCACTGACAGGCATCAGATGAAATCATGAATTCTCTGTGACTGGCTTCCCAATAAACAAAATCACGTGAAAATCACGTCAATATCAAGGTATCGACTTGAGGAGGGTTACGTTCTTCAAACACCGGACATTAACGTAAATGTGTTAATACGTTTTTTGCATTAGGTAACTTAAAACACACGTACACTCAATCACGCAATTGTCACTGCAATATCACCATTATAATAACGTGATTATCCCTACCTTGGAGACCATGGTTTGTAAACCTAATACTCCCGTGTTTGTTTGGTTATGAAATTACATCTTCATACACGAAATTATCGCGTCACAGAAACACGTGAAGCGTTAGTGATAGTTTTAGTCAAAATATCTGCGTGAAATTCACGTGAATATTACGAGGCTGACTTGAGATGAATCATGTTCTTCATTCACGTGAAATTTACGTGGAAGAGGAAGTATGTTACTGTAACCCGCCTTCAACCCAATAATTACGCAAATGTTACACAATAAATGAGCCAAAATAATGACGTTCTCATCCCGTTTCTGAATATCGTGTCTTGGATCTTCCATAATTACGTCCAGGCGCGCCGGAAGCAGTTTGGGATTAGAGGGTGTTTGGGTGGGGGGGGGGGGGGGGGGGGTGCAAACATCCCAGAAGAGAAAGCTAGTTGCAACTAGTCCAGTTGATGAACCATTTAATGCCAACTGGTAACCCTGGAAATTGAAATGGGCTAAATGATCCAGTTGATCCAGGCCAGTTATAATTCAACTGGTCTAGCTGAGCCATTAGAACCATTTGGTAAAACTTCCAACCAGTTGAACAGCAACAATACTTCAATACTGGTACGTCTGTATTTCCAATGTAAGGGCATTGGTAATAAGTAGACTTACATAATTGAATTAATCGAAAAAAAATCGTATACTTGTACTTTATTGAAATTATTTTAGTTCACAGTTAATGTTTCCCTTATTCATGTTTAACTATTTATACGAAGTAGCGAAATGTCCTAATAACTGGTAATTTATATTTGTAGTATTTTCGAAATGAATTGCATATAACTAAATCATCAGTAATTAAGAAATATGCTGTAAATTCAGATAAATTGTTTAAAAAACATAGATCTGCACGCACCCTATATTCAATATGCAAATGAATTGGTGTCAGCTGGGTCAACTCGAAATATGCCAACGCTCAGTCATCAACTGGTGCAACTGGAAATATGCACACTCCAGTTATCAACTGGTGCAATGAAATATGCCAACAGTCAGTTATCAGCTGGTGAACATAGAAATATGCCAACAGTCACGGGATTATCACCACGGAACTTAAATGGTAACTGTGAAACCATCAAGACACCCAAGAATAACTCATTTTCACACATGGAAAACACGGAATACCCAGCTTATATTAATAATCCGTTTGAGTCACGTGATCATCACCGCGGAACTGCTGGCAACTTTGACTACGATTTAAATAGGTGTTTTAAGACACCTAATAATGACTAATTTTTCACACCTAAAAGTCACGTCTGACATGCTTAGATCAATAATCCGTTTGAGTCACGAGATCATCACCGCGGAACTTATGGCAACTTTGACTACCATTTAAAAAGGTGTTTTAAAACACTTAATAATTACTAATTTTCACACCTACATATCACGTTTTCACAGCTTAGATTAGTAATCAGCTTGAGCCACGTGATCATAACCAAGAAATTTATGGTAACTTTGAAACCTTTTAAAAAGGTGTGTAAGACACCTCAGAATTACTAGTTGAATATAACCAGAGACTCACGGACAGAACAATAAGACGATTAGCCGGTGTAAGTAACGTGATTATTACCATCAACCTTGGATAACCTGTGAAACCAATCAAAAAAAGTGCTTACAAGACCAAATAATTACGTATTTATCGCCACCATCGGTTAACTGACAAAAAACTCGTTGCTTGGTCAAGTGGTTTTTTGGTCATAAACACTTGATTTACAGAGGTAAGTGGAATCACGTTACTCCAGTCGCGTGATAAACTGGTGGTTTTTAGGTTAGATGAAAACGTGAACAGGAGTACCTTTTTAGTTTAAATGAAGGCACGTGTCGATAACGTTTAAATCTAGTTCAAAAGGCACTATACTTTAAAATCACTTAAAATACACTCCCAAAAGAGGTTACTTTTTGGTGTTCTGTTTATTGGGTTAGCACTAGTTTCTGAGGGACCAGTCACTGAAGAGGAGATAAAGGGAAGGAAAATTGAGGAAGAAGTAAAGAAAGGAAGGGGGATATCAGTTGCAATTTTCCGCCCCCCCCCCCTGGGAAAAAGAAGGGGGAAAAAGGGGGAAAGACTTTTTTTTGTGAAAAAAGTGTTCCTTTCCCACTTGTATCACAGAGAAACTACAGTTTAAGTTTAGTCTATTATGTTAACGTTAATTTGTTATTAAAATGTAGAGTACAGCCCTTGGCCTTAGGCCTTAGGCCTAATTTAGGTTTTAACTGTTACTGTTTGAAAATCTAAAGTAAAATTAGACGGTTTTCAAGGTTAGACCAAGTAATTGAGAAGAAAAAAAATTACCCGTCACTGAGGCCAGGTCAATAAATCTTCTAGATCCATTATCAGGGTCTAACGTTAGTAGATATAAGGTAGATGCAGGCGCGGATCCAGCGGGGTGCGCAGGCCTTGCCCCCCCCCCCCCCCCCGCCTTCCGCGAAAGAGAGAGAGAGGGAGAGAGAGAGAAGGAAAAGAGGGAAAGCGAAAGAGGAGAGAAAGGGAAAGAAAGAAGAGGAAGAAGAAAAGAAAAGGGGGAAGAAGGAGATGGGGGGGGGGGGGCTTGCCTCCAAGGCTGTTGCTTCCCCCCCCAAATAAAACAAAATAAGAGAGAAGGAAGGAAGGAAATGGAAAGAAAAAAGGAAAAGAGGAGATGAAGGGAAGGAAAATTGAGAAAGAAGTAAAGAAAAGAAGGGGGATATCAGTTGCAATTTTCCCGCCAACAAGTTGCGGATGGGGGTGGGGCAAAAGGCTTTTGCCTCCCCCCCCCCCCCCCCCGCCCCGCTAAAAGAAAGAGAGAGAAGGAAGGAAAAGGAAAAGAGGAGAGCTAAAAGGGACAAAAAAAGAGGAAGAAGAAAAAAAAGGGTGAAAAGAATTTCGATTCGGTGTTCGAGTAGAATTCTGTGAGATGATGATATACTTTCTCGTAGGTTGATGTGACGAAGTGTCTCTACCCAGCTATCTGTTGATAGTGTTATAGAATATAGAAGCCTGAAATGACCTTCAGCTCGTAACCGACAAGTCACCGCATTAAAATTAAATTGCAAATAGTGTTCAACAACACGATGGTGGATGAAACTTTCTAATATTCGAAGATATATGACCTTCTGACCATATTGTTTCATTATTTTTCATTCAATCAATCAACGTCAAAGAATTGATTGATCATCGCTCTTCAATTTATTATTTCACCTTTGAATGTACTTTTATTCTTATGCATCACGAAAGAACACTGAATTGGATTCTTCAATGTTTGTTTTGATTAATTTTCTCCCCTTTCCTTCTCCCTGTTTAATACTGATAAATTTTTCAGTTGTTCTTAATCAAGGCAAAATATTATTTTCATATTTTCTTTACGCAAGACATTGAGAGAGAGAGAGAGAGAGAGAGAATATGAATAGGTGAGAATTATCGAGTACAACTATGATTTGTATCCTTTTCAATATTATTCAATTCGCTGAAAATATTCCGAATATGAATATGATAAATCCACATAATACACCAACGCTGTTCAACGCATCCAACGCTCCAACCATAGCTCATATACCAATGCACCATATTTATCAAATATGAGAAGGTTTTAAAATGAAATTTGAAGAAAAATCAAATTCACAATGCACTGACAGGCATCAGATGAACTCATGAATTCTCTGTGACTGGCTTAGCACTAGTTTCTGAGGGACCAGTCACTGAAGAGGAGATAAAGGGAAGGAAAATTGAGGAAGAAGTAAAGAAAGGAAGGGGGATATCAGTTGCAATTTTCCGCCCCCCCCCCCCCCTGGGAAAAAGAAGGGGGAAAAAGGGGGAAAGACTTTTTTTTGTGAAAAAAGTGTTCCTTTCCCACTTGTATCACAGAGAAACTACAGTTTAAGTTTAGTCTATTATGTTAACGTTAATTTGTTATTAAAATGTAGAGTACAGCCCTTGGCCTTAGGCCTTAGGCCTAATTTAGGTCGTAACTGTTACTGTTTGAAAAACTAAAGTAAAATTAGACGGTTTTCAAGGTTAGACCAAGTAATTGAGAAGAAAAAAATTACCCGTCACTGAGGCCAGGTCAATAAATCTTCTAGATCCATTATCAGGGTCTAACGTTAGTAGATATAAGGTAGATGCAGGCGCGGATCCAGCGGGGTGAGCAGGCCTTGCCCCCCCCCCCCCCCCCCCGCCTTCCGCGAAAGAGAGAGAGAGGGAGAGAGAGAGAAGGAAAAGAGGGAAAGCGAAAGAGGAGAGAAAGGGAAAGAAAGAAGAGGAAGAAGAAAAGAAAAGGGGGAAGAAGGAGATGGGGGGGGGGGCTTGCCTCCAAGGCTGTTGCTTCCCCCCCCCCCCAAATAAAACAAAATAAGAGAGAAGGAAGGAAGGAAATGGAAAGAAAAAAGGAAAAGAGGAGATGAAGGGAAGGAAAATTGAGAAAGAAGTAAAGAAAAGAAGGGGGATATCAGTTGCAATTTTCCCGCCAACAAGTTGCGGATGGGGGTGGGGCAAAAGGCTTTTGCCTCCCCCCCCCCCCGCCCCGCTAAAAGAAAGAGAGAGAAGGAAGGAAAAGGAAAAGAGGAGAGCTAAAAGGGACAAAAAAAGAGGAAGAAGAAAAAAAAGGGTGAAAAGAATTTCGATTCGGTGTTCGAGTAGAATTCTGTGAGATGATGATATACTTTCTCGTAGGTTGATGTGACGAAGTGTCTCTACCCAGCTATCTGTTGATAGTGTTATAGAATATAGAAGCCTGAAATGACCTTCAGCTCGTAACCGACAAGTCACCGCATTAAAATTAAATTGCAAATAGTGTTCAACAACACGATGGTGGATGAAACTTTCTAATATTCGAAGATATATGACCTTCTGTCCATATTGTTTCATTATTTTTCATTCAATCAATCAACGTCAAAGAATTGATTGATCATCGCTCTTCAATTTATTATTTCACCTTTGAATGTACTTTTATTCTTATGCATCACGAAAGAACACTGAATTGGATTCTTCAATGTTTGTTTTGATTAATTTTCTCCCCTTTCCTTCTCCCTGTTTAATACTGATAAATTTTTCAGTTGTTCTAAATCAAGGCAAAATATTATTTTCATATTTTCTTTATGCAAGACATTGAGAGAGAGAGAGAGAATATGAATAGGTGAGAATTATCGAGTACAACTATGAATTGTATCCTTTTCAATATTATTCAATTCGCTGAAAATATTCCGAATATGAATATGATAAATCCACATAATACACCAACGCTGTTCAACGCATCCAACGCTCCAACCATAGCTCATATGCCAATGCACCATATTTATCAAATATGAGAAGATTTTTAAATGAAATTTGAAGAAAAATCAAATTCACAATGCACTGACAGGCATCAGATGAACTCATGAATTCTCTGTGACTGGCTTAGCACTAGTTTCTGAGGGACCAGTCACTGAAGAGGAGATAAAGGGAAGGAAAATTGAGGAAGAAGTAAAGAAAGGAAGGGGGATATCAGTTGCAATTTTCCGCCCCCCCCCCCCTGGGAAAAAGAAGGGGGGAAAAGGGGGAAAGACTTTTTTTTGTGAAAAAAGTGTTCCTTTCCCACTTGTATCACAGAGAAACTACAGTTTAAGTTTAGTCTATTATGTTAACGTTAATTTGTTATTAAAATGTAGAGTACAGCCCTTGGCCTTAGGCCTTAGGCCTAATTTAGGTCGTAACTGTTACTGTTTGAAAAACTAAAGTAAAATTAGACGGTTTTCAAGGTTAGACCAAGTAATTGAGAAGAAAAAAATTACCCGTCACTGAGGCCAGGTCAATAAATCTTCTAGATCCATTATCAGGGTCTAACGTTAGTAGATATAAGGTAGATGCAGGCGCGGATCCAGCGGGGTGAGCAGGCCTTGCCCCCCCCCCCCCCCCCGCCTTCCGCGAAAGAGAGAGAGAGGGAGAGAGAGAGAAGGAAAAGAGGGAAAGCGAAAGAGGAGAGAAAGGGAAAGAAAGAAGAGGAAGAAGAAAAGAAAAGGGGGAAGAAGGAGATGGGGGGGGGGGCTTGCCTCCAAGGCTGTTGCTTCCCCCCCCCCCAAATAAAACAAAATAAGAGAGAAGGAAGGAAGGAAATGGAAAGAAAAAAGGAAAAGAGGAGATGAAGGGAAGGAAAATTGAGAAAGAAGTAAAGAAAAGAAGGGGGATATCAGTTGCAATTTTCCCGCCAACAAGTTGCGGATGGGGGTGGGGCAAAAGGCTTTTGCCTCCCCCCCCCCCCGCCCCGCTAAAAGAAAGAGAGAGAAGGAAGGAAAAGGAAAAGAGGAGAGCTAAAAGGGACAAAAAAAGAGGAAGAAGAAAAAAAAGGGTGAAAAGAATTTCGATTCGGTGTTCGAGTAGAATTCTGTGAGATGATGATATACTTTCTCGTAGGTTGATGTGACGAAGTGTCTCTACCCAGCTATCTGTTGATAGTGTTATAGAATATAGAAGCCTGAAATGACCTTCAGCTCGTAACCGACAAGTCACCGCATTAAAATTAAATTGCAAATAGTGTTCAACAACACGATGGTGGATGAAACTTTCTAATATTCGAAGATATATGACCTTCTGTCCATATTGTTTCATTATTTTTCATTCAATCAATCAACGTCAAAGAATTGATTGATCATCGCTCTTCAATTTATTATTTCACCTTTGAATGTACTTTTATTCTTATGCATCACGAAAGAACACTGAATTGGATTCTTCAATGTTTGTTTTGATTAATTTTCTCCCCTTTCCTTCTCCCTGTTTAATACTGATAAATTTTTCAGTTGTTCTAAATCAAGGCAAAATATTATTTTCATATTTTCTTTATGCAAGACATTGAGAGAGAGAGAGAGAATATGAATAGGTGAGAATTATCGAGTACAACTATGAATTGTATCCTTTTCAATATTATTCAATTCGCTGAAAATATTCCGAATATGAATATGATAAATCCACATAATACACCAACGCTGTTCAACGCATCCAACGCTCCAACCATAGCTCATATGCCAATGCACCATATTTATCAAATATGAGAAGATTTTTAAATGAAATTTGAAGAAAAATCAAATTTACAATGCACTGACAGGCATCGGTTGAAATCATGAATTCTCTGTGACTGGCTTAGCACTAGTTTCTGAGGGACCAGTCACTGAAGAGGAGATAAAGGGAAGAAAAATTGAGGATGAAGTAAAGAAAAGAAGGGGGATATCAGTTGAAATTTTCCCGCCAAAAAGTTGCGGATCGGGATGGGGTAGGGCAAAAGGCCTTTGCCTCCCTCCGCCCCCGCTAAAAAGAGAGAGAGAGAAAGAAGGAAAAGGAAAAAAAGGAGAGCTAAAAGGGACCAAAAGAGAGGAAGAAGAAATTGTCCCACCCCCCCCCCCCCAGCAAACCTAAAAGAGAGAGAAGGAAGGGAAGGGAAAGGGAAAGAGAAAGAAAAAAGGTAGGGGAAATCAATTGCCAACAAAGTGTAAATCAGGAGGGGGCTCGGGGGAAATAAAATTCAAACGTGGTTTATTTCTAATTCCATAACGGTGGTTTACACATAATGCTGAAATTACATAATTTTCCTAGATTTTTAGTAAATTATACTTTTTGATGCGTTTGTTGTAAAATGAAAAATTCCTAAATTTACAGTCATGCAAGAAATATGCTTCTTGAGATGCATAGGGGCCTACCCGCCAGGGCCCGCGAAACGGCGGGGATCAGAAGCCTCGAGGTCCCTCCCCCCCCCCCCCCCCCTCCACTTTTTTTTAAAATCATATAAAGAGAAATGGAAAGAAAGAGAGCAAGAAAGAAAAATTAGTTAACTGCCAGTGTCACAACAAAATAAGGTATTAAACGTAATTAAACGCCTAAAACCCCGGAGCTTCCGGGGCTCCGGTCCTGGACCCAACCGAGGGCCCTAAGGCGGGCCCCTTGGTACTCATCTGACCGTAATTTAGTGCCTAAAACCCTTGAGCCGAGTCGAGAACGGTACAGCGAATCGTCTTCTTTCTTTAATAAATTTAATGAACCGTCAAAGCTTTCGCGCTTCGCGCGGGGGGGGGGGGGGGGGTGGAACCTGTATCTCCGTTGGGTCATGAAATGAACAGAACATGTACGGTTTTCAGTATCAAGTTTCCCTAATAAGTCATTAACAACGCTAAATGTGTATATAGTTTAATCTTTAATCTTATTTATCAATTTAAATCATTGGGCATTCAATTGCATTATATAGTTGTTTTCTTTTGATTTGCCTTGACTTTTGAAAGGGATTGCCTCTTCATAAAATTTCCCAGGTAGAAAAACTATGTAGAGGAATTGATATAGCACAATATTTTCATTACAGAACATTTCTTTGAACAAAAATCGTCCAGATTAGGCTGTAATATTATTACATAAAATCGTTGAAATAAGTGTAGCGGCCGTTGACATTTATATGAGATATTATTAATATATATTAAAATACAAGGGACCAAGATCTAAATTCAACAATCATTAAGATCATCAAAGTCTATCCTGTGCTCATTCATTTAAATGTCGGCTGCCGCAAGCTAAGGACAATACAACTTTGTCAGAAAAAAACAGATGAAACATGAATCATGAAAAATATTGCCAAGATGAAGATAAGTGTTAAAAAATACTGATGCTGCTGGAAGCAGATCTTCACCGCCCTCACAAGGGATGAAAACTCATATTTTATACTTTCAAATTAAATCAAACTATAAATACATGATATGCTTTTTAGATTGCTACGTTATGTTTGTAAAGTGTTGTGATATAAATTTACTTCATATGCTTTCAGATAAAGATCAAACTGATGAATATTTTCTATGATGGTTAGTTAGCCTTACCAACACTTCGCATTACCTTTAATTCCTATTGTGATTAGATTAGAATGACATGAACTTTTCTCATTTATAATTTCGGCTAGGTATATGTAAAGCTATTTTTTCTCGATTACAAGTAATTCGGTACAAAAATCGAAGGAAAATTATGAAACTACTTGATTCGATTAAATCTCAGTTTTAGTATTTGCGTGTTTCAATGGAAGTTCCACAACTACAATTGGGATCATTTTGAAAACTTTTCTGCTTAGCCATGAATAACTTAAAATCATTAATAGTTACTTCTTGAACTTCTAAGGATCTCACGATTTGATGATTTGAAAATTTCATTAGGTACCAGCTTATAAGTTTGGTACCACATCACCGTCGACATTAGAGTTCTATCATTCCCTTTGCATAAATCATATGGTCTTTTTGAACATAGAATAACATTTAACAAAAATCAGAATAAAATAAAATGCAAACTTGTCGTAGATTCTTTCCTTTGAAACATCAACGTTCATGTTACAGTTCCACCAGATTCACTGTCATAGACAATCTTATAAAAATATCCGTTTATGGAATTTTAATTGGGATGTGCATGGGCATAAAGAAAAGAAGAAAATTAAGTCAATGTGCTAATTGTGCATAACTTTTAAATCAGCAGTTTCTCAAGTAGAGATCTGCATATATTCTTGATTTGATTGATTTGATTTGATTTATTTATTTCTGTTTGATTTTCTTTTTCTTTTGCATTTTTACAAATTATATAACAAACAAAACGTTGCAAATTTTACACATTTCAAAAGAATATAATGTCGAATAAAGAAACTAATCAAAAACATCAAATTAGTAAATGTGCTACAACCTATCATTTCATGCGTATTATGTACCACATACGATCCAATTTATTGAAGTAGGCACAATGATTCTGGAAAATTATTGGTAACATTTGGGGGGGGGGGAGGGGGGGTAGTGAACACTATTTTTTTTTTTTTTTTGCTCCCAAAAATTTGAAAATCGCGTCGGCCTAAAATTCGCTGAATGGGGGGGGGGGGGGGGGGGGGGGGGGGGGGGGGGGGGATGGTGAGCACTTTTTTTTTTTTGGCCCTCGAAAATTTGAAAAAATTGCATCCCCCCCCCCCCCTTGAGCGCCAAGGGGGGGGGGGGCATCTCCAAAAAAAGAGTAAAATTAACGTTTAAAAAGTTTTAAAAAAAACATTTTTTTTCTCCCAGGTCCCCCCCCCCCCCCCTCCCCCTGGATCCACCATTGGTCACTCCCTACCATCTAAATCGTCTGACAATAGCCGTTTGCGTATCGTTGGACTGTCGCGAATCTTTTCATAAAGGTTCAATATGGGTTTTCCTTTCCAGCTGATCTAGCTCAATTTTTTTACCACTGAGTGGGCATCTGGCGGCAACTCCAATCGCATAAAAAAAACGTCTGGCATCGTCCATTCATGTACCTCAAGACTACGGCGAATCTTCTCATATGAGTTTCATAAGGTTTCCTTTACAGCTGATCTAGCGAAATTTCGGGGATCGGGGCTCTTTAGGGGCGTCTGGGAGGCACTCCCCACCACTTAAATCGTCTGACAGTGTTCATTTGTGTATCTGTGGACTCTGCCTAACAATTTTCCATTGGTTTCATGGGGTTTCCTTTCCAGCTGATCTAGCTCATTTTTTGACCTCTTTGGGGGCGTCTGGCAGACACCTCCCACCACTTAAAACGTCTTGCCCATTCCTGTTTCTCGAGATTACGGCTAATCTTCTCATATGGGTTTCATATGGTTTCTTTTCCAGCTGATCTACTTCAATTTTTGACCACTTTGGAGCCTCGCCCTGGCCACACCCACCACTAAGGACATGGCAGACTTTCAATTCATTATATAGGGCTATGCGATCTTTTACATCCGTGTACATGAAAATTGGTTTCCTTTCCAGCTAGGTTGACCCCCCCCCCCCCCCCCCCCCCCCCCCCCCCCCCCCCCCCCCCCCCCCTGGCTCCCGGACGAATCAGTCTAATGTACTTACTGCCGGCGTGGAAAAAAGCGCGTGCGCTATTACTGTCGACGTGGATAAAAGCGCATGAGCTTTCCGCAACACGTTTTCGTCATCTTTGCACCTAAATCAACTAAATGCAGAACAGATATTACATCTGGTCATTTCCCCTACAGCTTCACTCGTATTCTAGTTGACGCCCGTTACAGTTCTTCTCGACAGTACTTCAAATTTCTTTGACGATCGTTTCAGAATTGGTTTTGCTTCGACAAGATAGAAAGGAGATAGGGTAAGACTAATTAACCTTTTCAAGAGACAAGAATGATCATATAAAATTAATTAAGATATGGATATTCAAACATCTTTCTATATTGAATTCGATTTTAAGAGCGTATGTATATTCAAACACATCTTTCTATATTGAATGCATTTTTAAGAGCGTTGTCATATTAAAGGCCAAGATCATTCTATTGATTAATAGAAAATCAAGTAGTATCATTCCGTCCATCTATTTGTGAGGGGGCACTAGAATGTCCGCATTCATTGGGACGTCGAATTACTTCGCGTACACGTGTTAGCTGAGTTTTATAAAAGCAAATGATATCATCAGTTGTCAAATTTAAAGAATAATAGCGGCCATTTCTTTGAGAAATAAATAAAAGTGAAAAAATAAAATTATAAATAATCACTATTTCCAAGAGAGTAATACAAAATATCATGATAAATATAAAATACCGTGTACACCGGAACTTCGTCTTTCTCTGCTTTAGTCCGAATACCCACAGGTTGATTAAGTGTGTGTGTTGGGGGGGGGGGATACGTCTAGATAAAACAAGGGGGCCCCATTTCAAACTTTCAACCAATATATCACTTGAAATTAGATTATTGGTATGGTGTTTTTTTTGGTGTAAAAAATACATGTATTGTCAGATATAGGTGTAAATGGATACCTGGCCTTTCCTGGCGTAACAATTTAAGCCTACACCCGAAGAGCAACATTGATGCTGAAAGGATTACCTGGGTACAAAAATTATCATTATCAACGTAAATGATTATAAATCATCATTCCACAGCACGACATCATGAAGATACTCATTTTGATCACTGTTGTCGCCATGGCCACCGTGGGCAACGCCGGTTACAGCTGCCCTGAGTTCTGGAACTTATTCGGAGGGAACTGCTATCGATACCGGGGGGATAGATTGACATGGTCGGCTGCTGAAGCCAGATGCAATGAGGACTCTACCATCGCTGGAATGGGACATCTAGCTTCGATCCATAGCCTTGCAGAGAACCGCTTCGTTTATGAGATGTTCAAATCAAGCGTGTCCATAAACGACATTCCAGATTGGGTGGTAAGATTTTACACCATTTCCCGTTGACAGTCATGCTATTCCAGATATTACATTGCCATGTTAAATGTTATGTGATCACGTGAAGAGTATAACAAGAGGAATGAGTGTTGCCAATTAAAATGAACTTCCTTTGGCCAGACATTAATCCCTATTTGCCACACTTAACCCAGGTGAGGTAAATGGGCACCGGGCAAAAAAAATAATTAAATACATGTGCTCTAGCTGTACGGACAGCAGTGTTAAAGCCAGGGTAATAATAACAAGCAGTGTTACCGACGTGAGCGCCTAACAAGTATCCAATCTTATAATTACTATCATCATAATCATCACCATTATCATTATTATTATTATTATTGTTGTTGTTATTATTTTAATCAGTTATCATTCTGATTGTCATTCTTCTTATTATTATCATTATTATTTATAATAGCAGTAGTACCTGTAGTAGTAATAGTAGTAGTACTAGTAGTAGTATTAATATTATTAATTTATCATTATACTAATAATAGTATACAAATATACACTGCCTTGAGAGGTTCTGGTTAAAACTATGCGCAAGAGGTGACTCCAATAGTACTATTTGCTGAGGGACGCAGCCCCGAAGCAAATGGTACTTTTGGAGTCACCGAGGCCCATAGTTTAACCAGTACCTCGAATAAAAGGCATGGTATATTTGTTTTATATCCTGCATCAAAAAATTTATTTAAAAAAAAAAAAAAAACATTTTTGGGGAAAAAAAAATTTAGAACAAAAAAAATGTCAATTTTTATCTAAAAAGATTTAAAATATTTTGTTTTCATTAAATTAAGATTTGAAAAAAAATTGGTTCAATTCAAAAAATTCAAAATTCAACTCCCAAATAGTAAACCAAAATAGTACTCTCATAATAGTACTTTCTAAAAATAGCTCAAATATTTTTGGTCATGTGACGAGCTCTCAACCAATCAGAAGCCGACAAATTTTTGATGCAGGATGTAATACAATATAGAGATGCTCTCGGGAACTAGCACATCCTGCCATGAACCCTCGGTGCGACTGGGTAAGCAGTCGATATGTCTTTTATATGCTGAATTGAAACAAAAATATTCCAAGAATTCTTTCCTTGTCCTTTCATTGAGTAAAGATTGGTTAAAACATCACAGAAAATCTGAGAAACTGTCTCAGTGTTTTTCTTCGCTTGAAAATGACTGAAAGTTTCATTCATTTGGGAATCGCAGGCAAAAAGCACTGTATGGTGTCCGCTCGCACATAGAAAATTTTAACACGTAAACCAATGGGGATCTGAGCACGATTGATTTATGCGGCCTGTTACTCGGGGCAACAGATATCACTCATGAAATATTGACTATGATGTATTCGTCTCTTTGCGGGAATATCGCAAATCACGACTGCAATTTCGACCAATCAGATGGCTAGATTTCTAAAGAGATGTATAAATTATTATATACTTCTCTTTGGAAATTTAGCCATATGTACTGGTCGAAATTGCAGTCGTGATTACCTTAAAGAGACGAACAAATGGTCAATAGTTGATGAGTGATGTTCCCGCAAGATTCTGGGTACCAGAAAAATAGTTAAATCCCCATTGGTTTACCTGTTAAACTTCCTGTTAAAACGAAGTTTGTGCGCAGCGAAAGAAACGTTATCATACAGTTTTTGTGCGATTAATTTGGTTGCTACATCGATCTCGATCGTAGCCGTTGTAGGCCCAGATCTACATGTAATGACGAGATGACAAGCAGATCACAAGCACTAAAGGTTTGAACCTCGATTTGGAAATAATTGTGTTCAACAATTTTGCATGATCACCCCTCGGCACGCCTCGGGGTGATATCAGAATGCAACATCCACTTGAGCCTATAAAACAACTATTCCTCTCACAGCGGTCATTATAACTATATTATTATTATTACAATAATGATTGTAATACTAACAATAATGATTATTAGTAGTATTACTATTATTATTGTCACGGATGATAAAAGCGCTAGTGCTCATTGGTATCAAACGGCAGTAATACTCAATGACCTACAATCAAGGGAATAGGACTTCAAGCCATAGGTCCCCTATTTCCCCATCAATTTTGCCAAGAATAAAAGTCCTTATAGCTTCTCCAAAGGGCCCCTGTGAATAATTACCATAACATGAAGTGCCTTGCTGATGTAATTTCTCTTCCTTTAATACTTCTTCAGTATAGCGTAGCAGACCGCAATCCATTATACGGGATATGGACCGGACTTCACCAGGCTGTGGCTGACGGCCCCTGGAAGAACTCTGACGGTACCGACCAGGGTGATTTCTTCAAATGGATGCGTGCAGAAGAACCCAACAACGACTACTACGGAGGTGAAGAGGTGGAAGATTGCGTCCATATCTTTCGCTATAACGATGCCTCAGACATTCAACAAGGATGGAATGACATATACTGCAACGAAGTGATGTCCTTCGTCTGCAAGATGCCAGCGGACATGGAGTCTTGCGAGTAATAAGTGGTCCACATTTTCGACCACTTGCCTGACTAACGTCAACCAATCATCAATATTATCAATTTTGGGTGTTATTATATAATTCTCTATAATTTTTTTTTTGTTCTCTCTCTCTCTCTCTCTCTTTCCCTCTCTCTCTCTCTATCTCTCTCTCTCTCTATGTACCTCTCCCGTTAGACAAAAGTGAATTTACTACTCTTTATTTGGTGGCAGGGTACCGAAAACTATTATATGCTATTCCATGTTGAGTTGAGTTGTGTGAAGGTAAAATAAAATTTCTCTTCTATGTATCTCTTTCATTTAGGCCGACACGATTGTGGCGTGACATAATAAGTACTGCCCAGGTCGAAAATCCCATAGAGACCAATAGAGACCATTAGAAAAGTTCTATTGGTCTCTAATGGTTTCTGTTGGAGTCTATTGGTTTCTGTTGGACCCATATTGAATCCAATAGAGACCATTCAAACCATCAGAAACCAATAGAAACCAATAGCACCCATAGAAACCAATAGAAATAGAAACCAATAGGACCAATAGAAACCAATAGGACTAATAGAAACCAATGGGACCAATAGAAACCAATAGGCCCAATAGAAACCATTAGAAACCAACAGCTAAATCTATCTCATGCATATTCATGATTACTTTATACGTGTTCACAGAAAATTACATTTATCATAATTTGTTAAGCAACTTATGACAATGTACATCAATTTTGTGATTTTTATTTTCTTTCGGCAACTAATGACCAATAGATTATTTGTTTAATCATATGTTACAATTTCATTCACGTTTTAGCAATAAATATATTGATTTTAATGATTACGAACCAAGAAAAAATTCATGTATGTTTATTATATAGAATAGTACAAGCCATCAGTTAAAATAAAGGATATTCTTAAACTCACTTCAAGTGCTCTATGTGATGAAGTTAATGCAATTGAGATTAGAATATATTTTTTTTGGTGGACAGTTGCTAAAATCGATTTTGATTTATCATTATTGATTTACCAATAGAAGCCATTGGACTATTGGTTTCAATAGGGAATTCAGAATATGGGACCATTAGAAACCCATAGAAAGATCTCTAATGGACCAACAGGAACCCATAGAAAATATCTAATGGACCAACAGAAACCCATCATAGAAGAAAATATCTAATGGACCAACAGAAACCCATAGAAGACATGGGTGGATGCTGGTCCAATAGAAGCTTTCTGTTGGTCCATCAGCATTTCTTTCTGTGGGTTTGTGTTGGTCCAATAGATATTTTCTAATGGTTTCTGTGGGTCCATCATTTCACTTTCCCTATTGAAACCATTAGACTCCAATAGTTCTAATGGTTTCTGATGGTCCAATAGGATCGGATCCTAATGGAATTTCGACCTGGGCATGCTTAAAGATAAACTTTAGTACTGGTAATGCGATTGCATTGTGAAAGAAAAGGTATGGAAAGGATCAGAAACAGTTGATCATGTAGCATGTAAGTATTGGTGTGCACTGCAAGGTTCTGGAGTCATCAAAATCATAATAAATTTGACCGAGTCTTGGTAAAGTAACAAGCACTCACATAGAAAGCTATATATGGGACAACACACATGGTGTCGGGGCTAGTACTACCTTGGTTTCCTTGTCTTTCTATGCTCATTACTCAGCCAGTATACATTTTCTTCCAAAATTGCTTGGCACATGTCATTTATTTGTAATCTTGAACATTCGGTGTAAGTTTCGTTTGATTCTGTGAGAATTATTATTTTTTTTTTACCAGTACTGGAGTTTATCTTTAACTTTGCATGATTTTATCTCCTGAATGATCATGTGAGAAGAGGTTGTTCATTAGCCTTATTTTTAAACCAGTCTATCTTTTTCTGATATTTTTAGTAGCTGTCATCTTTCCCCGCCTGTTTTTTTTCTTCAGGACTGGTTATTCTTCAGGACCCCCTTATAGTCCATTGAATAGTTTCTCTTTTTCTTTTGACAATTAAAAAAAAATGGGTAAAAATGTTATGTAAAGCTATTAATAATCACACGAATATCTGTGAAAGAACATTGGCTTCATACAGCTGATTGTATGGGTTATCCCTTTGACTTTCAGCATAACATTGGTTACATTAGCATGATCAGTAACATTTATTCTATTTAATGCAACAAATTGGATTATTCTTATCGATAATAGAACCATCTCTATACCCAAGGTAGGAGCAGAAAATGATATAATATGTTTTACATATCATTGTATAATCCACTGTATATTTATTGTTATTTTTATGTTTGTGGACCCCTTTGAAAATCAGCTGTGCTGAAAGGGCCATCCACCCTATGAGAGGAAATAAATAAATAAATAACAAAATAATGATTCGTCACTAAAACACGATCGCACTGCTTTCGGAGCATCAACCTAAGGAATTTTTCTAGGCCTGTTACGTCACGGTTTGAAATGTACGAACATTAAAAATGCTTATTACGTATTCGGAACATTATTTTCTATGGGGCATACAATAGGGTATTAAAATTGCTCCTGATCAGTGATGATATTGCGAAAGTAGTTGCGATCGTGTTTCGAAAAATTATATTTTTTATTTTCAAGATTTTCATCCTCTGTACTTTTTGACACAATATATTGGCTAATAAAAGTGGGCAAAATGGGAATGACATGGAAAATGCTGTTCTTAAAGTGATGTCCATTGCGCTGTGTGATGTAAATCTATAATGAGCGAGAAAGTTAAAAGTGAAGATCACAAGAAACGTTTACAGGCCTGTGTAGACCTGTGTAGACGATGACTATCAAGAAGAGAAATCCATCCTTTATAATAAATTCATTTGTATGAAAGCAGAAAAATAAGAGTATCCCCACGGTGACATTAACGATTCACCCAATTGAAGTTCCCATTCCTATAGTAAATACAACTTTTACAAATTCACAATCGTCTTATTTGTTGTCCGATTTTGATCAACCTTTCACCAGTCGGCTTCTCTATTTTGTCCTTCCTTTTAGTGTAATTTGTTATTAAGGTTGGATTTCCTTCGATGGCAAACAATAATAGATATATTTGAAATTACTACCATCTTCATAGCCATTTTAAAGCGCACATGCCGAATGGTCATTTGAATAGAAACTTTCCATTCGGCCTAATCAGCCAATGGTCTGTGAGCAGTCGTGCTGACGTCACTAGTAAAACTTTGTCCGTCCCACAGAAAGGTTAACCACTATCTGGGGGGGGGGGGCGATTTCTTTTCATGACCGGGGGGGGGGGCGATACGCGAGGAACGAGGGAGGAGTGACGTAATGAGCAAAAACTTTTTTTTTTGGAGAGGGGGGGGGGGGGGGCTAAATTATTTGCGATCAAAAAGAGCAAAGCAAGTGGCGCGTAAATTGGCGTGGGGTCCAGGGGCAAAGCCCCGGCGGGGGTCAAGGGGCTCATGAAACTCAGAGTTTTGGGGCATTTAGTAAGGGTCAGATGAGCATATTTGGATACCTTATTTGTGACACTTGCATGCAGTTCGCTAATCGGAGTTGGGTCCAGGGGGCGAAGCCCCCATAAGCTCGGCGGTTTCAGGCATTAACTTACGATCAGATGATCGTCCAGGGGTCGCCTAAGAGCCCTTAGTGGGGTATAGGGGACGGAGCCCCCGGGAGCTCAGGTATTTTAGGTATTTAATTATGGTCAGCTGAGCAACCAGGGGCCCGTCTTAGGGCCCTTGGTATGGGTAAGGGGGGCAGAGCCCCCGGAAGCTCAGATAAAATCACGCCATTTCAGCAACATATGTAAATTAGTCATTGGTATCGAATTAGAAATAAACCACGTTTGAATTTTATCGGGGGGGGGGGGGGGAGGAGGAACTGCCCCAAGCCCGAGTGAGTGAGCATAGTGAACGAGAGGGGTGAAGTACCGAAAGTAACTACCCGGTAGTACCCCCACAGGTTTTTAAGTTTTGTTGTATTACAAAATTATATTCTTTAGGAAAACTATAGTATGAAAAGAAACAATATACCTTTTTTCACACTTCACTTTTCTACAATATATACTTGTACATTTTGAAGGATATTATGCGAGGGAGCATAGCTTCTGAGCCAGAAGATTTTTGTATTTTTATTTGTCTAAACGCTGCACTCTTGGGCCCTCCAAAGCCTAATAGTGTGTTGCAGTCTTTAGTCAGTATTTTCTGTACATTATTTTTTTGCACCTTTTCAAATTTTCCGGGGGGACGTGTCCCCCCGTCCCCCCGGGATCGCCGCCCCTGACCACTATTAACCGCAAGTTGGATATAACTTTTCATTTGACAAAAAAATAAGTCAGTAGTTTTTGAAGGAAATTGATTGATACAGTCCTAATCCAAAGTTGCGATTTTTATTAGCATTAGAACCGCAAAATTCAACACATTCAAAGTCCAGTATGAAACGTATTCTTAGTAGAGTATATAGCTGGTGCGGTGGCCGTAGTACGCTTTGGTTATGTGGGGTGCCGCCTATGAGTGTACGTATTGGAGAGGAGAGTGTGATGTGGTGGGTACGCTGTTGGTAGCGTGTATGGGTGTGGGGACGTGTATATTTATTTGTGAGGCATACAGAGAGAGAAAGAGAAGGAGAGAGAGGGGTTCCTTGATGTACAAGTTACACAGAAATTTTGAAAAATCAGTTAGCTTTTCATAAAAAACTTCACAATTTATGCACTTCATAACACCACACACAATAACATTAGGTTCCTGGTATAAACTTTCTCCACTGGTGTAAATATAAATCAAATTAATTTTTTGTCCACGGGGGCTCTTCTCCTCTTTTCTCCTCTTTCCCTTTCTCTCTCTCTCTCTCTCTCTCTCTCTCTCTCTCTCTCTTTGCTGAGGGGGGGGGGGAGGGGTACAAATCGGGAAAAATTGCAACTGATTTCTCCTACCTTTCTTCTTCCTCTTTTTTCCCCCTTTCCCTTCCATTACTTCTCTCTCTCTCTCTCATTTAAGTTTGGTGAGGGAGGCAGGGGCCTTTCGCCCCCTCCCCCGATCCACATGATGTTGGTGGGATTAATTGCAACTGATCTCTGCTTCTTTTTACCCTTTACAGCATGGGCGGCAAGGCCCTTTCGACCCCCCCCCCCGATCTCCTTCTTTTGCCCTTTTTCCTTTCTTCTTCCTTTCCTCTTCTCTCTTCTTTCCCTTTCCCTTCTTTTCTCTCCTTCTCTCTCTCTTTCTCTCTCTTTTTGTTTGCTGAGGGGCCAGGGGAGGGTAGGCGAAGGCCTTTCGCCCCCGATCCACACCGCGTTGGTGGGAAAAAAAACAATTGATCTCCCGTACCTTTATTTTCTTTCCCTTTTCCTTCTATTCCTTTCTCCCCCTTTTAAATTTGCTGTAGAAGGGGGAGGCAAGGGCCATTTGCCGCCCCCCCCGATCCCCAACTTGTTCGCGGGAAAACTGCAACTGATATCCCCTTTTTTCTTTCCTTCCTTTTATCTCCTCTTTTCCCTTTTTTCTTTACCTTCTCTTCCTTCTCTCTTTCTTTTTGCTGGGGGGGGGGGGGGGGGGGCAACAGCCTGGGAGGCAAAGGCCTTTCGCCCCCCCCCCCCGATCACCTTCTTTTCCCCTTTTCTTTTCTTCTTCCTCTTCTTCCTTTCCTTTACTCTCCGCTTTATCTTCTCTCTCTATCTCTCTTCATTTTTTGTTGGCGGTTGGGGGTCAAGGCCCTCTCGCCGCCCCCCCCCCCCCCCCCCCCCACCACGCGCCGGGAAGACCTGTAGTGTCATCCCTAGCTAGCTGGCAAAGCTGAATATGGGTTATCCAGTCGTTCCATTCATTAAGTATAATTATACTTGTATTGACTATGTATACGTGTGGACTAGAGTACGGACATTCGGTGCGGCAGGCGGACTATTTGTGCGAGACCTCTTCCGCAAAGATTGTCCGTCAGACATATGAGACGCGCACGGAAAGTATGATTTTTGTATACATATCAAAGTAATATTTAGTACATTTAAGCTCAGTGTGTGTAATATCGAGGATGGGAAGTGCGAGAATGTCTCGTGATTCAGCTTTGATGGCAGCCAATATTTTTTTTTTAATCATTCTATCTGGTTATCTTTAAAAATTAAATATAAATTTCTCTGCGAATATCAAATCGACACTAAAGTTATGTTTGGTCGTTTTGGGGATGTGATATGATTCGAGTCTTCGAATGCGTATTGTCATTCAATTCAATTAAATTCAAATAATTTTATTTCATAACTCGATCAAAACATGTCGGCATAACAAGACCCCTGAACATCCGGTGGCTTTGCCCCCCCCCCCCCTGGACCCCATCTAGGGCCCTAAGGCGATCCACTGGATGCTAATCTGATTGAAATTTAATGCCCAAAACCCCTAAGCTTCTGGGGGCTCTTTCGTCCTCTTTGTGCATGGCTGATTGTCAACGAAACGTAGTTAAGTCTTTTGCCAAGTCTGCTCGTTGCTATGGCAGGCAACCAGTAAAAACCAATTCGTTTCATCAAATTATGGAAATGCAAGCATTAATTTAAACAAACAGAACTTTGTTATTCCTGATTGAGGTATCGTATGAAAGGGCAGAAAATAAACTTTCTAGAAATGTGATTTTCTCTTTGAAATTCAGATAACGCCCGCCAAATGACTTTTTGGTACCCTCTCTTCAATTTGTTTTTAATCACTCGCGCGTGAAATATGCATCATATGAGTTACATTAAATGAAAGAGGAGGATCTATGCTTTACAAATATGTGTCATTTATTAATTATAATTGTGATTAATTCTCGGTTTCGTTTTTTCTGGGACGCACTGTATAGCAGGCCTACTTGCGATATAGGCACATGGTCATTTTCCTCGACAACATAAATATATTAAGATTTATTTCGTTAACTTAGTCAACATCGTAGCTACACCCGTACAAATTAGTGCTCACCCACCCCCCCCCCCCCCCCCCCCCCCCCCCCCCCCCACCTTTTCGCCGGCTAATTCGCGGATAAACTTTTTCTCACGAAAAAAAATTAAGTGCTCATTACACCCCTCGCAATGACTCACTCTCACCTCTGGCTCAAAAGTGGCAACCCTATAAAAACCCCTCCCCCCTCCTTAAAAGCTTGTACGGGCTTGGGCTATATATTTAACTGCAGGCACGTAGCTAGATTCTTATTTTGGGGGCGGTGGTGAGTAAGCGAAGCGTGCGAATCACTTAAAGATAAAGACCAGTTATAGTCATGCGATTGCATTATGAAAGAGGCGTGGTGGAATCGATCAGAAAAGGTTGATCATCAAGCATATAGGCTAAGTATTGGTGTGTCCTCCAAGGTTCAGGAATCATCAAATGATAAGAAATATTGGCCCAGTCTTGGTAATGTTATAAGCACTGTACACAGAAAGATGTTAATGGGACTACGCACACGTGCACGACACGTGTGTTATATCTATTAGGTCCAAATAGATAAAAATAATTTACCAAATATATCAATTAGTATAGGCGGTTTCTTGGCAAAATTTGTATGACCATATTCTTTCACATGATTGGTTGTAAGAGCTTCCATTTCATTTTTCGAGAGGGGGCGTTTCCAAAACTGGTCTATACCTTTAAAGAGCCGCGTTTCGGGGGTGTCTGGAAGACCTGTGGTCATGCATGCTTACAGTATTTCTACATGACTGAGACACCCGGGACATGAATATGGAAATTTGGAGGAAGTAAATATCATCAACCTTTAAGCATTTCAGTTTAACAAATGGTGGGGTAGCATGGTCACGATAACCAACTCGGGTACAAAACAGCGTACTGATTTCTTTTGCAGCAAAAGAATATTATTAGTCACACACTTGGATGTTGCCCACAAAATATTACAATAGGATATATGTGGTAATATTAGACTATTGTATAGCATAACTAATATTCTATCAGAAACAAAACATTTTATTCTATACAGTATGCCAATATTTCTGGAGATTGATGTAACGGTGTGTTTTACATGGTCGCTCCAGTCTTTTCAATGGTTTATACACCAATGAAATTTGTACATGTCTTTCTCGCTGTAGAAAAAAAAAAAAATATTTTATTATTTAGAGCAAGCTTATCATTAGATTTTCTACCTCTATAATATATCAATAGAATCATATCTATCATTAATTCTATGATTTTTTTTCCCCGGGCTCCCCCTGGATCCGCCACTGGTCAAGGGCAGATTCCCAGTATTAAAGCTAAGGGGTTTCAGGCATTTAATTATCAATAATTCATTGCATTTTGCCCCGACCCCCAACATAAAAGAATCCTCTATGTGGGCATTCCATGAACCATAATGCAGAGCCCTACAGAGGAATTTTTCCTGTTGGGGACCGGGGTGAAATGCAATGAATTATTGAAAAATTATTGCATTTTCTTTGTTTATAATTGTGATTAAGTTATAATAAAACATTGATAATTCTCAGTTTCTTTTTTTATGGGACGCACTGCATATACTCAGTCTTATCTCAATACTTACGATAAAATATTGCAGAAGACTTTGACATTATTGAACATTACTTCCTTACCTGGTATCAAAGGCAACTTGAAAGTAACACGTAGGTGTATTATACATAAATTAGTTTTGAAAACTAGCATTAATGGCAAACTAGCTAGGAAATGGAGTTAATATTTCTAAGGCTCAATGGAGGGGGTGCTAGGCTAGATGGAGAGGGTGCTAGGCTGGATGTAGTTAGTGCAAGTTTAAATGAAATCATGCTAGGGGATAGATGGAGCTAATATCTCTAAGTCTCAATGGATGGGGTGCTAGGCTAGATCGAGAGGGTGCTAGGCTGGATGTAGTTAGTGCAAGTTTAAATGAAATCATGCTAGGAGATAGATGGAGCTTATATCTCTAAGGCTCAATGGAGGGGGTGCTAGGCAATTTTAAATTAAATAATGCTAGGAGATATTATGGAGTTAATAATTAATGAGCGAGAACACCAACTGAAGTTCTTCAAAATAAAACATACCTGGTATGGGGCTTGTGTGATCATCACACCATTGTTTAGAACAAGATTGTTTGGAACCAGCAACCTTGATAACTTGGTCAGTATGACGTGACATTTCGGTACTTTATAATACATTATATCTGATATATTGGTAAAGAGTAAAGATTGTGAAAACTTTATGTAAAAATTAGTAACATTACAAAATATGCAAGTAGTCAGGAAATCCCTTACACGATCTAGGAATAAAGATTGTGATAATTCTCTCGCGCTCTAACTCGCCCCCTCCCTTCTCTCTCTCTCTCTCTCTCTCTCTCTCTCTCATTTAGTTTTTCACGTCTAGTGACATTCCTAAACATAAGCCTGGTATATAACGAAAACTTGATATTATAGAAGTAGGAGCAGATGTGCGAAAATAACCAAACATCATAATTCGACATGATCGGTATCAGAAGCTCCGAGAGAGGTGAAATGAGACGGAGCCTAATTTGCGTCACCTACACTATATGAGATTGGAGGTGGCTTGTGTTCCAAGTATGGTACATTGCTATCTATGCGCATTACATTGATCTACAGAAACGTATACAATGCTCGAGGTGCATGCCGGGAAGGCGTATGAAAGATGACGTAATGGTATCAAAATATAAGAAAGGAAAACAACTTCAGTTCAAGACAGTTCAAAATAATGCTGGGAAATGGAAATTAAAATGATACCGTTTTAAAAACCAGTTAGATATGGTTTTTGGACAAGAGGCATGAGATAATTCATTGCTCGGCAATCTGGACCTTCTTTGAAACAGAGCATCCAATATACCTGATGTGTAATAGTACTTTGTCGATTAAAACAACTACCTAAATAATAATGGACCTCTTTACCCAAGGCTGTGTGTCTTTGTCGAGCACAAAATGATTCTGCTCGGGTATGCAGGCCAGTTGTAATTAGCCCATATTGGGCTTGAATAGACTTGAATTGAAAGACCCTTTGTTTCACCTCGCGAAGTTTGGGCGCTTTCATAGGAGGAGTAAAACCTTGCCCATCATTGAATTCATGTTGTAAAGTTGTTTACAGACTGGAAAAGGATAGCATGGGAGTGTACAGATTGAATAAATGGATGTAAGTAGTACTGAAAGTGTAAAAACTTGTTTAACCTGGCAATAAGGGACTCTTGAATGTAGTTTAAAAATTGGACATGGCTTTGGGGCTAACGCTACCGGCCACCGGCTACGCTGACGACCGCCAGCTAAACAAAGACCCCCCCCCAAAAAAAAACAAAACAAAACAAGACCCCCCCCCCCTCCCAAAGGGGCTCCATTACAGTTTTTTCCTACACTTAGCTGCTCCCCCTCACCATAGGCCCTTTTTCAATTTTTTTTTGAGGAATCCATTGACATATTGTGATTCGGAACCCTTTCCCATACATCAACAACACCAACAATAATTATTTTATCACACCAAACTTTGAGTGAGATGAAAATGGGTTCTAACATCAGTTTTTTTTTTTCAAAGATTTATAATTTTTTTTTTTTAAAGCACTAGCTGGGAGTCGAACCCGATACCTTCCAGTTGCCAGGCGTTTGCCTATCCACTAGACTAATGTGTCACACTGGTAATCTCTATGTATTTTTTCATATTGATACTTATTATTGTAGATGTAGCAAAAGACGTATTCTAACTAATTCAGAGAGTCGCTTGTTAAAGAAAGAGTATCAAATGTTATTTTCTCCTTTGTTGAGGAGCTGGGGGGGGGTGTCCCCTTTAAAAAAGGAGATGGACACGTCAATATCATGGGGTAAAGAAGAAAAAAAAAAAAAAAATAACATGAGGTATAAAGAAGAAGCTGGGAGTCGAACCCGAGTACATACATACATTGTGTTGTGAAGCGATCAGTCTTATCCACAAGACCACTTTGCCTCACTGCTACTAACTGGTTCGCTTCTTGGTCTTATAGCACTTTCTGCATGTAAACGACTTTAATATGTTGATTTACTGATTTAACGATTTCGGGATGCATAATTATTCATATTTTTGCAGTCCGATGTTGTCAAGATTGCCCGTAAATGTTTTCTTTCAGTTACTGATATTTCTGATATAATAGTGAGGTTTTATGTCATTTTAATTTATTTTGCAAACTGCTGACTTAAACTTCAAGTGATATGACAATAGGCCACTGCCCTGACATAGCATAATGAACAGAACACGGATCTATTCAATTTAGGATATGCTACAAATTCTGTAACAGGGCACCAATGAATAGGGAAGCTTGGCTATTCGATTCTGTGTTCATTAGCTTGCACCTGCAATGTTTGAATAGTTACGTAGCAAATTAGTCAGCTCTTTCTGACATATGGCATCAATTAATGAATTGAAGAAAAAAAAACCGACCCTCCCTTCATTGACGGAATATTTTTGTCAATTGCGAGGATTACATAAGAGGTAATAATAGCATTCCTGACATTGCAACAATGACCGCATTATGTTGATGTATTGTCCATAAAGGTACTGAGGAGGTCTTTCTCCTTGTCTGCATGGAGGACACGCACTTTGAATATCCCCATAGAAAAAGGATAGAATGGGGCTGTAGTCTCATTTAAAGAAAGGAAAGCGATTTCGGGACAGTTCAAAATAATGCTGGGAAATGGAAATTAAAATGATACCGTTTTAAAAACCAGTTAGATATGGTTTTTGGACAAGAGGCATGAGATAATTCATTGCTCGGCAATCTGGACCTTCTTTGAAACAGAGCATCCAATATACCTGATGTGTAATAGTACTTTGTCGATTAAAACAACTACCTAAATAATAATGAACCTCTTTACCCAAGGCTGTGTGTCTTTGTCGAGCACAAAATGATTCTGCTCGGGTATGCAGGCCAGTTGTAATTAGCCCATATTGGGCTTGAATAGACTTGAATTGAAAGACCCTTTGTTTCACCTCGCGAAGTTTGGGCGCTTTCATAGGAGGAGTAAAACCTTGCCCATCATTGAATTCATGTTGTAAAGTTGTTTACAGACTGGAAAAGGATAGCATGGGAGTGTACAGATTGAATAAATGGATGTAAGTAGTACTGAAAGTGTAAAAACTTGTTTAACCTGGCAATAAGGGACTCTTGAATGTAGTTTAAAAATTGGACATGGCTTTGGGGCTAACGCTACCGGCCACCGGCTACGCTGACGACCGCCAGCTAAACAAAGACCCCCCCCAAAAAAACAAAACAAAACAAGACCCCCCCCCCTCCCAAAGGGGCTCCATTACAGTTTTTTCCTACACTTAGCTGCTCCCCCTCACCATAGGCCCTTTTTCAATTTTTTTTTGAGGAATCCATTGACATATTGTGATTCGGAACCCTTTCCCATACATCAACAACACCAACAATAATTATTTTATCACACCAAACTTTGAGTGAGATGAAAATGGGTTCTAACATCAGTTTTTTTCTTTTTCAAAGATTTATAATTTTTTTTTTTTAAAGCACTAGCTGGGAGTCGAACCCGATACCTTCCAGTTGCCAGGCGTTTGCCTATCCACTAGACTAATGTGTCACACTGGTAATCTCTATGTATTTTTTTCATATTGATACTTATTATTGTAGATGTAGCAAAAGACGTATTCTAACTAATTCAGAGAGTCGCTTGTTAAAGAAAGAGTATCAAATGTTATTTTCTCCTTTGTTGAGGAGGTGGGGGGGGGGTGTCCCCTTAAAAAAGGAGATGGACACGTCAATATCATGGGGTAAAGAAGAAAAAAATAAAAAAAATAACATGAGGTATAAAGAAGAAGCTGGGAGTCGAACCCGAGTACATACATACATACATTGTGTTGTGAAGCGATCAGTCTTATCCACAAGACCACTTTGCCTCACTGCTACTAACTGGTTCGCTTCTTGGTCTTATAGCACTTTCTGCATGTAAACGACTTTAATATGTTGATTTACTGATTTAACGATTTCGGGATGCATAATTATTCATATTTTTGCAGTCCGATGTTGTCAAGATTGCCCGTAAATGTTTTCTTTCAGTTACTGATATTTCTGATATAATAGTGAGGTTTTATGTCATTTTAATTTATTTTGCAAACTGCTGACTTAAACTTCAAGTGATATGACAATAGGCCACTGCCCTGACATAGCATAATGAACAGAACACGGATCTATTCAATTTAGGATATGCTACAAATTCTGTAACAGGGCACCAATGAATAGGGAAGCTTGGCTATTCGATTCTGTGTTCATTAGCTTGCACCTGCAATGTTTGAATAGTTACGTAGCAAATTAGTCAGCTCTTTCTGACATATGGCATCAATTAATGAATTGAAGAAAAAAAAACCGACCCTCCCTTCATTGACGGAATATTTTTGTCAATTGCGAGGATTACATAAGAGGTAATAATAGCATTCCTGACATTGCAACAATGACCGCATTATGTTGATGTATTGTCCATAAAGGTACTGAGGAGGTCTTTCTCCTTGTCTGCATGGAGGACACGCACTTTGAATATCCCCATAGAAAAAGGATAGAATGGGGCTGTAGTCTCATTTAAAGAAAGGAAAGCGATTTCGGGACAGTTCAAAATAATGCTGGGAAATGGAAATTAAAATGATACCGTTTTAAAAACCAGTTAGATATGGTTTTTGGACAAGAGGCATGAGATAATTCATTGCTCGGCAATCTGGACCTTCTTTGAAACAGAGCATCCAATATACCTGATGTGTAATAGTACTTTGTCGATTAAAACAACTACCTAAATAATAATGAACCTCTTTACCCAAGGCTGTGTGTCTTTGTCGAGCACAAAATGATTCTGCTCGGGTATGCAGGCCAGTTGTAATTAGCCCATATTGGGCTTGAATAGACTTGAATTGAAAGACCCTTTGTTTCACCTCGCGAAGTTTGGGCGCTTTCATATGAGGAGTAAAACCTTGCCCATCATTGAATTCATGTTGTAAAGTTGTTTACAGACTGGAAAAGGATAGCATGGGAGTGTACAGATTGAATAAATGGATGTAAGTAGTACTGAAAGTGTAAAAAACTTGTTTAACCTGGCAATAAGGGACTCTTGAATGTAGTTTAAAAATTGGACATGGCTTTGGGGCTAACGCTACCGGCCACCGGCTACGCTGACGACCGCCAGCTAGCTGACGACCAGGTCGTCCAGCTAGCTGACGACCGCCAGCTAAACAAAGACCCCCCCCAAAAAAAAAACAAGACCCCCCCCCCCCACCCAAAGGGGCTCCATTACAGTTTTTTCCTACACTTAGCTGCTCCCCCTCACCATAGGCCCTTTTTCAATTTTTTTTTGAGGAATCCATTGACATATTGTGATTCGGAACCCTTTCCCATACATCAACAACACCAACAATAATTATTTTATCACACCAAACTTTGAGTGAGATGAAAATGGGTTCTAACATCAGTTTTTTTCTTTTTCAAAGATTTATAATTTTTTTTTTTAAAGCACTAGCTGGGAGTCGAACCCGATACCTTCCAGTTGCCAGGCGTTCGCCTATCCACTAGACTAATGTGTCACACTGGTAATCTCTATGTATTTTTTTCATATTGATACTTATTATTGTAGATGTAGCAAAAGACGTATTCTAACTAATTCAGAGAGTCGCTTGTTAAAGAAAGAGTATCAAATGTTATTTTCTCCTTTGTTGAGGAGGTGGGGGGGGGGGTGTCCCTTTAAAAAAGGAGATGGACACGTCAATATCATGGGGTAAAGAAGAAAAAAAATAAAAAAAATAACATGAGGTATAAAGAAGAAGCTGGGAGTCGAACCCGAGTACATACATACATACATTGTGTTGTGAAGCGATCAGTCTTATCCACAAGACCACTTTGCCTCACTGCTACTAACTGGTTCGCTTCTTGGTCTTATAGCACTTTCTGCATGTAAACGACTTTAATATGTTGATTTACTGATTTAACGATTTCGGGATGCATAATTATTCATATTTTTGCAGTCCGATGTTGTCAAGATTGCCCGTAAATGTTTTCTTTCAGTTACTGATATTTCTGATATAATAGTGAGGTTTTATGTCATTTTAATTTATTTTGCAAACTGCTGACTTAAACTTCAAGTGATATGACAATAGGCCACTGCCCTGACATAGCATAATGAACAGAACACGGATCTATTCAATTTAGGATATGCTACAAATTCTGTAACAGGGCACCAATGAATAGGGAAGCTTGGCTATTCGATTCTGTGTTCATTAGCTTGCACCTGCAATGTTTGAATAGTTACGTAGCAAATTAGTCAGCTCTTTCTGACATATGGCATCAATTAATGAATTGAAGAAAAAAAAACCGACCCTCCCTTCATTGACGGAATATTTTTGTCAATTGCGAGGATTACATAAGAGGTAATAATAGCATTCCTGACATTGCAACAATGACCGCATTATGTTGATGTATTGTCCATAAAGGTACTGAGGAGGTCTTTCTCCTTGTCTGCATGGAGGACACGCACTTTGAATATCCCCATAGAAAAAGGATAGAATGGGGCTGTAGTCTCATTTAAAGAAAGGAAAGCGATTTCGGGACAGTTCAAAATAATGCTGGGAAATGGAAATTAAAATGATACCGTTTTAAAAACCAGTTAGATATGGTTTTTGGACAAGAGGCATGAGATAATTCATTGCTCGGCAATCTGGACCTTCTTTGAAACAGAGCATCCAATATACCTGATGTGTAATAGTACTTTGTCGATTAAAACAACTACCTAAATAATAATGAACCTCTTTACCCAAGGCTGTGTGTCTTTGTCGAGCACAAAATGATTCTGCTCGGGTATGCAGGCCAGTTGTAATTAGCCCATATTGGGCTTGAATAGACTTGAATTGAAAGACCCTTTGTTTCACCTCGCGAAGTTTGGGCGCTTTCATATGAGGAGTAAAACCTTGCCCATCATTGAATTCATGTTGTAAAGTTGTTTACAGACTGGAAAAGGATAGCATGGGAGTGTACAGATTGAATAAATGGATGTAAGTAGTACTGAAAATGTAAAAAACTTGTTTAACCTGGCAATAAGGGACTCTTGAATGTAGTTTAAAAATTGGACATGGCTTTGGGGCTAACGCTACCGGCCACCGGCTACGCTGACGACCGCCAGCTAGCTGACGACCGCCAGCTAAACAAAGACCCCCCCCCAAAAAAAAAATGACCCCCCCAAAAAAAGACCCCCCCCCCAAAAAAAAAAAAAAAAAAAAGACCCCCCCCCCAAAAAAAAAAGACCCCCCCCCTCCAAAGGGGCTCCATTACAGTTTTTTCCTACACTTAGCTGCTCCCCCTCACCATAGGCCCTTTTTCAATTTTTTTTTGAGGAATCCATTGACATATTGTGATTCGGAACTCTTTCCCATACATCAACAACACCAACAATAATTATTTTATCACACCAAACTTTGAGTGAGATGAACATGGGTTCTAACATCAGTTTTTTTCTTTTTCTAAGATTTATAATTTTTTTTTTTAAAAAGCACTAGCTGGGAGTCGAACCCGATACCTTCCAGTTGCCAGGCGTTTGCCTATCCACTAGACTAATGTGTCACACTGGTAATCTCTTTGTATTTTTTTCATATTGATACTTATTATTGTAGATGTAGCAAAAGACGTATTCTAACTAATTCAGAGAGTCGCTTGTTAAAGAAAGAGTATCAAATGTTATTTTCTCCTTTGTTGAGGAGGGGGGGGGGGGGTGTCCCTTTAAAAAAGGAGATGGACACGTCAATATCATGGGGTAAAGAAGAAAAAAAATAAAAAAAATAACATGAGGTATAAAGAAGAAGCTGGGAGTCGAACCCGAGTACATACATACATACATACATTGTATTGTGAAGCGATCAGTCTTATCCACAAGACCACTTTGCCTCACTGCTAATACTAACTGGCTCGCTTCTTGGTCTTATAGCACTTTCTGCATGTTAACGACTTTAATATGTTGATTTACTGATTTAACGATTTCGGAATGCATAATTATTCATATTTTTGCAGTCCGATGTTGTCAAGATTGCCCGTAAATGTTTTCTTTCAGTTACTGATATTTCTGATATAATAGTGAGGTTTTATGTCATTTTAATTTATTTTGCAAACTGATGACTTAAACTTCAAGTGATATGACAATAGGCCACTGCCCTGACATAGCATAATGAACAGAACACGGATCTATTCAATTTAGGATATGCTACAAATTCTGTAACAGGGCACCAATGAATAGGGAAGCTTGGCTATTCGATTCTGTGTTCAATAGCTTGCACCTGCAATGTTTGAATAGTTACGTAGCAAATTAGTCAGCTCTTTCTGACATATGGCATCAATTAATGAATTGAAGAAAAAAAAACCGACCCTCCCTTCATTGACGGAATATTTTTGTCAATTGCGAGGATTACATAAGAGGTAATAATCAGGCGCGGATCCAGGATTTTCCAATAGGGGGGGGGGGGGGGGGGGCCGGAAATTCGAAATTCGCGCAGACCGTTATTTAAACTTACCAATACTGACAAGGTCATATTAGAAGCACTGTACTTTAATAGTGTACTGGTACCTACAAACGGGCACCATTATTTTGGAAAGGGGACATGCTCACGTCACATCTCTTGTCCGATATCAACATTCCCCGTTTTCAAGTTATGCTCGCGCGCAATTTTTTTGACATTTCCATCAGTGGGGGCTGAAGCCTCTTGCTCCAATATCTGTTTCCTGGTTTAATAATTTGGCGAGCGAGCGAAGCGAGTGAGCGGAAATTTGAGCTTATGTATATATGTTTTGAAAGTGTTAATCGTCACCAAAATATACGAGATAAGATATAACAAATGCATATTGGTATTTTTTAAATTTTCGGGGAAAGAGAGGCTGCAACCCCATCCCGCATTAAACTGCAGGTGTTTTGAAATCAAATCAGACTCCCCAAAAAAGTATAAACCAAAACGCACGAATCCAGTTTCAAAAATCCAAAAAATGTCAGCTTCAGAGGGGGGCACATCACCCCTCAGACTCCCTCTAAAAGTATTAACCAAATCGCACGAATCCAGGTAAAAAAAATTCAGCTTCAGAGCTAGAGAGGAACCCCCCCCCTCCCCACACACCATGGGTGTCGATCCTCACGTAATACTTATTCATCAGGGGGGGGGGGTGAATGAATAGATCATCCCCCCTGATGAATAGGTATCAGTGACAGATCGACACCCATGCCACACACACATACAGACACCCCCTGTGCGCGCAAGCGCGAAATTAACGCTGGCGCTAATGCGTAAGCAGGGGCGGCGGAGCTATTTCCAAAGTGGAAAGCACCAACAAAAAAGGGCACCTACAAAGCGAAATCTCAAAGCGAAAATATACATTTTTTTAGACATTGGTATATACCCTTTCATTGTGATTCCATTATCAGGGACGATTTCAATATTTGTTTTTCTTTATAAAAAGATATTGCTTAAGCATCACACTTTCGGCTGGGTGTGATTGTCTGAATATTTATTTGCGAGCGAGCAAAGCGAGCGAGAACAAAATGTAAGATCTGTGAGGTCGCAGAGTGAAAAATTACATCTTATAAAGAGGAAAAAAACAAATCATGATGGGGTTATAAGCATCACGGAAGACTGAAAAAACTTTGTTTTAAAGTGACATAAAATTGTATCATCTATAAATGCGAGGGAGCGAGCGAGCTTTAGGGGAAATTACTCTTAGTCGCTTTAAATTAGGTGCAAGACTAATGATGAGCAAGTTAGGGGGCACGTCCCCCCCCCCCCCCCCGTGCCCCACATGGCTACGTGCCTGATGATGAGAGGTTAAGGGGACACTTATCGAAAGGGATAAAGACACTTATTAGGAAAGAAAAGGAGCATGTGTCAAGGTACAAAGAGTAATTATCAAAGATTCAAACGGGGCACTTCTTACACCTGAAAGGAGGCACTCACCAGAAATGAGATAGGGCACTTATGAGTATGGGAAATGGGCATTTGTCGACGGAAAAGGGGCATCCATCGGAAATTGATTTATCAGAGGTGAAAAGGGGCATTTATGAAAAGGGGATAGGTCCCTTATTAGAAAGGAAAAGGGGAACGATTCAAAATAAAAGGGCAGTTAGCAAAGGTGAAAATGGGCACCCATCATAGATGAAAAGAGTACTTATCAGGAGGGGAAGGGGTACTTTTCAAAGTAAAACGAGCATCTCTCAGATTTAAATAGGGGCAATTATCGGAGGTGAAGAGAGCACTGAAGTGAAAAGAATTAACTTCTCATATATGAAAATGGTCATTTACCAGAGATGAAAAGGGACACTTTTTATTTATGAAGGGCCTCATTTTTCTAAATAGCCCTTATCAGATAGGAAAGGGGGCACATGTGTTGATGAAATGTGCGCTTATCCGAGTTAAAAAGGGGAAGGGGCACTTCTTAACAAAGTAAAAGTGGCCCTTTGGAGGGTACTTGAAGAGTGGGGCGAACTTTGCCCCCTACCCCTGCCACCCGCCCCATCATCTGAAAATCCAAAATGATGTTGTAGGGGCCGGGCGCGGCTTTATCATGAGTGTTTTTATGTGAACCTCTTTTAAAAAAATATATTATGCTGGATTCCGACCCAGATTGCACACTCTAAAATGAAAGTATGATCATCCCCAATACGCTTGCAGTTCACGTATGCACCCCTTCCTCCTAATCCATCGTTACCGTCACTGCCATTTACGTATGGCCGGCCGGTGTCGTGGCGTTATGTGTCTTAGCGAATTCACGTCTGTACAGACGCATATCTATGGAAAGCCGTTGGTGACTTTATTCACGTGCCCCAGACGTATGGAACGCGGCACACGTCTGCTAAATTGACCAATCACCGCCTGTTATTTGGCAGGCGCATGCAAGGTGCGATAGCACACGCCTGTTACTTTCCCAGACGGATGCGCAGAACGCTCGTAAATTGACTTTTAAGGCAACCAATCAAGTTCGCTATTACAAAACTGCTCAGTACATGTTGGATGGGGGACACACCCACGGCCAGGCACGGATCCAGGGGAGGGCTGAAGGGGCCTGCCCCCTTCCCCGCCAAAAAAGAGAGAGCTAGAGAGAGAAGAAACAGAAGGGAAGGGGAAAGAAGAAAGAAAAGAGGGGGAAAAGAGATTGGCGGGGGGGGGGGGGGGGAGGCAACTGAGGGCCTTGCCTCCGAGGCTGTTGCCCCCCCCCCCCCCCCCCCCCCCCAAAAAGAGAGAAGGAAGGAAGGAAAGGGAAATAATTAAAAAAAAAGGAGAAGAGGAGTCAAAGGGAAGGGGGGAAAAGGAATAAGAAAAGTAATGAAGGAGGATATCAGTTACGATTTTCTCGCCAACAATATTTGTTGATCCTTGGGGGGAGGGGGGACAAAAAAAAGAGAGTAGGAAGGGAAAAGGAAAGAGAAGAGCTAAAGGGAACAAAAAAGGGAAAGAAGAAAAGAAACAGGTGAAAAGAAATGGAGGGGGTCAGATGCAATTAATCCAGCCAACAACATGTGGTTCGGGTAGGGGGTGAAAGGTCTTTGCCTCCCCATCAAACTTTAAAAAGAGAGAAGGAAGGGAAGGGGAAGGGAAAGAGATGAGAAAGGGAAAGAAAAAAAAGAGGAAGAAGAAAGGTAGGGGAGATCAGTTGCGATTTTTCCCGCCATCAAGGTGTGGATCGGGGGCGAAAGGCCCTTGTCTCCCCCTCCCCCCTCAGCAAAAGAGAGAGAGAGAGAGAGAGAGAGAGAAAGAAAGAAGGGAGAGAGGGAATGGGAAAGAGGAGAGAAAGGGAAAGAAAATGAAGAGTAAGAGGAAAAGAAAAAGGGGGAAAAGATATGGTTTCGCGCTCATCTCGCCTCCCCCAAACGAGATCAAGCGCCAGATACGCCACTAGACACCACTGGCGTACTAATTCGAAGGGGGCAGCCTCCCCCTTTAGTGGTTCATTTCTAATTCGATTTCAGTGATTTACAAATGTTGTAAAATGACATAATTTTTTAGTAAATTATACTGTTTTATGAGTTTGTTGGAAAATGACGAATTCCGAAAGTTACAGTCAGGCGAGAAAATATGCTTATTTTGAGGTCTGCACGTCAAGGCTCGCGGAACATAAATTGGTGTGGAGTCTAGGGGCGGAGCCCCCGGAAGCTCAGGGGCAATGGGCATTCATTACGTTCAGATGAGCATATTTTGATACCTTATATGACACGGGGAGGTCACTAATTGGCGTGGGGTCCAGGGGCTGAGCCCAAGGAAACTCAGGGGCTATCGGGGCATTCATTCCGTTCAGATGAGCATATTTTGATACCCCGGAAACTCAGGGATTTTTAGCCATTTCATAACGGTCAGATATAAGCATTTAGGGGCACGCCTTAGGGCCCTTGGTGGGGTCAAGAGGGTGAAGCCTCCGAAATTTCATTTAATTACGGTCAGTTGATCATATTTTGAGACTTCATTATTTTGTGACACTGGCAGGTCACAATTTATTTTCTTACTTTCTCCCTACTTCTCTTGAATATACTTTTTTTTAAATAGTGGGGGGACCAATGTCCCCGAGCCCCGCTGTTCCGCGAGCCTTGACATGTAGACTTCTAAATAAGCATACTTCTCGCCTGACTGTAACTTTGGGAATTCGTCATTTTCCAACAAACTCATAAAACAGTATAATTTACTAAACATTATGTCATTTCACAACATTTGTAAATCACCGAAATCGAATAAGAAATAAGCCTCGTTTTATTCTTATTTGGGGGAGTACGCCAATAGCGTCCAGTGGCGTATATGGCGCTTGGTCTCGCTTGAGGGGGGGGGGGGGGGGGAGCGCAAAAGCATATCTTTTCCCCCTTTTCTTTTCTTCTTCCTCTTTATTTTATTTCACTTTCTTTCCTCTTTCCCTTCCCCGACCTTCCTTCTCTCTCTCTCTCTCTCTCTCTCTCTTTCTGCTGAGGGGGGGGGGGGGGGGGGAGGGTAGGCAAGGGCCTTTCGGCCCCGCGATCAACACGTCGTTAGCTGGATTAATTGCAAGTGATCTCCCCTCCTTTTCACCCTTTTCTTTTTCTTCTTCCTCTTTTTTCTCTCCCTTATAGCTTTCCTCTGTTCCTTTCCCTTCCTCCTCTCTTTTTTTTTGGGGGGGGGGGGGCGAAGGGGGGCTGGAGGGGAAGGCAAGGCCTTTTCCCCCCTCCCCCGATCCCCTTCTTTTTACCTCTTTTCTTATCTTCTTTTTCTTCTTTCTTTCCTTTCTCTCCTCTTTCCCTTATTTCCCTTCATCTCTCTCTTTTTTTTGTCGGGGGAGGGGGGGGGGGGAAGAATTCACATTTTTCATGATTTAACTGAAAACAATTACTCTATATTAGATTATTAGTGCATCCACACAAAAACATATTATTATCAATATGACTTGGATGCTGGTGTTAAGAGATGAGATTCTCAGGGGGAAAGTGAGAAATGTATATTACCAATAGAAAGAAAACAATAAGAGGATAGCGAGGTATTGACGTCAGGCGCGGATCCAGGGGGGGCCGAATGGTCCTTGCCCCCCCCCCCCCAAAAAAAAAAAAGAGAGAGAGAGAGAGAAGGAAGGAAAAGGGAAAGAGGAGAGCTAAAAGGGAACAAAAAAGAGGAAGAAGAAAAGAAAAGGGTGAAAAGAAGGGAAGATCAGTTGCTGTTAATCCCGCCAACAGCGTGCGGAGCGGGATGGGGGCCGAAAGGCCCTTGCCCCCCCCCCCCCGGTCAACCTATAAGAGAGAAAAGGAAGGGAAGGGAAAGGTAAAGAGGAGAGAAAGGGAAAGACAAAAAAGAGAAAGGAAAAAGGTAGGGGAGATCAGTTGCGATTTTTTCCCGCCAACAAGGTGTAACGGAGGGGGGGGGGGGGGCACTGGTGTACTGATAGGGGGGGCGGGGGCGGCTTGGGGGAAATAACTTTCACACGTGGTTCATTTCTAATTCCATAACGGTGGTTTACAAAATATGCTAAAATGACATCATTTTTCCGAGATTCGTCCTCACTTTTTAGTAAATTACCTATATTTTTGTATGCGTTTGTTGGAAAATGACAAATTCCTAAATTTACAGCCAGGCAAGTAATATGCTTCTTGAGGTGCCTACATGTCAGGGCGCGCGGAACGGCGGGGATCGGGATCCTCGAGCTCCCCCCCCCCCCAACACACACTTAACAAAAAATTATATTAAAGAGAAATAGAAAGAAAGAGAGCAAGAAAAAAAAATGGTAATGAGGTATCAAAATATGCTCATCTGACCGTGATTAAATGCCTATAAAACCCCTAAGCTTTCGGGGGCTCTGCCCCCTGGATTCCACCTAGGGCCCTAAGGCGGGCCCTCAGATGCTCATCTGACGGTGATTTATTGCCTTAAACCCCTGAGCTTCCGGCGCCAAGGTGGGGCAGTGGGGGCGGTCCTCCCTTAAACGTTGGCCCCCCCCCCAAAAAAAAAAAGTAAGAGAGAGGAGAGAAAAGGCAGAAGACTTAGGAAGAAAAAGAAGCAGACAAAGAAGATTTTTGAAGGATTAAAATAAGAGTCGAAAACGGTACAACGAATCGTCTTCTTTCTATAATGACTTAATGAAACGTAAAAATTTCCGCGCTTTGCGCAGAAGGGGGGGGGCTGAATTTAGACGAGGATTAAGAGACGAGAACGGTACAGCGAATCGTCTTCTTTCTCTAATAATTTATTGAAACGTCAAAGCTTCCGCGCTTCGTGGAGGAGGGAGGGGGAAGCTCGCCCGTCCCTGTACCCACCCCCTATTACGTCACTGCTGGTCACCATTACGTACCAATATTTGGCTTGCATGATTTCAAATTTGGGCCCCCTCCCTAGGAAATCCTGTATCCGCGCCTGAATGACGTCACAGACTCATGAGTGAGTTGCCAATTTGTCTTGTGATTTTCAAAGTTTTTCATGTCATTAAAAATTCCAAACTTTCTTTTTAGTTATCCGATTTTGCAAACTTTTAGTTTGATTGGTTTGTTATTATTTTTTGAAGTGGACTTGCCCTTTAAGTCCATACAACCCCCTCTCTGTCGATTCCTTCCTTTGCTGTGGGTTAGGGGCATGATACACCAGCCCCTAGATGGCAACGCTTTACACCCCACCGCCCCCTCCCCCCCACCGTGAAACACACACAGGCAACGCCATCTATGAACATGGCCCCGAATATTTGTAGAAAACATTTATTGAAAACGTACATTTTTGAACAAATAAGAAATTTTATCGAACGAAGGGCGATATAAATGGTTTACATTCATCAGTGACATCACGAGTTCGCGGCGGCTTCTCTTCTGTGATGACCCTTAGCGGCATCTTGATAGAAAACAATAACATGCCGACACCCTTTGAGTCAGCCGCGCGGCTTCTTTCATGTACGTGTATCTATAAAAGGAATGTGCGCAATGTATGTTTCGAATTTATATATGGAATTATTTTAGCCGGGATATATTGGTTCTCACGGTGTTGGCGTGAGAATCCTCATTCACCTTGCAGATTTTTTAGAGGATGGTCATAGACATTATTCGGTGGCAAATTAATTTATTGGACTTTATTGAGGAAACATTGTAGTCGGCAACTATTAATATACTTCGGTTCCACATCGGATTTACAGAAGGGAACATTTTAATACAACTTGGTTCTTCAGAGTAATTATATACGGCGACGGGATTTTGAATTGTGTACATTTGGAGTTCATAACTGGTTAACTTTATATTAGCTACATAACTTTGTTAATTGTATCATCGCGTCGGGAATTATAATGCCGAAGGCTAAGCAGCAATCCAGGTGGACAACTGTTGACCGAACTGGGTCCTCACGTCCACGGAGAACTGCAACTGCAACAGCTCCGCCTTCCCAGCCCGTATCAGAGCCTCTCGTCCAGGCACCGCAGCCGAACCCCGGAGTGGAGCAGCGGGGACCGGGTCCATCCGCAAGTGAGTACGATTCTAGGCCGTTGGTTTGCGCGGGTATTGATACATTAAACTCAATTGGAGGCCCTGAGCAGGCGCAGCAGGTGGGGCTTATGATCAATGCCCCTCCCTTGTTGGCAACTCCTCGGGAGGTGCTGGGGTCAGCTGTTCCTCGCGCATTGCGGGATAGAATCTGGAAAGGCGAGTTTGTTGATTTAGGGGCCTTGCTATAAAATGTCCCCGTTCCAGACGGCAGCGCACCCACGGTTATTGCCCTGTCGGGGTCGACATTGCAGGTACAACCGCGGCGAGGGGTGCCGCGAATAACCTCAATAGAGCAATGGACCAGCGCATTTTTGGTATTTGCGTCTATATACACCGAGAAGCATATAGTTCTGGCCTTAGAGATGTTTAAGTATATGGACACCGTCCGGACGGCGGCTAGATTTGGCGGCTACGGCTGGCGCACATACGATGCGCAGTTTAGGCTGAGGCAAGCAAGAGAACCCACTAGATCATGGGCTGTCATTGATAGTGAATTGTGGCTTATGACTGCCACAGCACCATGCACGCATTCAACCCCCGCCTACTACGGTGATGCAATTCGTGAAAGCGACCCCTTCGGCCAGACAAATTAATAGTGTTTGTCCTTTTTGGATCTGCCAGTGGCACGATTTACTCACATTCTTTCAGAAAAGGCGCGGCCACATTAGCCGCTATGACCGGTTTGACGCAGGGGAAATTGAGAACACGGGGCGCTGGTCCTCGGACGCGCATAAGAGATATGTTCGTATTAATATGCTACCTGTTGCATAATTCATGATGTATTGTACCATATTACTTCTTTAATCATTTGAGTTTAAGGAAGCGTGTTAAGAAAAATTATCAGTTATTTGGGTTGATCTATATGTTTAAATAGTATTTATAATTGACTCATGTTTATGCATGAGGCAGTTGAAGATCAATATTGTTACATTTCATTGGTGATTTTGAAACGAGTTATCAACAACAATGAGCTGCCGGAAGTTTTCCTTTTTTCTTTTTCATTCCTGCTGTAGGTTGCCAGTCTCGTACAATCCTGCTCATAGGCGATTCCATGATCCACTGGTTAGCCGCCTTCGCGCATCGTAAGGGAAAACAAGGTTTGGGGTCGGCAGCCAACGTCGTTTGGAGAGGAAGGAGGGGCCTTAAGCTAGGTCAACTAAGTGGACATGTCCAACGGGTGCTGCCCGGTTCCTCTCCGTCGCACATCGTTCTGCACGTGGGGACGAACGACGTCGGGCAAGCTAAAAAAGACGAATTGTTCTTGCTTTTGGATACAACACTCGGACAATTGCACGAACATTTCCCCAATACCCGCATCATTTGGTCGGATATTTTGCCTCGCAGGACCTACAGCGGCTTCAGTAAAGACGAGCAGCCCAAAATTGATCGGACGCGGCGAGCTCTCAACAAGCACGCCAGGCGCATATGCCGCACGATCGGGGGCAGTGCTTTGACTCACCTGGGCATCAGGCACGAGCGGCGCGAGCTGTTTAGGAATGATGGTATTCATCTCTCCGAGACCGGAAATAATATGTTTCTTCATAGCCTTATTAAGGGGTTGGAAAACATGGCATAGATTTTCGTGGAGTTTTTTGTTATTCAAGTCATAATGAAACGTAGTAATCACGTTTGTTTCGGGTAATTGGTCTATTTTATTTAGCTCAAGCTTTGTAATTACAAAACTCGTACGTTATAGCAAAAGAGACTTATCAGGCTAGTGGTTTTTATTAAGATGTTAAGTTGATTTATTTAACGTATAGATATATATATATATATATACAGTATATGTTTCCCCATTTTGATGTTTAAAGGTAGTTATTAGGTTTCGGGTAATTGGTTTATTTAGCTCGAGCTTTAAAAGCATAAAACTTTTATGTAACGCGAAAGAGACTTATTAGGCTAATGGTTACGATTAACATGTTAAGTTTATTACATATATATACCCGGATTTTGATGCTGTGTATTTCAGTTAATGAAAATTACAAAGCTTTCTCATGAGCTTGGTCACAGTTGGGACCATGAACGCGTTTTTCATCGAAGACTGCTTTTGGTTTAAGATGAAAGGTAGTTATCTCGTTATTTTGATTAATTGGTTGATTTAGCTTAAGCTTTGAAATTTCAAAACGTGGGTATTGAAAAGATATGGTAATTGGTTGAATGCATTATGTTCAAGTTCAAGTTCGCGTACTTTGTACATATATATATATATATAGCCGTTTTGTGGCTTTGTTTTATTTACCGATTATTGCAGAGTGTTTTCATGAGCTTAGTCACAGTCGTGGCCATAAATGTGCTTTTAACTTATAGTTTTTGGTTGGAAACGAAAGGTACATGTAGTTATCATGTTATTTTGGCTAATTGGTTGGATTCAATATGTTCACGTTCAAGTTTGTGTACTTAGTTCATATATATATATATAGCCGTTCGTGGCTTTGTTTTACTATACTTACTGATATCGCGGAGTGCTTTCATGAGCATAGTCACAGTCGAGGTCATTAAGGTGTTTAATTTATTGTTTTTGGTTGAAAACGAAAGGTGGTTATCACGTTATTTTGGTTAGTTGGTTGATTTAGCTCAAGCTTCGAAATCGCACAACGTTGGTATTGAAATGAAATTAAGGTAATTGGTTGAATTCAATAGGTTCAAGTTCGTGTTCGCGTTTAAAAACGCGTAGTGAAACGAAAGTAACCCATTAGAATTTAGGGTGAAATTACTATGTCAGTTTATATGCGTACATTACGCGATAAAAATATATACGCTCAGTGGCGGCGGGCGGTGCCCGTGTGGCGGAAATTGGCATTTTTGCCTCTTCGCATATATATATGTGTATGTGTATATATGTTAATATATACATATAAAGGTTATTATGTGTATTACACACTGCTGCAGAATACCCCATGGGAAGGTTGTGTTTTGGAGAATATGATTTGGATTATTTTAATTGGCCATTGTATCTTGCAGAGCTCAATATTTATTGGTTTCCGGTAAGGGCCCCGATGATAACAGGTATCCTGTTTATTTATAACATGTACCCGCCTGTAAAGTAGGCATCTGTTCGCCTGTTTAATGCAGTGGAACCGTGTGTCTTCTTTGTATGCAGAGGGGTGTTATACGTATGTGTATATATGTTAATATATACATATAAAGGTTATTATGTGTATTACACACTGCTGCAGAATACCCCATGGGAAGGTTGTGTTTTGGAGAATATGATTTGGATTATTTTAATTGGCCATTGTATCTTGCAGAGCTCAATATTTATTGGTTTCCGGTAAGGGCCCCGATGATAACAGGTATCCTGTTTATTTATAACATGTACCCGCCTGTAAAGTAGGCATCTGTTCGCCTGTTTAATGCAGTGGAACCGTGTGTCTTCTTTGTATGCAGAGGGGTGTTATACGTATAGCCCACTTTGTGGTACTCACAGTTAAATTCCATATGAGAAGGTAAACTCTGTTCGCCCTCTTTAATGAGGAAACAGTGTCGCCTTTTTACGGGCTGTGGGGGGTTGTACACAAGTTCTCGTCTGTTGACGGCCCTGATGCAGAGAGTACTTTGGATTGGACATGCCGGCTCCATCCAGTTTTTCAGAGCTCAATATTTATGGTTTTCCGGTAAGGGCCCCGATGATAACAGGTATCCTGTTTATTTATAACATGTACCCGCCTGTAAAGTAGGCATCTGTTCGCCTGTTTAATGCAGTGGAACCGTGTGTCTTCTTTGTATGCAGAGGGGTGTTTTACGTACAGCCCACTTTGTGGTACTCACAGTTAAATTCCATATGAGAAGGTAAACTCTGTTCGCCCTCTTTAATGAGGAAACAGTGTCGCCTTTTTACGGGCTGTGGGGGGTTGTACACAAGTTCTCGTCTGTTGACGGCCCTGATGCAGAGAGTACTATGGATTGGACATGCCGGCTCCATCCAGTTTTTCATGTGCAGATACTTGTATAAATTGATCAAAAGATTCGAAAATGATACCCGGGTCCTTCCCTGGGGCAGATTGGAGCAGTGTAACGTTTAAGTAAACGTATTTTATATTCAGTTGGGAAAGTTTGTGTCGTACCCTGATAGCAGACTGACGTCTTAAAGACGTCATAAATTGGTCGTAAAGTGGTAAACACGTCGTACATGGACGACGTAATTATGACGTCATTATGACGTCTTCAAAAGACTATTTTTTCCAAGATAATTTTTGTCGCATTGACGACGTCATAACGACGTCATAATGACGTCTTTAAAGGACTAATTTTTTCAAGATATTTTTTGTCTTCTCGACGACGTCATAATGACGTCTTTAAAAGACTCTTTTTTTCCAAGATAATTTTTGTCGTATTAACGACGTCATAAAGACGTCATTTTGACGTCTTTAAAAGACTATTTTTCCAAGCTAATTTTTGTCGTATTGACGACGTGATAACGACGTCATAATGACGTCTTTAAAGGACTAATTTTTTCAAGATATTTTTTGTCTTCTCGACGACGTCATTATGACGTCTTTAAAAGACTATTTTTTCCAAGATAATTTTTGTCGTATTAACGACGTCATAAAGACGTCATTTTGACGTCTTTAAAAGACTATTTTTTCCAAGCTAATTTTTGTCGTATCGACGACGTCATTATGACGTCTTTAAAAGACTAATTTTTCCAATGTAATGTTGTCGTATTGACGACGTGCTAACGACGTCATTATGACGACTTTAAAAGACTTATTTTTCCAATGTAATGTTGTCGTATTGACGACGTGATAACGACGTCATTATGACGTCTTTAAAAGACTATTTTTTCCAAGCTAATTTTTGTCGTATCGACGACGTCATTATGACGTCTTTAAAAGACTAATTTTTCCAATGTAATGTTGTCGTATTGACGACGTGCTAACGACGTCATTATGACGACTTTAAAAGACTTATTTTTCCAATGTAATGTTGTCGTATTGACGACGTGCTAACGACGTCATTATGACGACTTTAAAAGACTTATTTTTCCAATGTAATGTTGTCGTATTGACGACGTGATAACGACGTCATTATGACGTCTTTAAAAGACTAATTTTTTCCAATGTAATTTTTGTCGTATTGATGACGTCATTACGACGTCATTATGACCTCTTTAAAATACTATTTTTTCCAAGATACTTGTTGTCGTATCGACGACGTCATTACGACGTCTTTAAAAGACTATTTTTTCCAATATATTTTTTGTCGTATTGACGACGTCATTACGACGTCATTATGACCTCTTTTAAAGACTATTTTTCCAAGATATTTTTTGTCGTAAGGACGACGTTATAACGACGTCATTATGACGTCTCTAATAACCTAATCATTTCCAAGATAATAATCGGGTAAAGACTACAACATCTAATATGAGCATAAGTCAAAGTAAATAGGGCAATTATCAGAATTGAAATTAGGGAACAACTCCCCCCCCCCCCCCCCCCTCAAATGTCATTAGTCATTATAGATTGTGCAACATCTTAACACGCACCAAGGTCTGCAATATCGATCAAGACTAAACATGCTCGCATCTAGTTCAAACGGGAGTGTGTACGTGTGTGTACAGATGCATAGTACTCAAGGCATGCAAGGCGTAGGACTACATGCACTATGCGATGTGTATGTAATGTATTTGAATTCAGAGTAAAAAAGCCGTTGCATCAAGTATCATCCTCCTGAATACTCTCGTTTTCTCCTGCAAATTTACAGTATGGGTAAGTCCTAGAATTACCTAATTTATTTACAAAAAGTACATAAATCTATAGTTACTGTTTTTTGTTCTGAAAAGTTGATATGTAGACTCAATGTATGATCTTATGTCACTATAATGTCAGTGATAGTGAGCTCGGACTTTCAACACTTGGTGACAAGATTTGGAATGTATGATCCCATATATGTATTTTTATGTAGGGTCTTGATTGAAGGTATGCATGGCATGGGGCATCATTTAAAGCAAAACAGTTTACTCATTTGCCTACACATGGGCTGCATGGCTTTAAAGGGAAATCTAACTCGAATATACAACTGCTCTAAAAGACTAAAACTAAAAGAAAGCAGAAAAATAAGAGAAGCAAACTGATGAAAGCTTTGGCACTAGATCTAGGTAGACTCGTCTAGATTAGACAGCAATAACCATCTGATTTGGGTCATTTCTTTAATAAAACTGACATTTGTTGTCATTCCCCAATACAGATGGCAACCCAGAGATCTCGTACCGTGGGGGTGGCTATGTACATATTTTCGTCCACGACATTTTCTCCCCGATTTTCTTTGTTTAGATCTAATTTCCTGATTTCTAAATCAGATGTAAATTAACGCCATTACGAACGTGTAGATGGCGCACAGTTTTTCCTTCATAATCATTTTGCCTTCGGCGTAGACTAGAAAGGATGAGATTGATTTAGATGACTCCGGCAGCGAGAGTTTAACACGGCTTGCAAGATTTTCAACATGGATGTCGATTTTGACCCATAATTTCCTTAAAAGGGACCATTAAACGGATTATTTCAATCAAGTTAGTAAGTGGAACCGATGTATTATAGCCTAGGCCTAATTTACAATTGGATATGGACGAGGTAAAATGACATTTTGGGGGATTTTGGGGGCATAACCCTACAACCTGAAATGGCCGTGGCGTTATCAAGGGAATGTGTATAGACGGTTTCCGTCTCTAAAGAGAGAGCCGGTGTGACGGCAGATCTTGTTACCTTGGCGGATCGTGTTCTCGGAACAAAATCTGCCTAGCAGATATCGTGATCAGCAGCGGATATCGTACCCGCTACAACCAAATCTGCCGTTAGTGAACACGGCGGATAATGTGCATTGGCGGATTTTGTTCCTATATAGCTACAGGCAGTGGCGAACCTGGCATACCGCGTCAGGGGGGGGGGGGGGGGGGGGGGGGAGGGTGTTTTTTTTTTTAGGGGGGAAGGGTTTTCCCCCCTCCCACGGTATTTTGATGTTTGCGATCGCGCGATTTCATGCATACCCGTACCTTACTCAGTGGCGGATCCAGGGGGGGGGGCCGAAACGGCCGCGGCCCCCCCTATTGGCGGCGCAAAAAAAAGAGAAAAAAAAGAAAGGAGAAGAGAAGAAAAAAAGGAGAAGAGAAAAGAAAGGAGAAGAGAAAAGAAAAGAGAAGAGAGAAAGAGAGAGAGAAAGAAAAAAAGAAGAAGATACACCTCCCCCCCCCCCCCCCCCCCACCTCACTCCCACTCCGATTTTGTGTTCCCAAAATTTCCGATAAAGGGTTACTTTTCAAGCAACAAAGTCCGGCCCGTAATACACACAAATCCGGCCCGCACTGACTTTACACACCGAAGATAAAGGGGTGCTTTCAAACTAAGAGAGGGAACATACATGCGCGTACCCTAGATAACACTGAGTGGGTGGGGGTGGGAAGGGGAAGAGAAAAGTCGGGGGAGAAAGGGGGAAAGACAAGGAAATGACGCTAAGTGACAGTAACGACGAATAAGGGAGAAACTGTAATCGGGAGATTTGGGGGTCATTCCAGAAGGCTTGGGAAACGTTATTGAATGGAGGGGGCCGGGCCGGCCGCATAAAATCTCCAGCCACGGATTCAAAGTTAAACGTTACAAACAGCCCCTGCTTTTTGAAAAAAATTGAAAAGGGCACAATATTTTGGATGTCTTTCAAATAGAAGCTATATACTAAACAGTCAAATTTTAAATTAACGAAAGGGCCGCTTCACAACTCTCATTTTGCCCTTCATTTGGATTCAGCTCATACCAACTCGCTTGTGCTTATATTTGAACTCATGTTGGTAGTGATAATGGACAGCGGTGGCGATCCTGGGCCCGATAGAGGGACACGTCCCCCCGGAAATTTAGCAATATAGCTAGAAAGAAATATACATGTAGCGGAAAGAACGTACATATTGGACTAAAGGATTTTCTAGAATGCATAATTTCAGCATTCTACATTGCAAAATCTCGCTTGGTCGCTACGCCCCGGCCCTCGGCCGATAACACAAAACTAAGATATGACGCTCCCGGTCGCGACTATTTCATGGTTAGTGTATAAATAGATCTTTTTTTTCCCCTTTCATTTCTACTGACCTAATTGTATGCTATCACAATCATGATTGTTTCATTTTCCCTTTAAAGCATGCGTAGCTAGGGGCGGTAGGGGCAGTAAGAGGACATGGGACGAAAAAAGGAGCAGACAAAGAAACATTTTTGACAAGTCTAAAACGGTACAACAAATCATCTTCTTTCTCTAATAATTTAATGAAACGTTAAGCTTCTGCGCTTTGCGCTGGAGGGGGAAACTAAATTCAGAGAAGGATTAAAAGTCGGGAATGGAACAACGAACTATCTTCTTTCTCTAATAATTTCATTAAACTATGAAAGGTCAAAGCTTCCGCGCCTCGCGCGGAAGGGGGAAAATGAATTCAAACAAGGATTAAGAATCGAAATGGGACAACGAATCATCTTGTTTCTCTCATAATTTAATGAAGCGTCAGAAGCTTACGCGCTACGCGCGGGAGAAGGAAAACTGAATTCAGACAAGGATTTAGAGTCGAGAATGGAACAACGAATCATCTTCTTTCTCTAATAATTCAATGAAACGTCAAAGCTTCCGCGCTTCGCGCGGGAGGGGGTATGGAAACTGAATTCAGACAATGATTAAGAATCGAGAACGGTACAACGAATCGTCTTCTTTCTCTAATAATTTAATGAAACGTTAAGCTTTTGCGCTTCACGCGGGAGAGGGGGGGGGGGGAATTCAATTCAGACAAAGATTAAGAGTCGAGAACGGTACTTTTTCTTTAATGATTTAATGAAACGTAAAAGCTTCCGCGCTTCTCGCGGCAGGGGGTATGTAAACTGAATTCAGACAATGATTAACAACCGAGAACGATACAACGAATCGTCTTCTTTCTCTAATAATTCAATGAAACGTCAAAGCTTCTGCGCTTCGCGCGAGAGGGGGGGGGGGAACTCAATTCAGACAATGATTAAGAATCGAGAACGGTACAACGAATCGTCTTTTTTTCTCTAATAATTTAATGAAACGTCAAAGCTTCCGCGCTTCGCGCGGGAGAGGTGGGGGGGGGGGGAACTCAATTCGGACAAGGATGAAGAGTCGAGAACGGTACTCTTTCTCTAATGATTTAATGAAACGTCAAAGCTTCCGCGCTTCGCGCGGGAGGGGGTATGGAAAATGAATTCAGACAATGATTAAGAATCGAGAACGGTACAACGAATCGTCTTTTTTCTCTAATAATTTAATGAAACCTCAAAGCTTCCGCGCTTGGCGCGGGAGAGGTGGGGGGGGGACTCAATTCAGACAAGGATTAAAAGTCGAGAACGATACTCTTTCTCTAATGATTCAATGAAACGTCAAAGCTTCCGCGCTTCGCGCGGGAGGGGGTATGGAAAATGAATTCAGACAATGATCAAGAATCGAGAACGGTACAACGAATTATCTTCTTTCTCTAATAATTTCATTAAACTATGAAAGGTCAATGCTTCAGCGCTTCGCGCGGGAGGGGGAAACTGAATTCAGACAATGATGAAGAACCGAGAATGGTACAACAAATCATCTTCTTTCTCTAATAATTCAATGAAACGTCAAAGCTTCTGCGCTTCGCGCGAGAAAGGGGGGGGGGGACTCAATTCAGACAAGGATTAAGAGTCGAGAACGGTACTTTTTCTCTAATGATTTAATGAAACGTCAAAGCTTCCGAGCTTCGCGCGGGAGGGGGTATGGAAACTGAATTCAGACAATGATTAAGAATCGAGAACGGTACAACGAATCGTCTTTTTTCTCTAATAATTTAATGAAACCTCAAAGCTTCCGCGCTTCGCGCGGGAGAAGTGGGGGTGGACTCAATTCAGACAAGGATTAAAAGTCGAGAACGGTACTCTTTCTCTAATGATTTAATGAAACGTCAAAGCTTCCGCGCTTCGCGCGGGAGGGGGTATGGAAAATGAATTCAGACAATGATCAAGAATCGAGAACGGTACAACGAATTATATTCTTTCTCTAATAATTTCATTAAACTATGAAAGGTCAATGCTTCAGCGCTTCGCGCGGGAGGGGGGGAAACTGAATTCAGACAAGGAATAAGAGTCGAGAATGGTACAACAAATCGTCTTCTTTCTCTAATATCATTTAATGAAAAGTCAAAACTTCCGCGCTTCGCGCGGGATGGGGGGGGGGAGCAGGGGGTGGGGGGAGAGGAACTAAATTCAGACAAGGATTAGGAGTCGAGAATGGTACAACGAATCCTCTTCTTTCTCTAATAATTTGCCAAAATAATTGCCCGAATATGAATTTGTTATATCTTTTCTCGTATATTTTGGTGATAAATAACACTTTCACAAAATACATATTATCCTCAAATTTTTGCTCGCTCGCTTCGGTCACTAGCCGAATTGTGAAACCAGAGAATTACTTTTTCGGGCAAGAGGCTTCAGCCCCCCCCCCCCCCCCCCCCCGATGAAAATGTCAAAAAAAATACCGGTATGGTGCTTCTAATATGACCTTGTCAGTATTGGTATGTTGAGTTGAAAAACGGTCTGCGCAATTTTCCGGCCCTCCCTATTGGAAAATCCTGGATCCGCGCCTGCTTACTTATGTTTTGTTGATTTGAAAAGTCTTCATAATTCGAAAAAGATTGTTTTATTGGGAGGGGGGGGGTTAGGGTTAGGGGTGTGACACCCAAATTTGCTGCCAACTTTTAAGGGTGCGACGTCATCCAAATTTGCCGATTAACAAATGCATAGCATCTACCACCCTCCTTCCCTATCCTAAATGTTAATTATTCCATGGTTTAATTAGGCTCTTATCAAATTAAAAAACCTTTTGAAGTAATCATTACCCCCTATAATATTGAAACATGCAACTAATTTGTTTCTACATCGTGATCGACCTGAAAACAAATACAAAAAAGTAATTAGCCCCCTTTTTGTATCTGAATCCACATATCAGTGATAAAAAATAATCATGCGAGCGCGAGGCATTACGAATTGATTTTTCCCTCAACAGTGACAGGAACTGGGCTTATGAAGCCCTTCAAAATTTCTGTCGGCAAATGCGTCTCTCTTTTCCTCTTTCCTTCCCTACTTCTTTCATTTTTTTCTCTCTCTCTCTCTCTCTCTCCTTTTTTCTTTCTCTTTTTCTTTCCTTTCTTTCCCTTTTTTCTTCTTTTCTTTCTTTTTCTTTTTCTTTCCTTTCGTTTCCCTTTTCTCTTTTCTTTTCTTTCTTTTTCTTTTTCCTTCCTTTCTTTTCCCTTCCTTTCTTTTCCCTTTTCTCTTTTCTTCTTTTCTTTCTCTTTCTTTTTCGTCGGGGGGGGGGAATCCGGCCCCTTCCCCCCCCCCCCCATAGGTACGCTAGTGGCTACAGGACATGGTCTGATAATTCTATCGTGAATAACATGGCGGATTGCTAGACTTAAATTGTCTGATTTGTTCGTATTGGACATCGAATCTGTAGGCTATTCCGAAAAGCATCCCCCCTTTATTGCATTGACGCCCACAGGCGACAAAGCCTTGTTGTCTCTCTTTCTTCTTGTCCATTCTTCTTGTCCATCGTTCTAATTTTATGTTAAAACCAGCATAATTGACATTTTGGCATTTTTGTTTTATTTATGCCCGAGTGGGTCTAATGGCCTCTAGAGGCCTATACATAAGACCTCCTCCCCAACTGCTGTTTTAACAGAAATAAATCATAATTTAATTACGTATTTATTTCATTTCATTAAACATTTTTCCTGTGATCCAGTCTCTGTGCTTTTTCATTTTCTTTCTTTTCATTTATAACTAAAATGAAGGCAGATATGGGAAGGGTCATGATTGGTCAGAGCAAATTGACGTGTTTGTTTGGAATCTTTCAAACTTTTGTATTACTGCATTTGTTAGCCAAGAAAACCTTTTAGAATAAAACAACCTGATTCCCATAGCAGCGTTTTAAACATTGGTAAGCCCCCCCCCCCAAAAAAAAACAAAAAAACAAACAAACAGATTCCTTTGATTTTATATGATAAATTGCAAGAAATAGAAATTATCAACGGCTTCGATCATTTCTTTAAAAATAGATTTATAAGCTAATAAAACAATATAGACCTAATAAACTTAAATTTGTTTTACCCCTATTCTCGAATCCTTACAGAGTATAATTCAGGTTATTTTGCCACCTTTAGAAGTTGTCCGCATCCAATAGACGAAAAGGATTATATTGTATTTCTTTATCAACTTAAAATTTGCCATTACTGTGCATCCCTTACAGATTTATAACATTTTTTTTTATTCGGTTGTACTGATTACGAAACTTGAATTGTGGGGCCGGGGGGAGGGGGGGGGGGGGGGTGATCGAGGCTCTTTGCATCATCCCATATCCTCCCTTCATTTTTTTTTTATGGGGGGGGGGGGTGAACTTTAAGGTCACTCTACATGATAGAAAAAACAGATTTTAAATATCATAAACCATTTTCTTAATTTCGCCTTATCGCTTTCTTCTTTTTTACGCTTAGGTGGCTTAATTCCTCTTTTAAGAGAAAACTCTTAATAAGAGCGGCCTCTTGCTCGAACTCGTACTCGCACTCAGCATCCATGGTGGTATACAGTATAGTACTACGGTACACATACAATTGCAATCGCACGCAGCCTAGCCAGCATGCATGCATGCAGCAAGCGGAGACCGTACCGTACCACTCATAAAAACGATACCTTCAGAATGGAACGATAGCTGCAAAACGGAACACTATCTGCCAGCCACTCTGCGTGGTGGGTTACAATATCTGCCGGCAGATTTTGTGACGGGAACAATATCTGCCGGCGGATTTTGTTCCGCGAACACGATCCGCCAGTCACACTAAACGCCGTCACACCGGCCGACCCTACCCCAATAAGAGGCTAACGAACGAAAGAGACGGAAAATTCGGTCTAGGCCTACCCCAAATCAAGCAAATATTCATGAAATGTTCAAATAATGCCGGTCATGATTTAAAAGTCGTTATGTTTCTAACCTGTTTCTGGTCAATTTTCTTATTTGGGGGGAGTATTTTTTCGGAAAAACATTGATAGTAGTATACACTTTCTCACAGGTTGCATGGCAAACCGCTGCACAATACAAGTGCATACAGATGGAGGGTTGCGGGGGCACGTAAGTCTGCGTGAAGTGATCTACCTCCTCATTGTACGGTAGATAACTTCACACAGGCGTGCGCCCGCCCGCAACCACCATCGGTATGCACTTGTAATGTGCAGCGGTTTGCAGTGAAAGTGAAACCTGTGAGAAAGTGTACTACCGGCCCGGGCCCAGATGTCTGGAAATTGAGCATTACGTGTCGATACGTAGAGGAATAAAGCAGTGACTTGTGTCACAAACATGTAACCTTAAACAAGTCGTTTCTATAGTCTTTAGACAGCAAATTTATCTTATAGGCTACCGCGTATACAGAAATCTTTATCTGGAAATAATCGGTTAGACCTGTAAATGGTAAACAAAATTCTTTCCCCACAGGCTGTTCAAAGAAGTTTGTAGTATATGTGTTGCACATGCATACATTATCAACCATTCATTTTGTTCTTTATTCATTTTCTCATTTATTTGTAGGCATCCTTTTTTAACATCTTTCGTCAAAGAAGCACATTGTGGCCTCAGTATATTGATGTGAAACCATGCAGAAAATGCTACTCTCTCTCAACCTTGTGGATGTTCCCTACTTCCCTAAGGATCAGCAGCCTCTTGAAACAGTTGAAGCCATTATCGGTAAATGTGTACATGTACTTGTATTATTTCTGTACATTTATTTGTCATATTGTGCATGATCACTGAGACACTGACCAATTAGACACTACATAATGGTTCATTTCATTTGAAAGGCTTATTTCAGTTATTTGTCATGAGTTTCAAATATATTTATAATTCAATTAATTTTAGATCACTAAAACCTGCAGGTATGTTGCAATAACCGACAATATTATGTGAGTTTCAAACAGTGTTTTTTTACCCTTCAGCATAGGTCAAGGAGCTTTCATTCTACCCTCATCAGCAAACTACAGGAATGCCAGTTTTCAGGCAATAGCCTGAATTCAGGCCCTGGCGAGTTATTTTCATACCATAGTTTAGGTTTTTTGTGTACAAGCTAGCACATTCTAGGTGATTTTTCAGGCCCTCTGATCAATTCTAACTGGCATCCCTGAAACTACAATTGTATTGATAATTTACCAAACAAAATCCTGAATCACGTTTTGCATTGCCCACAAATGTTTAAAATCCAAAGGTGTGTTGACTTTATGTTTGTGAGCAATGAGAAATTATTTCTGATAAATCTTACCAAGCAGTACTTTTCTGACATAATTCATTATTTAATTCATTGTTTACGTTCCAGTTTTAAAATATATAAAAGTTTGTCTTAAATTGTATTCCTTTCTTTTTGCTTTATTAATGCACTAGAATTCCTTGCGTCTATGTTTTCTGGATCTGAAAGCAAAGCATAATGCCAGAGATTCCACCCAAAAGCTAACCCATGAGTCCAAGCTGAAGAGGAATATTTCCAAATCGATGGCTCCACTAATCCGATTGGTGAGTCATGGCCCTCATCAGCAAACTACAATTGTATTGATAATTTACCAAACGAAATCCTGAATCACGTTTTGCATTGCCCACAAATGTTTAAAATCCAAAGGTGTGTTGACTTTATGTTTGTGAGCAATAAGAAATTATTTCTGATAAATCTTACCAAGCAGTACTTTTCTGACATAATTCATTATTTAATTCATTGTTTACGTTCCAGTTTTAAAATATATAAAAGTTTGTCTCAAATTGTATTCCTTTCTTTTTGCTTTATTCATGCACTAGAATTCCTTGCGTCTGGATCTGAAAGCAGTGCATAATGCCAGAGATTCCACCCAAAAGCTAACCCATGAGTCCAAGCTGAAGAGGAATATGTCCAAAATTACATGTAGATCTACACTCACCCGATAGTTAAACTGCTAGAAAAAAGTTTTTTTTTTCACTTCATTATAATTTATAGAGAGAGATTGGGGGAGGGGGAGAGGTGAGGTGTAGCCACAAACCTGAATGGCTAAGCTGTGGAACTGAAATTCCCATTCATGTCACTTACAATTTTAATGAATTACAGGGTGTACGAACTGACATAATAACAGTTTGAGTAAAAGATTCCAGTATTTTGCATATATTTGTAATTACTATTTATGAGGTTGACCTGTTTCATAATGCTTAAATGTAGTAGACTTGATATGCTCAGTCTCATGCTCACCCCCACCCCCCATCCGCTTCTTATCAGTTCTTAAAACCTGTTGCAAATTATATATAAGTTGGTAATAGAGAAAAATTGAGTGAGTTAAATACAATACAAATCGATTCCATTATTAAGCAACTAAGACTTGTTCAGATACGGAACGTGAACCGCCAACAATTTTCGAAAATGATGCAGTTTGGTTTTATGTGTAAAGCGGATGGCAACAAGTCTTTGTATGTTTTGGACTGCGCATATTCAGTGAGCTCTTTTTTAAAAATAATATACAGAAATGTAAAGCATATTGAACTCTATGTCAACATTAAAAAAACTCTGAGATTTTGTTTTGCAGCATCATATCTCAACGAGCCTTAAAGGGACTTGGTAACATTGTTCATATGAGAGAAAATGATGCTAAGGTATTGACTTCAATGCTATACTGTATGTACACTTAAAGATAATCTGAACATTTGAGTTAAAAATAGACCGTGACTATTGATGATTAAAATTGGGAAAACTGATCTAATCCATTCCTTAATTCTCCCAACTATATTTTTATAATTTGATTAAATTGAAGTGAGTGTAAATCATCACAAAGCAACGAATTAGCTCCAATACCTTTTCCAAATTTAGGCGTTGAAAGATTTTTAAAGGCCTGTTTTATATCTTATTTTCATGGAAAAACGGTTGGGGAAAATTGAAAATTTTGTTGGGAGAATTAACTGTTAAAGAGTGACACACAGTAGCGCCTTCAATGAAAACCATAAATACCTTGTGGTTTGAAAAAAAATTGGTAGTTAAAAGTATAAAATTCTTGGATTGTATCTGTGATTTTGAAAGCACAATATGGCTTACCTACATGTATATTGAATTTGCTGTTAAAATTTAAGTTAAATTTTAATTCTTTTGTGAAACTCCTGGGACTTGCCAAATGAATGTTGTGACATTAGCAATGGAATATATCTCTTTGTGCTAAACTTTTTCAGCATGTTTGCTATTTTATCTTAAACTGGGAAATATCTTCTGAATAATTATTCCACCGTCACCTTGGAATTGCCCAACTGAGCCAATCGTACTGGCGGGAATGTTATCTGATATAAATTGTATTTTATACTTGAACTTCAGCTTCTGTATTTGCAACAAAACTAATTTTTTGATATTTATAAAGATGAATGTTGCCACTAATGCCTTTTCTTATATTTAAGTCATGTGCCCGTAAGAAGCAGGTTTCTAGTACAGTTGAGCTGATTTCTGCACAGTTTTCTAATATGCTGTATCGCCAAATGTGAACATCATGGTTTTGACGGGCAAGCAACCATCATCAGAAAACTCTGCAGGTATCAGTGAAGCTCTCCCTGTTCCCCTTGCTGCCAACTTGTTCCTTTTGAGTGTAAGAAATAACTTAGCTAAGCCATGTGTTTATCATTTGTGCCATTTTTCTCCTGTGTGTGATTTAGATTGTATAGTTTTATACTTTATACTGAATTCTTGCCATGAACTTAGATATTCCCCTTGTATGTAACAAGAATTGATCTTTCATGCTCAGAAATTCTTTCCAACAACCTTTTGTTTTATGTGATAGTCTTTATCTGCATTAAAGTCTTGGGGTTGTCAGGAGCGGTTTTGCAGCATGGAGACGAGGTAGAGCTGCACTGATGAATGCCTAGCTTTCCACTATGCTGTTTTGCTGAATATGAGGAACTTCCCCAGTGTGCTGTTTGCTTGTCTACTAAAATAGTGCGGGTATCAGTATAGCTTTACCTAGTCTCTATGCTGCTAACCTGCTTCCCACAACCGTAAGACTTATAAGTTTAGCCAATATGTCATAGTTTCTTGTAGCACAATTTATAACGAAACAGATATCTTTGTGATGGCCTGTTAACTTTCTTAAAATAAATTATGAGACTGACAGAAATACACTAGGTATTTATACAGCATGTTTTGGAAGAAGTGTCAGGATAGTGATGAAAAGATTTTGTACCAATGGAAAACAAAGTTAGATAGAATAAGAAGGTATAGAAATACGTATTTTATATTTTTGTTATCCATTTTCATACCATATACGTGTACATTAAAAATATGAAAATTACTTTCTGTTTGGCATGTATATATATATTATGTGATGCAATATTTGTTGCTTTGATTTTACTGTGTGATTGTTCAGAATGTGTACATGAAGTGACTTTTACACTTTCTTCCTTGATCAGGTGGTCGTATAGATGTTATTTAGAGGACAACAAAGACGTAAAGATCATGTAAGGATAAAAGGTACATCGAAATGACCAGTAAGGTGTAAATATCACGTCAAAATTTGATGTCCATACAACGTATACAGGTCTTTCTTGGGTGAAAGTTGACGTCTTAAAGACGTCTTTATTTAACCAATAAGACCTAAAAAGAAAATATGACGTCCATACAACGTCTTTATATGGTACAAGTTGACGTCTTAAAGACGTCTTTCTTTGACTAATAAGACGTTAAAATCAGGACAAAATATGACGTCCATACGACGTCTTCCTATGGTACAAGTTGACGTCTTACAGACGTCTTTCTTTGACTAAAAGACGTAAATATGACGTCCATACAACGTCTTTCTATGGCACAAGTTGACGTCTTAAAGACGTCTTTCTTTAAGGCGAGGCGTCAAAAATATCGATACCAGCAGGCTGCCGCCTCACGTATTGGCGCATCGAGGCTGCAATTACGGCCGAAGCCTGGCTGGGGCAATTATTTTTCTTTTGTTAGCCCAGCCGGCTTGCGCCAGGCTGGGATCTGAGGCTCGGTTTCCATTCGAAAGGCGGCAGCCGGCGTATGCTTTCGAACGCCATTTCCTACCGCCAGCGGTAGCCGGCTGAGCTAATTTAAAAAAATGCAGCCAGGACGCACAAGTGCAGTTAGCTGCCGCTGGCTGGTATATTTATTTTTGACGCCTCGCCTAACTAATAAGACGTAAAAATCACGTCAAAATATGACGTCCTCGTGACGACGTGCGCGGGTGCAAAATCAAGTCTTTTTGACGTCGTGTTATGTCGTCTTAAAGACGTCTTTCTTTAACTAAAAGACGTAAATATGACGTCCATATGACGTCTTCCTATAGTACAACTTGACGTCTTAAAGACGTCTTTCTTTGACTAATAAGACGTAAAAATCACGTCAAAATATGACGTCCTCGTGACGACGTGCACGGGTGCAAAATCAAGTCTTTTTGACGTCGTGTTATGTCGTCTTAAAGACGTCTTTCTTTAACTAAAAGACGTAAATATGACGTCCATATGACGTCTTCCTATAGTACAAGTTGACGTCTTAAAGACGTCTTTCTTTGACTAATAAGACGTAAAAATCACGTCAAAATATGACGTCCTCGTGACGACGTGCGCGGGTGCAAAATCATGTCTTTTTGACGTCGTGTTATGTCGTCTTAAAGACGTAGTACAAGACGTAAATATGACGTGATATTTACCAGTCTCTGCTATCAGGGTAGTTGTTATTATTGTCATGATGTTGATATTCAGGGTAACAAGATTCCATCCTCTATTAAATCTCAAGTACCCGCAAAAACGCATCCCGTTTCATTTGTTACTGTGAATGTAAGAAATTTTATCGAACGAAGGGCGATATAAATGGTTTACATTCATCAGTGACATCACGAGTTCGCGGCGGCTTCTCTTCTGTGATGACCCTTAGCGGCATCTTGATAGAAAACAATAACATGCCGACACCCTTTGAGTCAGCCGCGCGGCTTCTTTCATGTACGCGTATCTATAAAAGGAATGTGCGCAATGTATGTTTCGAATTTATATATGGAATTATTTTAGCCGGGATATATTGGTTCTCACGGTGTTGGCGTGAGAATCCTCATTCACCTTGCAGATTTTTTAGAGGATGGTCATAGACATTATTCGGTGGCAAATTAATTTACCCTCCACCAACCCCAACTTCATTTTCCTCCTTACGTTTTTCAAGTGTATTCGATAGTATGTTTTACTAAATATTATGTGGTCAGGAAGCGTGTCAAGTGATTAACATAACGGATTAATCATGTTTGTTTTTTCCCCTCAGTCAAGTAATCTTGATGTCGAAGCAATGCTTGGCAGGTTGGGGCTTTCCTGCATCACAATTAAAGGAGATTTTATATATAACAACGTTGTTGATATAGCCGAGTAACAATTTTGGTCTCAGCTCGTTATACCATATTTTGTCGTTGTTGTTAATTCGATTATATATATTGGCATTATTGTTTTGCAAGCAATACGATTTTGTAATAATGGTTTTGTTGGTCTAGGAGATAAGTTATGATTGACATGATATGTGTTTTGTCTCACAGATATAAATGCAATAATGCATGGAAATTGTTTTACATGCTTTAGGTCAAGCAATCGAATATATACGATACAGGGTAATCTCGATTAAAGGAGATTTCATATGTAACAATGTTGTTAATATAGCAGAATAACATTCCTGGTCCCAGCTCGTTGTATTATATTTTGTTGTTACCTGTATTAGGTCCATGATTATATACAACGGCATTTCTGCTGTAGCATGGTAAATTTAACGGGACCAATTAAGAACCTCGTTATACCGATTTATCGCTGTATACAGTGGGTTTAACATTATTTAGTGAGTGTGTTCACGAATTAAAGGAGAATTGTATTCCCAAAGGACATGCAGGGTAATGCTATATCAAATTGAAAGTTTACTCGGATTTGGAGCAAATTGCTTGGTCGCACGAATATCTGCGGTTTTATCACGAATGGCTCCGCATTCGTGGGCCGTGTGGGAATTTTGTCCCGGTCATGTTTCTCAGATCAGTGGTCTGAAGATCGGGTTTGTTTCGCCCTCACCTCATCCGAAAGGGGGTCACGGAGTGGCCTCGGGGGGGGGGGGGGGGATCTAAACACGCGAATTGTTGGAATTTGCGTTGTGACATGCGGAAATTGGCATTTTTGCCTCTTCGCATATATATATGTGTATGTGTATATATGTTAATATATACATATAAAGGTTATTATGTGTATTACACACTGCTGCAGAATACCCCATGGGAAGGTTGTGTTTTGGAGAATATGATTTGGATTATTTTAATTGGCCATTGTATCTTGCAGAGCTCAATATTTATTGGTTTCCGGTAAGGGCCCCGATGATAACAGGTATCCTGTTTATTTATAACATGTATTTTATTTATTTATTTATTATAGTTTTATTTTAACAGGGTGGTCTCATTCAAGTTCATTTCTGAGCCTGCTCTCCCAGAGAGCCCTGTATTCACATAAAAAACATGTACAATAATAACATGAATTCAAAACATACATACAAAGGTAAAATATACATGGTATATACAATAATTAAACATGGGTAACGAAAAACACGCATTAACAATAAATTATAAGGAAAAAAAATACAACTATCAAATTGAAAAAACTAGATGAATGAAATGTAATAAATAAAGGTCAAATTAACGTGAAAATATGTTTACAAGGGAAACTGAAAGGTTTTGACATTCTTTTTAAAACTTTGCAGCGACTTACAATTTTTAATATGATAGGGTAATTTATTGTATATTTTAGCTCCTGAAACCGCTAAGGTTTTCGTTTTAAAATTTGTTTTACACTTTGGAATGAATAATGGACTGTTTAAAGCATAACGAGTAGAATATAATATCGGTCTTTTACTTATACATGGATTAAGATATGGTGGTGATAGGTCGTTTATGATTTTAAAAATCAAGATGCATTTCTGATATTTAATTCTTTCCTCTAATGACCGCCATTTCAATTTACTCATTAAAACATTTTGGGGTGTAAAATATTCGGCACGAAGAACTAATCGTGCATATCTATTTTGTAATTTTTGCAACTTTGTTAGATTTTGTTTCGAAGTATTCCCCCATACTGAATTACAGTAGTTTAAATGCGGTAGGATAAGAGAATAGTATAATGTAATAAGATTCTTACGGGAAATATAATTGCGTATACGTCTAATGCAGGCAATCGTACCCGATACTTTCTTAACAACTTCTTTTACATGTAACGACCATGTTAAGCTTTTGTCTAGTGTTACACCTAGATATTTCATACTTTCGACTGAGTCGAGTACATTGTCACTGTAACGAATACAAATATTATTATTTTGAATTTTTCTTTTGGAACCAAATAGTACCCGCCTGTAAAGTAGGCATCTGTTCGCCTGTTTAATGCTGTTCGCCTGTTTAATGCAGTGGAACCGTGTGTCTTCTTTGTATGCAGAGGGGTGTTATACGTATAGCCCACTTTGTGGTACTCACAGTTAAATTCCATATGAGAAGGTAAACTCTGTTCGCCCTCTTTAATGAGGAAACAGTGTCGCCTTTTTACGGGCTGTGGGGGGTTGTACACAAGTTCTCGTCTGTTGACGGCCCTGATGCAGAGAGTACTTTGGATTGGACATGCCGGCTCCATCCAGTTTTTCAGAGCTCAATATTTATGGTTTTCCGGTAAGGGCCCCGATGATAACAGGTATCCTGTTTATTTATAACATGTACCCGCCTGTAAAGTAGGCATCTGTTCGCCTGTTTAATGCAGTGGAACCGTGTGTCTTCTTTGTATGCAGAGGGGTGTTATACGTACAGCCTGTCATGATAATGAATATGTATCAGATTATGCAAATGTGACACCTGTGACCTCAGGAGGTCAGATCGCATGTGCGCGATGTATATGCGATACGCGTGATTTGATACCCAGTGCGGGGAATAAACACCAGACTATGGTTTATGGAATTCAACTACTTTGTTAGTTTGTTTGCACTTAATATCGTCGGCCTTATGCCAAAAGGGCCTTAACTGCTTTTGGCCATTCCGAGATAATCGCGTTTAAAGGTTTTGGCCTCTCTAATAATCAAAAGTTTGTGGTCTTTTTTTTTTGCTTTTGAAGCCAATTTCGATAAATGTGTTAAGTTATTAAGTTTTACATGAAATGTGTTAAATTTGTTATAAAATATTCAGAATTGTACATGCTATGTGCAAAAAACATGTTAGGGCCTTTTTGGCATAAGGCTTGAATGTAGCGTATGTTAGCGTATGTTATGCCAGAAGGGCCGTAACCTACTCGGCATTATGCCAAAAGGGGCGTAACCTACGCGGCGTTATGCCAAAAGTGCCTTAACCTGCCGTTATCGTACGCGTAACTATGCGCGTAACTATGGGCGCGTACGCGCGCATAGTTAGCGCCCTTTTGGCATAAGGAAATTTTCTTGTTTCGCAACACCTTTGGTTTGCCAGAAAGGCCCTCCTAACGCAAATGGATCATCCGTGTAGGTTAAGGCCCTTTTGGCGTAAGGAAAAAGATGAGATACGCGTTAAGGCCCTTTTGAAATTCATAATTATCTTCATAAATAAATCGAATTTCAACAAGTGAAGCACATCATTTTAAAGAGAATGATGAAATCTACAAGGTGATATTAATAACTCAATAACCCCCAAAATCGGGTTAAGGCCCTTTTGGCATAAGGCCGACGATATGTGACATTGGCGACGAGGATTAATGTTTCTTGGATGTTGAATCTGTGGCTACGAGCTGGAAAAGTTTCAACATGGCATTCGCTGGAGCGGAATTGTTAGCGCTTCGAGGAGTTCCACACTTCGATCCGACGGGTGGTGCAAGTATTGTCAGCGGCAAGTGGAAAGCTTGGCTTGAAGAGTTCGAAGCCTACGCCGATAGTCGCGGCCTGTTTCTGGACGGATGTACGCCGGCCCAGGAGGCGCAACGGAGAGCACTGTTGCTGTACACTGCGGGGCCTGTGGTAAGGGAGACTTTCAAAACACTTCCCAATAAAGGAGAGAGGAATGAGTATCAAAAAGCCACAGATGCCCTAAATGCTCATTATGTTGTCAAACCTAATGCTACGTTTCAAAGACATTTGTTCAGGAAAACAAAGCAGGAAGATGGTGAAACGGTTGCCCAATTTGTTACCAAATTACGACAGGTTGCTATTGGATGCAATTTCGTAGCTGGGGATGTAGAAAACCAAATTCTTGACCAAGTAGTTCAGTACTGCAGAGCTGATAAACTTCGCAGGAGAATGCTGGAGAAAGGAGGTGAGCTCAAGTTAAATGATGCATTGTCCATGGCTGCTGCTCTAGAAGCTGTTGAAGGTCAATTTAACTCCATGTCATTGAGAGAGAGAGAAAGGCCTAGAGCTGGTCAAGTGAATCAAGTATCATACGAGAATGACAGAAAAAAGAATTTGGAATGCTACCGATGTGGGAACAAAGGACATTTTGGGAAGGATGCATCATGTCCAGCCAAAGGAAAGATCTGTCGGAAATGTGGAGGCCAAAACCACTTTGCGACGATGTGCAAAAGTAAGGCCAAGAGCACAAGTGAGGCGAGAGGAAAATTCAGAGATGGGAAGTCCAGAGATGGAAAGAAGTATAAGAATAGAGTTCGCCAAGTGGAAGGTGAACCCGGACATGATAGTGATGATGACAACAGCCGTGGCCGTGATCAGAGGTACTATCAATTTGCTGTGAATGGTGATCATGAGAAAGTCCCAATAATCATTGGAGGTGTCACAGTCCCAGTGATAGTAGATTCGGGAAGTGATTGCAATGTAATAGATCAGATATTGTGGGAGAAACTGAAGAAGGACAAAATCATCTGCAAATCTACTAAGAGTACCAAGAGGCTTTATCCGTACACATCACAGATACCATTAACAACTGTTGGATGTTTCACAGCCACCGTAGAAGTTGGCAAGATGAAGTCGACTGCAGAGTTTGTTGTCATCAAAGAAAAGGGAGAACCTTTACTCAGCAAACATACGTCTAGAGAGCTGGGAGTGCTCCAGGTGGGAATTGTACATGTAAATGCGGTACAGAGTTATGCAGGTTTAAAGCATGAGTTTGAAGCAGTCTTCAAAGGAGTAGGGAAGTTGAAGGGCCGACAAGTTAGGTTAGCAGTGGATGAAACAGTGAAGCCAGTGGCCCAGCCTGTGCGAAGGACTCCATTTGGACTGAGAAAGAAGGTGGAGATGAAGATCGCGGAATTGATCGATCTCGACATCATTGAGCCAGTTGAACGCTCCACGCCATGGGTAAGCCCAGTTGTCATAGTTCCAAAGAGAAATGATGAAATCAGACTGTGTATCGATATGCGTAGAGTGAACGAAGCAATTATAAGAGAACGTCACCCCATTCCCACTATTGAGGAAGTCCTACAGGAGCTGTCGATTAGCAAGGTCTTTTCGAAAATAGACCTGAAGTGGGGGTACCACCAACTGGAGTTACATCCGGAGTCTAGAGAGGTGACAACCTTTGTCACTCATTGTGGGTTGTTCCGCTATAAGAGACTGTTGTTCGGAATCAATGCTGCTCCAGAGATTTATCAATATGAGATACACAGAGTGATAGCTGGGATAGAAGGAGCTGCGAACATATCAGATGACATCATTGTGCATGCATCGACCCAGAAAGAGCATGACAAGAGGTTGAAGCAGGTGCTTGGCAGACTGCGGGACGCAGGACTTACTGCAAATGCAGAAAAGTGTAAGTTTGGTGTCTCTGAGTTGGACTTCATGGGGCACAGACTGACTAGCGAGGGACTCAACCCAGGATTGGCCAAGGTGAAAGCAATTGCAGAGGCCCGTGAACCCCAGACTGCAACTGAGATGAGAAGTTTCTTGGGGCTAGTCAACTACTGCGCAAAGTTCATTCCGAACTTTGCTACATTGGCAGATCCACTGAGAAAGCTGACCAGAAAGGACACGCCATTTCAATTTGGTCATGAACAGCGACAAGCGTTTAAGTCGCTAAAGGAAAGCTTGATGAGTGCAGAGACCCTGGGCTACTATGATCTAAATGCACCGACAAAAGTCATAGCGGATGCCAGTCCAGTTGGCTTAGGAGCAATGCTGGTGCAGGTGCATGGTGATGGCCCGAGGATAGTAGCATATGCCAGCCGCTCGTTAAGTAACGTTGAAAGGAGATACTCTCAGACGGAAAAAGAAGCCCTTGGACTTGTGTGGGCTTGTGAAAGATTCCATGCGTACCTGTATGGAATAGAGTTTGATCTAGTGACTGATCACAAACCGCTTGAAGTCATTTATTCACCGAGATCTAAGCCATGTGCGAGAATAGAGCGGTGGGTTCTGAGGCTTCAACAGTACAAGTACAGGGTAGTCCACATCGCAGGAAAGTCCAACATAGCAGATCCATTGTCAAGATTGCTGAAGGATGATCAACCGAGAGAAACTTCTGTGTTGGAAACAGAAGCAGAGAGCTTTGTGCGTTTTGTGGCAGTCCAGTCAACGCCAGGTGCGGTGACAACGAAGGAAGTCGAAAGAGAATCTGAACATGATCCTGAACTCGAAGTTATCAGAGAGTGTATTCACAGTGGACAATGGGATGATTGTCCATATAAAGCATACATTCCCATCAAGGATGAACTCTGTATAATTGGTCAGTGTGTGCTGAGAGGTAGCAGATTGGTGATTCCACAGGCACAGAGGCCAAAGATGGTGTCATTAGCTCACGAAGGACACCTGGGCATTGTTGGCACCAAACAGAATTTGAGAACCAAGGTATGGTGGCCAGGATGTGAGAAAGATGCAGAGAAATTCGTCAAGACTTGTCATGGTTGCCAAATCACAAGCAGGGGTAATCCACCAGAACCAATTCGAAGTACTATGTTGCCAACAGGACCTTGGGTGGATGTAGCTGTTGATTTCCTAGGACCACTTCCGACAGGAGAATCTATACTTGTGGTAGTTGATTATTATAGCAGATACTACGAGTATGCAATCATGAAATCAACCACTGCAGAGAAGACAGTCAAAGCCCTGGCTGAAATCTTTGGCAGACATGGGTTACCTGTGACGTTATACTCAGACAATGGACCCCAGTTCATCTCAGAAGTTTTCGCAGAGTACATGAACATTACAGGAATTCACCACCATCGGGTGACTCCTAAATGGCCCCAAGCCAACGGCGAGGTCGAAAGACAGAACCAGAGTATAGTGAAAAGGCTTCGAATTGCACAGGCAGAAGGCAAGGATTGGAAGGAGGCCTTGCTGACTTACGTCGCAGTCTACCGGGCTAGTACTCATTCGACAACGGGAAAAAGCCCGGCAGAAGTGTTGTTCGGGAGAAAGATCCGAACTAAACTACCACAAATCCAGGACATTAGTGAGGATCAGGAACTCAGAGACAGTGACCTCCAAATGAAAAGTGGTGCAAAACACTATGCAGATCTGAAGAGGGGAGCCGTACATTCTGACATAGTGCCAGGAGATAAGGTGATAGTAAGACGTGATGAAAGGAGGAAACTAGACACGCCATACTTTAGCCAGCCATACACAGTGACAGCAAGAACAGGAAGTATGGTAACTGTGAAATCTCCTGACGGAGTCCTGTATAATAGGAATGTATCAAGTGTAAAAAGATACATGTCCCGAGACACTCATAACGAAGCTGCCAATCCCGAGAGGACAGATGGCAATCCTGAGGCGGTGACCGGTATTCCTGAAGGGTCGGACGATAATCCTGAGGCGGAGACCAGTACTCCTGAGGCGGTGACCAGAGATCCAGACTCAGAGGCAGCGAGCAACACATCAGGCGGTGACCAGAGACATCAAGATGGTGATACCCAAGCAGAGACAACAAACACCAACGTTCCTATGGCAGCTAGTAGACCACAACGCCAGAGAAGATTCCCTAAGCGATATGATGATTTCGTGTGATTCCAGATCAATATGGTGGGAATGAGCTCTTTGTAAAATAGCGACAGTGATATCGGAAACTACATGTGCCAAGGAGAAATGTTTGGAAATCATTGGTTGAAGCCAAGTTATGATTTAAAGGGTGTACGCCTTGCGCTGCCCATATTTGTGAAATCGACATGTTGGAGAAATCACCATGGAAACCAAGCGTACGAGGAAGTTGTGTTATGTGCTAAAATAATAAGTTCTGATACATATGTTTCAATATTACACATACATTAATCAATGTAAAAGGGTGTACGCCGAACGCTGCCCTTATTGTATGTGATAGGTGTTGCGAAAAACACAAGTTGAGTTGGAGCATCGATCAGTTTTCAAAAATGGATTCAATCATCGAAGAGAGTATTTCCAGAAACTTCAGCTTCAGCTAGTCGTATGAACGCTTGGAGATAACAGATGATTTACACGAACTCAAAACTAGAACTCAAATAGTATCCAGTGAACAGTTGAACTTTTATTTGGACCACAGACTGGATGCATGAAAGATATTGCATGAAAGATATTATATTGCATGTTATGTTTTATGTTGTTCAACAAAGTTGTTTGGAAGATAAAACATTTGGGAAAAGTTTATCGACCAGATAAATTTGTTGTTTGTTAGAAGTTGTTTTAAAAAAAAAAAAAAAAAAAAAAAAAAGAAACAAACAAAAGCAAATGCACCAAAGCATGTTTATTTCAGTAATTCACATATGGCTGAAACACAAGAACAAAAGAAATATTACAAGAATTTTCAGTGAAACTATAGTATAAAAATAGACCAGGATAAAGTTTCATTCTGGCAAAGGAGGGATGTCATGATAATGAATATGTATCAGATTATGCAAATGTGACACCTGTGACCTCAGGAGGTCAGATCGCATGTGCGCGATGTATATGCGATACGCGTGACTTGATACCCAGTGCGGGGAATAAACACCAGACTATGGTTTATGGAATTCAACTACTTTGTTAGTTTGTTTGCACTTAATATGTGACACAGCCCACTTTGTGGTACTCACAGTTAAATTCCATATGAGAAGGTAAACTCTGTTCGCCCTCTTTAATGAGGAAACAGTGTCGCCTTTTTACGGGCTGTGGGGGGTTGTACACAAGTTCTCGTCTGTTGACGGCCCTGATGCAGAGAGTACTATGGATTGGACATGCCGGCTCCATCCAGTTTTTCATGTGCAGATACTTGTATAAATTGATCAAAAGATTCGAAAATGATACCCGGGTCCTTCCCTGGGGCAGATTGGAGCAGTGTAACGTTTAAGTAAACGTATTTTATATTCAGTTGGGAAAGTTTGTGTCGTAGTTGTTATTATTGTCATGATGTTGATATTCAGGGTAACAAGATTCCATCCTCTATTAAATCTCAAGTACCCGCAAAAACGCATCCCGTTTCATTTGTTACTGTGAATGTAAGAAATTTTATCGAACGAAGGGCGATATAAATGGTTTACATTCATCAGTGACATCACGAGTTCGCGGCGGCTTCTCTTCTGTGATGACCCTTAGCGGCATCTTGATAGAAAACAATAACATGCCGATACCCTTTGAGTCAGCCGCGCGGCTTCTTTCATGTACGCGTATCTATAAAAGGAATGTGCGCAATGTATGTTTCGAATTTATATATGGAATTATTTTAGCCGGGATATATTGGTTCTCACGGTGTTGGCGTGAGAATCCTCATTCACCTTGCAGATTTTTTAGAGGATGGTCATAGACATTATTCGGTGGCAAATTAATTTACCCTCCACCAACCCCAACTTCATTTTCCTCCTTACGTTTTTCAAGTGTATTCGATAGTATGTTTTACTAAATATTATGTGGTCAGGAAGCGTGTCAAGTGATTAACATAACGGATTAATCATGTTTGTTTTTTCCCCTCAGTCAAGTAATCTTGATGTCGAAGCAATGCTTGGCAGGTTGGGGCTTTCCTGCATCACAATTAAAGGAGATTTTATATATAACAACGTTGTTGATATAGCCGAGTAACAATTTTGGTCTCAGCTCGTTATACCATATTTTGTCGTTGTTGTTAATTCGATTATATATATTGGCATTATTGTTTTGCAAGCAATACGATTTTGTAATAATGGTTTTGTTGGTCTAGGAGATAAGTTATGATTGACATGATATGTGTTTTGTCTCACAGATATAAATGCAATAATGCATGGAAATTGTTTTACATGCTTTAGGTCAAGCAATCGAATATATACGATACAGGGTAATCTCGATTAAAGGAGATTTCATATGTAACAATGTTGTTAATATAGCAGAATAACATTCCTGGTCCCAGCTCGTTGTATTATATTTTGTTGTTACCTGTATTAGGTCCATGATTATATACAACGGCATTTCTGCTGTAGCATGGTAAATTTAACGGGACCAATTAAGAACCTCGTTATACCGATTTATCGCTGTATACAGTGGGTTTAACATTATTTAGTGAGTGTGTTCACGAATTAAAGGAGAATTGTATTCCCAAAGGACATGCAGGGTAATGCTATATCAAATTGAAAGTTTACTCGGATTTGGAGCAAATTGCTTGGTCGCACGAATATCTGCGGTTTTATCACGAATGGCTCCGCATTCGTGGGCCGTGTGGGAATTTTGTCCCGGTCATGTTTCTCAGATCAGTGGTCTGAAGATCGGGTTTGTTTCGCCCTCACCTCATCCGAAAGGGGGTCACGGAGTGGCCTCGGGGGGGGGGGGGGGGGGATCTAAACACGCGAATTGTTGGAATTTGCGTTGTGACATGCGGAAATTGGCATTTTTGCCTCTTCGCATATATATATGTGTATGTGTATATATGTTAATATATACATATAAAGGTTATTATGTGTATTACACACTGCTGCAGAATACCCCATGGGAAGGTTGTGTTTTGGAGAATATGATTTGGATTATTTTAATTGGCCATTGTATCTTGCAGAGCTCAATATTTATTGGTTTCCGGTAAGGGCCCCGATGATAACAGGTATCCTGTTTATTTATAACATGTACCCGCCTGTACAGTAGGCATCTGTTCGCCTGTTTAATGCAGTGGAACCGTGTGTCTTCTTTGTATGCAGAGGGGTGTTATACGTATAGCCCACTTTGTGGTACTCACAGTTAAATTCCATATGAGAAGGTAAACTCTGTTCGCCCTCTTTAATGAGGAAACAGTGTCGCCTTTTTACGGGCTGTGGGGGGTTGTACACAAGTTCTCGTCTGTTGACGGCCCTGATGCAGAGAGTACTTTGGATTGGACATGCCGGCTCCATCCAGTTTTTCAGAGCTCAATATTTATGGTTTTCCGGTAAGGGCCCCGATGATAACAGGTATCCTGTTTATTTATAACATGTACCCGCCTGTAAAGTAGGCATCTGTTCGCCTGTTTAATGCAGTGGAACCGTGTGTCTTCTTTGTATGCAGAGGGGTGTTATACGTACAGCCCACTTTGTGGTACTCACAGTTAAATTCCATATGAGAAGGTAAACTCTGTTCGCCCTCTTTAATGAGGAAACAGTGTCGCCTTTTTACGGGCTGTGGGGGGTTGTACACAAGTTCTCGTCTGTTGACGGCCCTGATGCAGAGAGTACTATGGATTGGACATGCCGGCTCCATCCAGTTTTTCATGTGCAGATACTTGTATAAATTGATCAAAAGATTCGAAAATGATACCCGGGTCCTTCCCTGGGGCAGATTGGAGCAGTGTAACGTTTAAGTAAACGTATTTTATATTCAGTTGGGAAAGTTTGTGTCGTAGTTGTTATTATTGTCATGATGTTGATATTCAGGGTAACAAGATTCCATCCTCTATTAAATCTCAAGTACCCGCAAAAACGCATCCCGTTTCATTTGTTACTGTGAATGTAAAGAAAAAGGCGTGCCTCCATAATGTACGCGACCCATTATCCTGCCCCTGCCCCCAACAAAATAATAATTACGACCACGCTGCGCCATTCGGTCCACCCTCCCCGCAGTATTCCCTTGGTACGAGTAGACAGCGGGGGCTAGGGTACGTCGCCGCCCCCAGAAATAAAAAAAAATCACAAAGAAAATGCAATAAATTATCAATAATTCATTGCATGTGGCCCCGACCCCTAACATAACTAAATTCTCTATGTGGGCATGCCTTGAACCATAATGCAGGGTCCTACAGAGTTCCTATTTAACTAACATCTACGTTATTATAAGAACAGTTTCATTATCAAATCGAATAAACACTTACATACAGATAATGTTATATATGTTTTGTTCTTATACACATCATATTCATACCTAATATGGTGATCAGGGGCGTCGCTAGACCTTTTTCAGTGGGAGGGGGGGGGGGGGGGTGGGGGTGTAGAGGCCGACGATTACCGACAAAACTAGCCACCAATTACCGACAAAATTAAATTTCCAATATCTACAAATTTAACCCTATAAACCCGGGGCCGAAGGCTAAATTGTTTTTCCTATGGACTATCTATAGTACTTGCGTATGTGCAAATGGTCAATTTCCACGACGACACAAATATACGAATTATTTCGTCAACTTAGTCAGCATTCATAGCTATATATTTTAATGCAGACACAGAGCTAGGATCTTATTTTAGGGAGGCGTGGTGAGTGAGCAAGCGAATCACTCAAAGAGCGCGGGGGTGTGGGTGATAGGCCTCCCGCGCAAAGCGCGGAAGCTTAGACGTTTCCTTAAATTATTAGGAAAAGAAGACGATTTGTTGTACCGTTCTCGACTGTTGATCCTTGTCTGATTCAGTTTCTCCCCCTCCCGCGCAAAGCGCGGAAGCTTTGACGTTTCATTAAATGATGAGAAAATGCAGACGATTCGGTGGACTGTTCTCGACTCTTAATCCTTATCTGAATTCAGTTCTTCCCCTCCCGCGCGAAGCTCTGAAGATTTGGCGTTTCATTAAATTATTAGAGAAAGTAGAAGATTCGTTGAACCGTGCCCGACTCTTAATCCTTGTCTGAATTCGGTTTCCTTCCGCGCGAAGCGCGGAAGCTTTGACGTTTCATTAAGTTATGAGAAAAAGCTGACGATTCGGTGTACTGTTCTCGACTCTTAATCTTTATCTGAATGAAGTTTTCCCCTTCCGCGCGAAGGGCGGATTTTTTGGCGTTCCATCACAATATAGAAAAAAGAAGATGATTCGTCGTACCGTTTTCGACTCTTATTAAGCCCTATTCATCTGAATTCAGTTTCCCCCTCTCGCGCGATGCGCGGAAGCTTTGACGTTTCCTTAAATTATTAGAGAAAGAAGACGATTCGTTGTACCGTTCTCGACCCCGGCCGTCTAAATGAAGTTTTCCCCTTCCGCGCGAAGGGCGGAATTTTCGGCGTTTCATCACAATATAGAGAAAGGAAGACGATTCGTCGTACCGTTGTTGACTCTTAAACCTTGTTTGAATTCAGTTTCCTCGAAAATTTCAAACCTCTGATTTCTTTAGCTGATATTATAGGAAAGTGAAACTTCGAGAAAATACAAGTATAGTAGTTGTAGTCACTCTCGAAGTCGTCACAGCGGATAAAAAGTCACAGTTCGTAGGGAAAAAAAACTTGTCGGCCGACCGACAATATACATCTCACCGACTTCAAACTTCTGCATTGATATAGTACACGAGGATCGAGTAAGAATACCGACACAGCAACATTTACCCGTGTCTCTCTTGCTCCCTTGACGAGACGACTCCACCCAACAACCCCCTTCTCTCTTTTACTCCCACTCCTCCTCTCTCAGGCTCTTACCTCCCCTCTTTCTCCTCTCTTTCATCCCCCGTTTCTTTTCTTTCCCTTTTACTCTTTTTTTTTTTTTTTCCTTTTCTTTCTTTTCTTTTCTTTCCTCTCCTCCCTCTTTTTCTTTGTTTCTCCTTTTTTCTTCTCTTTGATTTCCTTTCTTTTCCTTTCTTTCCTTTCAGGTGTCGCACCCCACCCCCTCCCCCCTTGGAGACGCCCCTGATGGTGATTCGTTATACCCTAACTCTAAATTAGACCTTCATTGTACCTAGGCAATCTCATCTAAACGCGCTTATCTATTATCCTCTCAGATTTATAAATAATAGTAACATAGAAATATGTTGTATTCCTCCAGCACACAACACATACACAATCTCAGGTGTAAATATCGTTTTAGGAAAACGAGCTTATCAATCAATACTGCAATCTGCATGTGATTCACCTATAAATATTGCACTATTACTATGCTTCGACTACTCATATGACATATAACATAGAAATATAAAGGAATAATCATAAACTATATACAAGACGAGAAATATAGACTAAAGAATATTGATTGTCTCTAAGAAATGTGATAACTTCAACTTATGCAATATACAGCAAAACATGTTGTATTATAAGCCAATCAACATCCAAACATCAACCCTTAAATACAATTAGGCCTATGGGATAATTATGAGCAGGTTTATTCGATTGAAAACTACCAAATAATAATGGTCAGACAATCCCTTGTGCCAAGCAAATGCAAACTCTTCACATTGTTTCCAACTTCTAATCTGAGCTCTTAAGCAAACATGCCTCCTATCCCCCTCCTTGCCCAATGCAGAGTGTTGCTCAACAACACAACGTGGACGAGAATATTGAAAGTGTGAGAAAGAGAGAGTGTGTGTGTGTGTGTGTGTGTGTGTTCCCTATACCACGAGTGAGGTTGACCTCTGTGCAGAGTGACCCAAGAGAGATAAGGGAGAGATGGAAGAGGGGGAGAGATCTACTCTGTTGTTTCAACACTTTTTATCACACTGGCTCATACACATTAACAATGGCACTGTTGCATAGTATATCACCTAATTTGCAATTAGAGTAGGTTCTGAATGATAGATTGTAAATCTGGAAACTACCATTCATGATATTAGACTTACCTTTTCTTTATCAACCCTTGACTATAGCTTTATAGTATTTACAAACTCCAATACTAGGTGGAGGATAAACGTTCATATAGCAGTTCGGTACCTCGTTTATAATTTGGCATACTTTTCTTTGCATTAGAAAGTTCCAACCTCAATGGAAGTACAATGTATACTTCTTTTCTGACATAGAAATCAAATTCAATACTTTTAAGAACGGTAAGAGTACCACGTGCGTCGATCACCATGTGCCCGGCACATTTTTTGCTTGTCTGCGCTGCATGCACTCACCGTACACACACACACACACACACATTAAACTCCATATTAAACAAGGTATCTGATTGGTCGATCAATTCCAGACGCATGCGCAGTAAACAGCATCCGTCTGGAAAAAGGCACACGTGTGCTAATAAAGTAACAGGCGAGTGCTATCGCACCTTGCATGCGCCTGCTAAATAACAGGCGGTGATTGGTCAATTTAGCAGACGTGTGCCGCGTTCCATACGTCTGGGGCACGTGAATTAAGTCACCAACGGCTTTCCATACATATCGCCAGGCGATACGCGTCTTAGAGACGCGTCTCGCCGCATTCCACCGGCGATATGCGTCTCCTAGATGGGCGATATGAGTCTGCGATTGGCGAAAAGTGTCCACTCTATTTGTTAACGTTTATTTTCAGAAAAACCTTAAAACAAAAAGTTTGGCGTATTATTTAGTTGTTTTTATGTTTGAAGTGTTATGTTTTTATAATGGGGCGTTGCAAAAAATGTTGAGTTGCAATCGATTGCAAATAACTCATATTTTGCAACTATATCAAACGAAATATCTACATTAAAACAAAATGGCGATATATTTTCAATAATTAAGTTTAATGTCAGTATAACTTAAATGTCAATATATTTCTAATCATCCTCGGGACAATTATTCACTGCACAGCCATTAATTTAAATCGTGTAACATGTCTACATGCATGTATATTCGGAATACGAGTCTGAATTCTTAGACTGGGCGCGCGGAAATGTACGTACGTACGTACGTCCAGGCCGCGCATATTTTTTTTATTGTTCAGTCAAGTATACTGTGCGAATGACTGGAGACAGAGTCTATTTTTGGATTGCTGGAGCTGTACATACTCGGGCGTGTAGCTAGCAGCGGCTGTGATTAGCCACATTAATTGTAGGCAGGGGCGGCGATCCCAGGGGGACGGGGGACACGTCCCCCCGGAGATCCGAAAAAGTGCAAAAAATGAATAGCAAATACTGACTACAGACTGCAACACACTTATAAGCTCTGGAGGGCCCAAGAGTACAGCGTTTAGACTAATAAAAATGCAAACAAATATTCTCGCTCGTTCGCTATAGCATCCCTTGCATAATATCCTTCAAAACATACAAGTAAATATTGTAGAAAATCTATATATTCCATTGGTATCACGTAAGCACAGTTTACACTGTATATTTACAAGATTAAGAGTTATAGAAATAGATCAGTGCTAGTGTGCTACAAAAATGAATATTCCGCTTGCTCTTTTCAGTAAGGAGTAATACAACATATTAAGTGTATATATTTGCCAGGCTGATAATTTAACATCGGTAGAGCAGTGGTCTTGTAATCCGGTGACCCGGGTTCGAAACCAAGTCAAGGCGCTAGTGCCCTTTTGGAAGGCATTAATCCTCATTACCAGGCCCCTCGGAGAGGACCTAAAGCCGTCAGCCGTCTGGTTGCTTACTAACAAAACAAGCATTTATGCTTTCTTAGCAGTCAGGTAAAATAACCGCAACCAGGCTGATATTTGCCATTTCAACTCCCATAGCGATATCAATATACATGTATATGACAGAGGTCTAGAGTGGGAAATAGAAATCCCATCCATGCCCAAGCTTCCTACTGATACTAAAATTTACCTCCTAAACTGATATTTACAACCCTTCGGACTGCCCACTAGTTACCAGCAAAGTAAAAGAGGTATATTGCTTGGTTTTATAATATAGTTTTGCTAAGGAAAGTAATTTTTTAATACAACAAAACTTCAAAAAACCTGTGAGGGGATAGTCAGTGCCGTCACCTTCGCCCCTCTCGTTCACAATGCTCCCTCGTCCCTCGCACTGGCGTACTGATGGGGGCTTGGGGCAGTTGCCCCCCCCCCCCCCAAAAAAAAAAAAGAAGATTCAAACGTATTTCTCACTTTTTTGTAAATTATACTGTTGTATTCGTTTATGGAAAATTCCCAAATTTACAGTCAGCCAAAACTATGCTTATTTAGAAGCCTACGTGTCAAGGCCCGCGGATCGGGGGGCTCGAGCCCCCCGCCCCCTCACTTTTTTGAAAAAGTGTCGCAATATATGCTCGTCTGACCGTAATTAAATACCTAAAATGTCTGAGCTTGCGGGGATCCACCCCTTGGGTCCTACAATGGACCCTAAGGCGGGCTCCTGGATGCTTATCTGACCGTAATTAAATGCCTAAAACCCCCGAGCTTCCAGGGGCTCTGCCCTTGGACCCCACTAAGGGCCATAAGGAGGGCCCCTATATGCTTATTTGACCGTAATTTAATGCGTAAAACCCCTGAGCTTTAGGGGGCCCCTTGACCCCACGTCAATTAGCGACCTGACAGTGTCACAAATAAGGTATCAAAATATGCTTATCTTACCGTAATTAAACGCCTAAAACCCCTGAGCTTCAGGGGGTCCACCCCTTGACCCCCTTTGGGGCTTTTCGCCTGGACCCCAAGCAGTAAAGGCAATATAGTCTCAAACAAATCTACACATTCAAGCTCACTCACACATGATATATTGCTTTCAAAGCTACTTATTATTTCAAGTTCATGTATATACAAACGGCAACAGTTTCAATATAAAATGTAAGTTCTTCTCACTTAAAGGACCCATGACATCGAATTACAAGTGTGTTCCTGTTGGTGTGCAGTCCTGCAAACATCACATATTTTGATATGTAAACTTCTGAATTTGGTTCATAGATTTTTAAATATTTGTTGAAATATTTGTTTTTCAAACTTGCTAAGCTCCACCCCAAAAACCTCCAGATCTCATTCCCCTTGTGACATCATCTGTCAGTCATCAATGAGCTAACTTGAGAAAATGGTATGTATCTTTGCCGAAGTCGACCACCTGTTACAATACGTAATACAATAGCAACATATAAGTTGCTATGTCAGACATGCTGTAGCATCACCAGGAAGACAAAGGCAATGATGATGTATTGTACATTATGTATAGAAGCATGCAATTCTATTATGAACGTGTGCAAAGCTGGGGGAAATTACATACCATTGTCTATTCTAAAATATTAGTTTAATCTGACATGTCTGACATAGCAACTTATATGTTGCTATGGTTTGTGGTATTGTAACAGGTGGTCAACTTTGGCAAAGTTACATGCCACTTTCTCAAGTTAGCACATTGATGACTGACAGATGATGTCACAAGGGGAATGAGATCTGGAGGTTTTTGGGGTGGAGCTTAGCAAGTTTGAAAAACAAATATTTCAACAAATATTTAAAAATCTATGAAACAAATTCAGAAGTTTACATATCAAAATAAGAGATGTATGCAGGACTGCACACCAACAGGAATACACTTGTATTTCGATGTCATGGGCCATTTAAATCATTGGTCTGGAAACAATTATTTGCCCATTGTTGCATATTGTATTACATTTTCACTAACGATGAATTTACATTGTAATGCAATTTTCACGTTTCCCAGGTCTATTTAGGAGAATAGAAGATTGATATTGTTAAGTTGTTCGATAACATCACTCAATTCGATTTGATTGGAGATATATCTCAGTAAAGGCTATTATACTCTCAAACAAATCTACACTATTAAACTTCAAGCTCACTCACACATGATATATTGCGACACTTTCAAGGCTACTTATTATTTCAAGTTTATGTATATACAAACGTCAACAGTTGTTCGATAACATCACTAAATTTGATTTGATTGGAGATATATCTCAGTAAAGGCTATATAGTCTCAAACAAATCTACACCATTAAACTTCAGTTTATGTATATACGAACGGCAACAGCTTCAATATTAAATGAAGTTCTTCTCACTTAAATCATCGGTCTGGAAACAATAATATTTGCCCATTGTTGTATATACTTGTCACTTGTTATATTTGTTATATGATACTAAAGCAAATCGTTACGCTTATCGATAGGATAATGTGAATAACGTGTCGAATAATAACATCATTGCGTGCTATTATTAACCGGACTAGACATGTAAACAAAAATTTAAACATGCATACACTTTTGCCAGCAAGCAAGTTTTTCAACAAAGAATACAAAATGTGAACAACGTTTTACATTTTAGTCAGGACAGATTAGAAGATGCTTTAAAGCATGCCCTATAGTTGAACTGTAACAGTTGTCTTCTAAAGTCTTCCATATATAAATTTAAAGGAGGTCAATAATCATTATGAAGGTTGACACATCAATTATATTGTGTATACATGTAACAATTTGAAAATATTTTTTCTTGGGGGGGGGGGGGGTGAGGGCGTGGGCAATTCAGAAAGGGACCGATATGTGAAAAATTGGGTAGTACTACTAGCCCATGGACTGTGGCCTAAAATGGAGGTTTACTAATATCCTTCAAAATGTACGAGTAAATATTGTAGAAATATGTATTCTGTTGGTATCACGTAAACACAGTTTACATTGTATGTGTACAAGATTAAGAGTTATAGAATAAGATCTGTGGTACAAAAATGAATATTCAGCTTGCTCTTTTAAAAAGTCCCTTCCTGCCTACTTACTAACATTTACCTAATATATATTTACAACCCTTCGGAATGCACACTAGATACCGGCAAAGTAAAATTGAAGTGTGAAAAAAGTATATTGCTTGTAATTTTTATACTATAGTTTTGCTAAAGAATGTAATTTTGTAATACAACAAACCTGTGAGGGGGTAGCATAGAGCTATATAATAAGACTTATCATATGGCTCTATGGGGGTAGTCACTTCCGTCACCTCCTCCCCGTTCACTGGCGTACTGATGGGGGGGGGGACCAGTACCCCCCCCCCCCCAATAAAATCAAACATGGTTTATTTCTAATTTGATACCAACAATTTACAAATGTTGCTAAAATGGCATTATATTCCCCTGGAATCCCGGGCTCTACCCCCTGGACCCTTCCGAGGGCCCTAAGGTGGCCCCTAGATGCTCATCCGTCTGATCATAATTTGATGCCTTAAAACCCTGAGATTCTGGGGGCGCCGCCCCTAGGCCTCACTCCAAATTAGTGACCTGCCAGTATCACAAATAAACCTTATCAAAATGCTCATCTGACCGTTATTAAATGCCTAAAGAACTCCTGAGCTTCATGGGGCTCCGCCCTTGACTCCCGCCGGGGCTTTGCCCCTGGACCCCACGCCAATTTAAGCTTTTTGCTTCGCTCGCTTTGCTCTACCTGATCGTAAACACTTGAGCCCCCCCCCCCCTACACCCACACACACACACCCCAACGTTTCTGCTCATTACGCCACTGGCCCCTCTTGCTCACTATGTTCCCTCGTCCCTCGCATTTCGTCCGTCCCCCCCCCCCCCCCCTGGTCATGAAAAGAAATCGCCGCCCCTGATTAAGATTGTAGAAGCCCTAATTGATTGGAGAGCCAGTCAGCTAGCGAATTTTTATTTACACGCTAGCGAGGGGAATTTCTCGATTAATTCCAATGGAACCGCTTAAAATTCCAATGAAACCGCTCGCGAAGAGTCTAGCCTGGATCGGAGAGCTCGCTAGTGCTATACGCTAGTGTGAATTTAAAAGACAATTTCTAAAGACAATTTCTCTCTTGAAAAGGCTCTGCCAGGCCCCTCAAGCTCTTCCATGTTGTATGGATCCATTCGAAAGCAAAATAAGCCCACTCAATAAATAATATATATTAAAACGTCATAGCGATTCATCCAAAAAATAAATCCACGTAAGAGGCATTTTGAAAGTTTTAAGAAAATTCCTTCAAATTCCAGGATATTGGGTGTTATTTTTCAGGAAACTTTATTTAAACGAGTGGAAGCACTGGCGGTTCTGTTTTTTTTTAAACTGTAACAATTCTCCTTGGATCAGATTAAGACCAAAAACAAGCCTCATTATCTTCAGTATACAAGTGTCATTTCGGACCTTACAGCTTTCATAGAATTCGCTTCTGGACCGTCAAAGAAAAAGTTTGAGAACCCCTGGTCTACGCATTATACACATCAGGACCAACTTGACAACTTGACACAAATTTGAGGGGGGTTCGACCCCCCCCCCCCCTTGCGTACGCGCCTGCATGTGCATCCCTTTCCTCCTTATTCCCTTATCCATCGTTACCGTCACTACCATTTGAGTAGGGCTGGCCCCCTCCTTAATAACGACTCCCAAGCCATCAAGAATGACCCCATAATTTATAGATTACCATTCTGCGGTTCTTTGGAGGGGCCGGCCGGCGGGCGCGGCCTTTTCAGAAGTGTTTCTACTCTAACCTTTTCATGCACTACGGCTTAACATAAACAAGCATGGTAAGATTTTTTTTAAAAGAAGCATAATTCCGACTCAGTTTCGCATAACCTAAAAATAAGAATACGGCCAGTCACCCCTCCCCCCCTCCCCTCAATGCATCCGCCTTCACGCACCCCCCCCCCCCCTTCCCCTTGTCTTTCCCTTATTCGTCGTTACTGTCACTAATTTTTAGTGCCATTTCGTTGTCTTTCTTTCTCCCCGGCTGCTCTCTTCTTTTTCTTTCCTCTTTTTTGAACTCTCTCTCTTTTCTTTTCTTTTTTCTTCTCTTTTCTTTTATCTTCTCCTTTTTCCCCCCTTTTTTTTCTTTCTTTTTTTCTTTCTTTTTTTCTTCCTCTTTTTTCCATCTCAATTTTTTTGCGCCGCCAATAGGGGGGCCTCGGCCGTTTCGGCCCACCCCTGGATCCGCCACTGGTAATAATAGCATTCCTGACATTGCAACAATGACCGCATTATGTTGATGTATTGTCCATAAAGGTACTGAGGAGGTCTTTCTCCTTGTCTGCATGGAGGACACGCACTTTGAATATCCCCATAGAAAAGGATAGAATGGGGCTGTAGTCTCATTTAAAGAAAGGAAAAAAACTTCAGTTCAAGACGGTTCAAAATAATGCTGGGAAATGTAAATTAAAATGATACCGTTTTAAAAACCAGTTAGATATGGTTTTTGGACAAGAAGCATGAGATAATTCATTGCTCGGCAATCTGGACCTTATTTGAAACAGAGCATCCAATATACCTGATATTTAATAGTACATTGTCAATTAAAACAACTACCTAAATAATAATGGACCTCTTTACCCAAGGCTGTGTGTCTTTGTCGAGCACAAAATGATTCTGCTCGGGTATGCAGGCCAGTTGTTAGCCCATGGGCTTGAATAGACTTGAATTGAAAGACCCTTTGTTTCACCTCGCGAAGTTTGGGCGCTTTAATATGAGGAGTAAAACCTTGCCCATCATTGAATTCATGTTGTAAAGTTGTTTACAGACTGGAAAAGGATAGCATGGGAGTGTACAGATTAAATAAAGGGATGTAAGTAGTACTGAAAATGTAAAAAACTTGTTTAACCTGGCAATAAGGGACTCTTGAATGTAGTTTAAAAATTGGACATGGCTTTGGGGCTAACGCTACCGGCTAACGCTACCGGCCACCGGCTACGCTGACGACCGCCAGCTAAAAAAAGACCCCCCCCCCCCCAAAAAAAAGACCCCCCAGAAAAAAAAACAAGACCCCCCCCCTCCCAAAGGGGCTCCATTACAGTTTTTTCCTACACTCAGCTGCTCTCCCTCACCATAGGCCCTTTTTCAATTTATTTTGAGGAATCCATTGACATACCACTCATGAATCTTGAAATTATCTTGAATAAGTGCCCTTTTTAATCTCTAGTAAGTGCCTCTTTTCAGGTACGAGAAGTGCCCCTTTTCACTTTTAATAAGTGCCCCCTTCACCTCTGATGATTGCCCTATTCAAAACTGAGAGGTGCTCTTTTTACTTTGACAACTTCCCCTTTTTTCCTTTGTAAGAAGTGCCCCTTCTCCTTTTAATAACTACCCCTTTTTTAAACTCGGATGAGCGCACCTTTCATTTTAACATGTGCCCCTCTTATTTTCTAATAAGTGCCCCTTTTCCTTATGATAAGTACCCCCATTAAAAAGAGAGAGCTCCTTCCCCTTCTCATAACTTCCCCTTTCCCTTTCTAATAAGTGCCCCTTTTCCTTATGATAAGTGCCCCCATTATTCTTTTAGTACTGACGGGGGCTCTTTGTTATACAAATATCCATTGAATTGGTACATTATGATACTCCTCAATTATTTGCTATTTCATCATTATCACTTTAATCAGCATTTTCTCTCTTACAAATTTACAAGCTACATAGCTGTTACTGACTTTCATCCCGTGATGACATTCTCTCGATTTTTTCCCGTTCTGCACATTATTTCCTCCTCATTATTCGGAGCAACCTTTACATTATTTCTTTCGAGGCGATTTTGTGTGTGTGTGTGCTATTTTGGACAGGCGCGGATCCACGGTCCGATTCTACCGCCCCCCCCCCCTAGCCTCCCAAACCGGTAAAAAAATAGGATAGTAACGTAAATTTTACCTTAAAAAATTAAATAAAAACGCCCCCCCCCCGACCTGCCAGTGACACAAATGCGGCATCGAAATATTTGTGCTTCTCTGACCGTAATTAAATGCCTAAAACCCCTGAACCCCCCCCCCCCCACACACACACACCAATTTACACTCGCTACCCTCTACCTGATCGTAAATACTTTAGCCCCCCCCCCCCCCCCCCCACTTTGATAAACGTCCCGCGGGGCCTGTGTATATATACGCATACAACACTGATCTTTATGATGTCTTTAACGTGACATATAGCTTCTTCTCAACTTGCAAACGAGAAAGAAAACAAGGTCATTAAAAGGGATAAAGCGACAAATAATGATTGTGATTCAAATTGATGCGAATATTTGTTTGAATAAGCACTGCAATTCACCCGAATCTTCTTTGTAAAAACAACTTTTATAAATCTCAGCCATGCTTACTGAGTTGAGACGTTCCATTCAATGTAAAATACTTATTAAAGAATACACTTCTCCTAATCTGAAAGTGATCTTACAACACAGTGGCAGATTTGCATGGCTGAGATTTGTAAAGGTCGTTTTTACAAAGAAGATTTTGGTGAAAAGCATTGCTTATTAAAGAAAAAAATCCTATTTGTCGCATGATCCTTTTATTAAATAACCTTGTTTTCTTTTTTGTTTGCAGGGGGAGAAGAAGCTATGTCACGTTAAGAAATCATAAAGATCAGTTGTATTATGCGTATATACATATGATACCAGAACAAAATGTTGATTATCAGAATGTCATTTTGGAATACCTCTTTACAAATACCACATTGTCTTTAGCCCGTATTAGTATTAGTATGAGCCAATATAAGGCTATTATTCTTTATTTAGTTCAGTATAATGCTTTTCCTCAAAAATAATTTCGCTATTTTGTTAGGTTGAGACGCTAAGAAATGGTTTCAAATGTACATGACACAAACCCTGAACCATTGCAAAATGATGGTGGTTCTCTCTCTCTCTCTTTTTATTTTAATCATGCATTATCAACTACATATAAAGCAGCAACCAAAAACTTAGGGTTATCTGAGATAGGTGAAAGTAATAGTTAAAAAGAAGGTCATGCTAAAACGGCGCTTTACCTCCACCCCCCCCCCCCCCCGAAAAAAATATAATAGATTAGTGGTCCTCCTGTCCAGCATCCCCCCTCCCGCTTTAATATTCACCGGCCGGCTGAGTCGGCGCAAAAATGTTCCCAAAAAACTGGACCCCCCCTAAACAAATATATGTGCATTTATCCAGCCCCCCCCCCCCCCCGCTCATTCGCCGATCGCCGGCTGGCTGATTCGCCGCTAAATACTTTCTCAAGATTTGGCCCCCCCCCCCCCCACCTCTTGCCGCCGGCTGGTTCGCCCCTGATTTTGGACCCCCGTAAGTGATGTTTTCCTGGCATCTACTTACATGCGAAGCATCGTCCACGAGCCGCATAGCGGCGAGGCGATTTTTGTTGTTGTTCTTGCTATTTTGAACCCCCGTATTGTTTTCCTGGCATCTACGTTTTTCTATGCACATCACATTTTCACTTGGCAGCCCAAGGGGGCCGGGGGGGGGGGGGGAGGAGGGGGTTATGCGTGTTACCAAAATGTCCGGTAAAGGGGTACTTTTCGTGCGACAAAGTCCGGCCCGAGAATTGTAAAAAAAAAGGGGTCTTTTAACTTTTCACCCGGAGATTTCTTTAAAAAGGGGGTGTTTTTTGTTTTACTCCTGAGAAATTATTCCGAATTTAGGTGGGTACATTGAGCAATTTTCATGAATAAGGGGATCTCCAAAGCAGGAAAAGCACGCGAAAAGCCCGCGAAAGAGGGGTTCGGAAATGTTGGCAGTCCTCAGATAGGGGGTGCTTTCAAAAAGAGGGAACAAGCATAATGCGTACCCTAAATAACACTGAGTGGGGGGGGGGGGAGCGGGGTTTCTGCCCTTGCGCGATCGCCTCCAGCTCCAGCAGACATATGGCGCGACAGCGTGCACACGTACCGTTACTAACGGCGCAGTAGGCCTATAACCACTGCTGACGGCGGCACTGCACTGCGAGCTGAATCGGTAATAATAGGCCTACTCATAGAACGGTAAATCTTGCACGCTAATCTAAGTTCTATTTCATTGGTTTAAGGTTTGAAAATTGAAACTCAATATTGTGTTAAAGTTATAACAGAAAAGATAATCTTTATTTTATAATTCCACGGGGGCGATTTTTAATTTTGCAATCGCCCCCGTGAGCAACCTGACGGGGGAGATTATGTAGCTCACGGGGGCGAATCGCCCACCGCCCCCGTGTATTTTGAGCGCTGATCACGAAGATCACAAAAAGACACTTAGATTAACAGAAAAGGAGAGAGCACTTAAGAGTGGTCGCTTGTAAGGCGCACCTCCTCTTATTCATTGAGAGATGTCATTAATGTCATTGGTTACTAGTTTAAAACACACTAATGTCACTAAATAATGAAGACTTTTAGGCACTTTATAAATAAATTATGAACTCACAGGATCGACTGACAATGCTCATTGATAATTTATACCTAAAACACAAAGTTTAGATATAGAGCACAATGTATCATTTTGTATTTAACAATCAACATACGTTACACAAACAATATGTTAATGTAAAACCAAGAAACCCATAGTATTTAATGCCAGTAATGCCTGACCTTTTTCACATTTCGTCCTTGCAGTATATCCCTTTACGACTTAGCCTTCTTAACACTGAGAAACTTAAATTAATTTATATATTTTGTATGAAACATCAAGTCAGTTCACTAAATCATATCGGCTTCCGCAAGACCACTTTCATAGGCATTTACCATGTCTATGATTTGCTATGCATACGGCCCATATACCTACCATTCCTTAGATATGCGCTCCCAGTCTTTGTGAGACACTCCCCTGGCCTATTATTTATTCTATATTTATGATTTGTAACGTTTTTTATGATGCCAAATAAACTGAATAATCATAACATTTAATTTAGAGCAAAACGACCAATATTAATTTGTTCTCACTACGTAGACTTTGTCAGAGGCAATATTTCCCTATTCTTTCTCTCTCCCCCTCTCTGACCCTCTCGATATCTCACCCTCTGCGTCTCTCTCAGCCCTCTCCTCCTCCCTCTCGCAATCTCTCTCTCTCTCTTTCTTTTTTTAATACAATTTGTACCTTTTTAATAGTTTTATGGGAATTTTGTGGACTCTGTTTATCCCCATATCATCTGAGGTGACCTCTGCTCCCGAATGAGGAAAGAAAGATCATGAGACTTAAACATAACAGGAAATAACACCCACTTATAGTATTCGGCCTAGGCCGACTTTGTGAAAGTATGCGGAAAGTCCCCAAACATGATTTCGCAGAAAAAGTATACTTTCATTACTGCAGGCCTACTACTTGTACTTTGGCGCAATTTGATTTTTGCACTCTCGCAAACAATGCCTCCTGTTCATCAAAGCGTGAAAACATACCAAACAAAAATGATACTAAATAATTTGGGATAAAATGCTCTTTCATGAGAAGTATAAAAATTTACTGTTCATAGAATAATTTAAAATAGTTAGCAATTTTCTAGGTGTAAACTTTTGTGGACTCTGTTTATCCCCATATCATCTGAGGTGACCTCTGCTCCCGAATGAGGAAAGAAAGATCATGAGACTTAAACATAACAGGAAATAACACCCACTTATAGTATTCGGCCTAGGCCGACTTTGTGAAAATATGTGGAAAGTCCCCAAACATGATTTCGCAGAAAAAGTATACTTTCATTACTGCAGGCCTACTACTTGTACTTTGGCGCAATTTGATTTTTGCACTCTCGCAAACAATGCCTCCTGTTCATCAAAGCGTGAAAACATACCAAACAAAAATGATACTAAATAATTTGGGATAAAATGCTCTTTCATGAGAAGTATAAAAATTTACTGTTCATAGAATAATTTAAAATAATTAGCAATTTTCTAGGTGTAAACTTTTTTTCACTCACACGATATATAAATCTGACCCATTCATACAATTTTGAAGAAAACAAATGTTAAAGTTAAAAAGAAAAAAATAGTATTTGTTTAAAGATTGAGATAAGTATGTTTTACAAAACGTGATTTGGCTGTCACGCTTATGACCCAGGCGCTGATTCAGGCGGGGGTCCAGTCGGCTCGTGCCCCTCCCTCCCCCTTTTTGGCGGCAAAAAGAAAAAGAGAGAAAGAAAGAAGAAAAAAGAGAAAGGGGGAAGATATATATATTTTTTAATCCGAGGTATGGGTGAGAGTGTTTGTGCAGCGCTGCCCATCATCCAGTGACGTACGCGTAGGCACCACAGCCTCGGCAAGTCCGACCCTTCCTAGTTTCTTCTCGATATTGTCAAATTGTTGGTCCCATTTTGCCAGATTTTTAAAATTTTCTTCCCAAATCTCCTCTATATTCCTGATTCTTCCAAATTTTGCTTGACATGGAACCCCCCCCCCCCCCAGGTACGCCACTGCTATCATAAAGAGCTAAGCGTTGTTGTATCGGAAGTTGTGCAAAAGTAAAGGTCCGTTCATACTAGCATTGGAAAAAGGGGCACCTACAAAGGGAAAACCTCAAACCGAAAATATACAATTTTTAGACATTGGTATATACCCCTACATTGTGATAACATTAGCAGGGATGATTTCAATGTTTTTTTTTTCTTTTTACAAGTTTACATGGTCCAAGATACTGCTTAAAGAGAAGGTTGATTTCTTGGGAGAGCTGAACAATAAATTGTAAGCGTTTTCATTGTTATAATGCAAGTGTGGAAGAACATCAGAGAAAAAGTATTCCTTGAAAAGCATGGCTCTTCAAATGCGTTTATATTATATATATGACATGTAACAGCTTACAAATGTGGGCCTGAATGTTATGCCACATATAAGACTGCGCCAAATTTCTTATCATTTTGGTGATTCCAGAACCTTGTAGTACATTCCAACATTTCTTAGAAAAGAAAAAGAAAAAGAGCACATGTCAAAGTAAAAGGGGGAATTACTAGAAGGAAAATGGCACTAATATGAAAAGATAAGGGGCACGTGTCAAAATAAAAGGGGTACTCATTGGAGAGATAAAGGGGCACTTACCAAAGATATCAAAATATAAGGGGCAATTATTAGACGTGAATGGGCACTTATCAGAGGTGGCAAGGGGCATTTCTTGTACCTGAAAGTTGGCACTCACCTGAGATGAATAGGGGCGCCTGTGAGAATAGAATGGGACACTTATTATAATGGAAAATGGGCACTTGTCGTAAGAAAAGGAGCACCTATAAGATTTTAATGGAGGGATTTATTAGAGGTGTGAGTAGAGGCATTTATGAGAAGGGGAGATGGCTCTTATTAAAAAAGGGGGCATTTATCAGAAGGAAAAAGGGCACTTGTTTAGAAAGACGATGTATAATATAACATACCAAGTTTCGTGCTCGAAATTTCCTTTACGTTTACGTCTTGGACCTAAAAGACGAAAAAGTCATTGCATATAACATATACTTCACTCCTTTGCGTTTGCGTGTCCCTTCAGGCCATTAAGTACAGAAAAATGAAGAAAAAAAATACAATTAAAAAAAAAAATTATATTCACGTCTAGGACGGAAAAAAAAATGGTTGCATATAATATAAATGTCAATCCTTTGCGTTTGCCTGTCCCTTGGGAGCCATCATACATTTTCTACTTTTTCGCTTTTTTGTTGTTGCTGAATTAGGTTCGCTAAATCGCGCTTTTAGGTAAATGTGGTTTCGCATTTAGCAGCAAAAAAAAATCTTTTTTTGCCGGGGCCTTGTTTTGTTTCTTTCTTTTTCTCTTTTTTTTAAGTGGGGGGGGGGGGGGCTCTAGCCCCTAAGCCCCGTCGTAGCGGGGCCTGCTCTTTCTGCTCTTGTGCCTTCCAATGTAAGTTTTTCCGTTTCCAGGATCGCCATTAAATATAATTTTTACAATTGAGCCATTGAAGATATAGCGATTTTCTTTCTTTCTTTCTATTTCTCTTTATCATACTTTTTCCAACAAATTGAGGGGGCTTAGCCCCACCCCCCCCCCCCTCCCCCACCGAGCCCCGCCATTCCGCGGGATCGGCTGCCGACGTGGATAAAAGTGCATGCGCTACCCGCAACACGCTTTCGTCATCTTTGCACCTATATAAATCACCTAAAAGCAGAACATATATTACACCTGATCATTTTAACTACAGCTTCAGTCGTCTACTCATAGTTGACGCCCTAAGTTCATTTCGACGGTACTTCAAATTTGTTTGACGATCGTTTCATAAATTTGGCAACGCTTTCGCTTCGACAAGATTGAAAGGAGATCGGGTAAGACCAACTACTCTTTTCAAGAATGATCACATTAAATTAATTAAGATCGCAAATTCAAACATTTAAAAGCAGTTGCCCGTTGTCGAAATATCAATATTGTATGAATATAGTGGCGTTTGATATTCATACATCTTTCTGTATTGAATGTACTTTAAGCGTGTAGGCCTAGATCATTCAATTGATTAGTATAAAACTAGCTAGTCTCATCCCGTCCATCTTTTTTTGAGGGGGGCATAAGAAAGACCGCATCAATTTGGATGATTTACATACGTGTATAGTTACCTGTTAGTTGAGTTTCATGATAGCAAATTATATCATTTTTTTGGCAGATGTTTCTGTATAGATTAAAAAATCAAATACAAAATATTAATATAATAATAATATATAGTATATATTATATACCTCACTTTAGAAATCCAGCCATCTGATTGGTCGAAATTGGAGTAGTGATTTTAGCCATGTCCGTAAAGAACCGTAAAATACCAAAACCGGTCAATAGTCTTTTGAAAAGCGCCCTAGGGCACTTTTTAGAAGACTATTGACTGGTAGGCACGTAGATCTAGACTGCATAGGGATATATGCGTTCAATCTCAATTGGATGGATTTTAGCACACAAACCTGAGTGGTGCGCGATCAGACACCCTATTGAGACTATAGGTCTCGATAGCGTAAACAAACTTGATTACCATGATTGGTAAGTCGCACATGTATTCTATGACGGTTTTTTGGTATAAACAAGTTATAATGACTGCTTTAATATTCGAGGCATAGTTGTTTTTATAGGCTCTTAGGGAGGTTACATCGTGCAATCGCCCCGAGGCGTGTAAAAACAAATATGTCTCTCATAGCAGTCATTATTACTATAATATAATTCATATACATTAAATGTGACAGCTGAAATACACAAAAAACTGCATATAAAAATAATTGAAACTTGAAAGTATGGAGGTATTTTCAGAGAATCATGATAAATGCAGAGGCCAACTATCATTAGCATAAATGCTTGAGTTGATAACGCCGGCTTCTATTTCCCACGAGAGTTTCGGGCGCCAGTATGAACTCATTTACATACAGCCAATCAGAAGAGTCTAGCTGGGTAGCTAAACCTGCGCATGCGCACATGGTAACCGTTAGGGTTAGTTATAGGGTTATAATAATCATGAAAACCACCTTTCATCAACCCATCGTTAGCTCAATGAGTAAGGACAGCGTAATACAATGTTGGAGTAGGCCTAGTAGGTGCGAATCTAAGTAATTATTCAGTTCTATTTTTGCCTGTATAGATAGTGAGGCAATGCAGGAAATAATCAAAGTCTAATTGTTTGTGACCCGGCTCTTTCCAAGCTGCTAATGACGTAAAACATATTAGCCAAGCTACTGGGGTCCGGAACTCTCGTGGTAAAAACAATGGGAGGGGGGGGGGGTACATGACGCTGTTATAAGGGGCTGTAGGAGAATAGAGTGTCAGGTATCAAGATTTTTTCAGAAAGTAGCCTAAATAAAAAGTGGGAAGAAAGAAAAGAAAGGATTTTCTTATTTTGCAAGTGTATGCATGTGGGTGTTGTGCAGGTGAAGTAAGTGTTCGATTCGTTTTGTTCATAAACTGGTCATTTTACTTTAATTTATATAAAGAAACAATTAAAATCGTTGAGACCCTTGTAATGTTTATAACTATTTGGATATTAAATATTTTGTCATCGAGGCTTTGAATGAATAAAGAGATTAAGAGTGTTTAAAAATTTCAGGTAAAGCCTTCAAAATATCTGGACCATGGTGTCTTATCGATTTATATGCCATAATAATTTTGGGGGATACGTAAATGGAAGTCGGATGAGTGTCGTGTAGGATAAGAATGTATACTACTATTGTGAACAAAAATATTTCGAAATGCCAATAGTATAGTATTAATCCAAAATTAATACATAAAGAGTGCAGTTTGAAAAATGTGAATGTCAACAAATTGTAATGATTTTAGTTAATAAAATATTGGATCAGTATAGGCTAAATAATGTGAATGTGTACAAATACGGAGTGCTTTCTTTTGGAGACGATATATTAACATAGTTTTCATCGTATTACTATTATCCCATATTACAATATTACAATAAGATATGGATGACAAAATAAAAAAATCGTAATGCATAAAGAGTGACTTTTGTAAAAGAAAATATTTGAATTTATATAGAATGCCTATGCCCCTCGAGACTAACATGTAAATGTTATTAATATGACTATTCCATATTAGATTTGAGTTTTGTAACTTCTTTTTCAATTATGGGCATGTCATTTAAAAAAACATTATAATGAAGTAGGCCTACATGTTTAGAGTGTATGTTTTAGAAAAAATATAAATAGTCTTATTACTATTTAGAGAGAGTTTATCGGATTTGAGCCAAGATGGTAAAAAATATCATTTGAAATGTGATTTTTTTTTCTCTCTCTTTGCTTGATTGTAAGATAGAGATGTAAAAATATATATATTGTCGGATATAGATGTAAATGGGATTCAGGTCTTTGCTGGCGTAATAATTTCAGCCCCCCCCCCCCCCGAGAGCATCATTGATGCTGATGAGGATTACCTGGATACAACAAATTATCATTATAGATGTTAATAATTATGAATTATCATTCCACAGGACGATATCATGAAGGTACTCATTTTGATCAGTGTTGTCGCCATGGCGACCGTGGGCAACGCCCTCTACAGCTGCCCTCAGTTCTGGAACTTGTTCGAAGGTAACTGCTACCGTTACCAGGGGGATAGATTGACATGGTCGGCTGCTGAAGCTAGATGCAATAGATACTTTAACAGTGCAGGAATGGGACATCTAGCTTCGATCCATAGCCTTGCAGAGAACCGCTTCGTTTATGAGATGTTCAAATCAAGCGTATCCATAAACGACATTCCAAATTGGGTGGTAGGTTTTTACACTCGTTTTCCCGTTGAAAGTAATGCTAAAGTTTCCAAATATGAGATTGCCATGTTAAATTTCAAGAGATCAAGCGAAGAATTTAACAAGAGGAAGGACTGTTGCCAATTAAAATGAACCTCCTTTGGAAAGACATTAATCCCTCTTTGCCGCACCTGACTCAGGTGAGGTAAATGGATACCCGGCAAGATTAAATCAAATGCATGAGCTCTGTAAAGGCAACAGTGCTAAGCCAGAGTGATAACAAAAGAGCGCCATGAGTGGCAGTGTTTCAGACGTGGGCGCTATATATATATACAAGTATCCAATCTTGTAATTACTATGATCATAATCATCACCGTCATTATTGATATTAATATTGTTGTTGTTATTATGATTAATATAACTATTATTTTCATTATATTATTATTTTTATCAGTATTCTTATTAGAAGTAGAATTACTATTATTATTGTTATCATCATGATAATAATAATAATTATCATTATTATTATTATTATTAATATTATTAATATTATCATTATTAACATTATTGTCATGGAGATAAAAGCGCAATTGTCATAAAACACTAATCCTCAATGACCGACAATCCAAGGGAATAGGACTTCAAGCCGTCGGTCCCCTATTTTGCCAAGAACAAAAGTCCTTATAGTTTCTCCAAAGGGCCACTGTCGATGTTTTATAATGACCATAACATGAATCTGCCTTGCTGATGTAATTTCTCTTCTTTTAATACTTCTTTAGCATAACCCAGTAGACCCCAATCCAATCTACGGGATATGGATCGGACTTCACCAGACTGTGGCTGACGGGCCCTGGAAGAACTCTGACGATACAGACCAGGACAATTTCTTCAGATGGAGGAGTCTAGAACCCAACAACAGCTACTACGTAGGTGAACAGGCGGAAGACTGCGTCCACATCTGGCACTTTAACGATGACTCCGACATTCAACAAAAGTGGAATGACATGTACTGCAACGAGGTGATGTCCTTCGTCTGCAAGATGCCAGCGGACGGACAGATGCGTCGCTAGACCTTTTCCATAGGGGGGGGGGGTAGAGGCCACCGATTACCGACAAAAACTAGCCACCAATTACCCGACAAATATATTAATGCCAATGTGCCAATGTCTACAAATTTAACCCTTATAAACCCGGGGCCCAGGGGCACCCCGGGCACATACAATGATGTGCTCAGATCACTTTTTCTTCGCCCCTGATAGGTTGGGTGTGTTGCATCACACACCCTCCCCGTTAGCGACGCCTCTGCGGACGGGAGTCGTGTGAGTAATAAGGGGTCGCCATTTTCTTTTTGACACAGCGTGAGATTGAGGCTACCGACCACCTGCCTGACAAACTTTAACCAATCATCAATAGTATCTATTTTAGGTGTTAGTTTAAACTCTCTCTCTCTCTTTCCTTCTCTATCTCTCTCTCTCTCTCTATATCTCTCTATTATCTACCTTAATTGATGGCGGGGTACCGAAAACTATTCTATCCTATTCTATGCTAGCTTGACTTGTATGAAAGTAAATTTAAAAAATCTCTTCTTTGTGTCTCTTTCATTTAGGTCAACACGATTGTGTTTAATAAGTACTGCTTAAGTTATCATGATTTTATCTACTGAATAATGATGTGAAAAGAGGTTATTTATAAGCTTTTTACAAGTCTTATTTCTAAGCCAGTATATCTCTATCTAATACAATATTTTTGTTACTTATTGCTGTCTTCTACCTTCCTCCGCCTGTTTTTTTTTTCTTCAAGACCGGCTTTTCTTCAGGACCCCCTTAGGCCTAAAGACCATTGAATAACTTTCCTTCTTTTTTTTACAATTACAAAAGATAATTACATTTGGGGTAACGCCATTAATAATCACATGAATATCTTTAAAAGAACACTGGCTAAACATAATACCAGAGTGTATGAGTTAAATCCTGCCACAGGGCTAGTCCTCATTGTGCCAAGTCACAAATCCCCCCGTGCCAAGTTTATTTTGAGATAATCGGATTAACGCAATGGTACTATCAATACCGTATGCGAAACACTAGGCACAATACAATGGGCATGAACAATAACTGCTATTACGAATGCTTGCAAACATGCAAAAGGCAGCGAAGCAGTTAGCTTGCTCACGTGTACAAAGCACTATAACGGTAGCGTGCATGCAAGCTTATGGCAAACATGGATTACATCAGCATTATCATTTAATGCAACAAAAGCGTTGACAAATTGGATTAATCTTATCAATAATATAACCATCTCTGTAGACAAGGTAGTAGCAGAAAATCGTGTAATAATAATAACATTCGGTTCTTGAATAGCGCATATCACATTATAAAACGTCTCTATATGCGCTTCCAAAGAGTTTTGGAAATTATTACTCCTGCAGCCGTAATCAGCGCACAGTGCATTTCAAGGAGGTACCCATTTACCTCACCTAGGTCGAGTGTGGCAAATGTAGATTAATATCTTGCCAAAGAACATTAGTGCCGCGACGAGACTCGAACCGCGGACCTTGTGATCCACAGTCCGGTGACGTATCGTTTAACTATAAATGATTCGTCACTTGTAAACACGATCGCAGCTGCTTTCGTAAATGTGCAAACATTTAAGATGCTTATTTCGTATTCGAAACATTATTTTTCTATGAGGCATACAATAGGGTATTGACATTGCAACTGAGTGAAAATTGCGCGAAAGTAGTTGAATTATATTTTTGCTTTTCAACATTTTGATCCTCTGTACTTTCTGGCACAATTGGCTAATAAAAAGTGGGAGAAACGTGAATGACATGGAAAGAACATTCTTAAAGTGATGTCCATTGCGCTGTGTGATGTAAATCTATAATGAGCGACAAAGTTGAAAGTGAAGATCACAAGAAACGTTTACAGGCCTTTGTAGACCTCTCCGAACCAGGCGATGAATATCAAGAAGGGAAATCCATCCTTTATAATAAGTTCATTTTCATGAAAGCAGAAAAATAAGAGTTTCCCCAAGGTGACATTAACGATCCACCCAACTTGAAGTTCCCATTCCTATAATAAATACAACTTTAACAAATTCAAAATCGTCTTATTTGTTGTCCGATTTCGTTCAAACTTTCACCAGTCGGCTTGTCTATTTTGTCTCCTTCCTTTTAGTGTAATTTGTTGTTAAGTTTGAATTTTGAATTTCCTTTGAGGGCAATACAAACTATAGGATATATTTGAAATTACTTCCATCTTCATAGCCATTTTAAAGCACACGTGCCGAATGGTCATTATTTTGAAGAGCAAGAAAATCAACAATATGGGGCCGGGAAAGAAACCTTTCATTCGGCCCATTCAGCCAATGGTCGGTGAGCAATCGTGCTGACGTCAACAGTACAACTTTGTCCGTCCCACAGAAAGGATACCCACGCATAATTAACCGCAAGTTGGATATAACTCTTCATTTGACAAAAAAAAATAAGTCAGTAGTTCTTTGAAGGACATCGATTTAAGTAGGCCTAGACCAAAGTTGCAGTTTTGTTTCAGCATTAAGAACCACAACATATAATACATTCAAAGTCAAGTCTGAAGTGCGGTGGCAGTAGTAGGTCCTACACCTTGGTTAATTATGTGGGGGTGCCGCTTATGAGTATATACAATTATGAGAGAGAGGAGAGTTTGGTGCTGTGGGTGCGTTGATGGTAGTGTGTGTGGGTGTGGGGACGTGTGTATTTATTTATGAGGCATACAGAGAGAGAGAGAGAGAGAGAGAGAGAGAGAGATAGGGGAAGTGCGAGAGAGGGGGGGTAGAGTGAGAGACTGAGGGAAGAAAAGGGAGAGGGAGAGAGAGCGAAAAGGGAGAGTGATTTGGGGAAGTGCGAGTGAGGAGGGAGAGAGAGAAACAGAGAGGAGAGGAGAGAGGAAGAGAGAGAGAGAGAGAGAGAGAGAAAGAGAGAGGGGGAGATGGGAAGGGGGGAGGGGGACTTAGTTTTCATAACAAATGTTTTCTTTTTTTTCCTGTTGGACTCGCCTTCTCTTTTCATACATCATGTTATTTATTTGAAAATTCCACCGAGATTCAATATCCATTTGAGAAAAAATAATGTCATCAGCTCGTATCCTTTCTTTCTCTTTTTTTGACCCCCGATATGCGACCGCCACTGTACCCACAAGTTTTGACGACATTTCACTGAAACGTGTGCATTGAAATTGATAACACGCCTCGACTGGAAATGTTGTACATGTATGGTAAAAGGGGTTGTAGTGGTAAATCATGATTGAACAAATATTTCTTGCATTTGAAAAAAATGAAAATATATTTTTCTCGGGTACCTTAAAAAAATTAAAAAAAACATCATAGGCCATACAAACTATACTTTAATGGATTGACTGTATATAACTTGCTTGGACCAAATAAAATGCCAGGGGTAAACACAAATGATACCTTATTATTTCTTACTCCCCTTTCTTCCTTCATTTCTTCCTCCTTCCCTTTTTTTAATTGATGTTGTCGGTGAATATTTTCTTTAGGGATGGAGGATTACCCCCTCCCCCTACCCCCCCCCCCCCCCTCAACACACTCATCGCCAATCTTCTTCTTATTCGTTTGGTATTATAATGGCTATTAGTGAAATTTGACTATTGTTGCCAATTTTTATATAATAATAGTCATAGTTGTGATATATTGGAGGCAAGACAAATGATACACGTCCGACACGGATAAGTTCCAGACTAGGAGTGATCTTTATTAAAGGGGTTTCACTGTGGCCCTGTAGGCTCATTACATAACTTTGTCTGGCATAAACATATACCAGTAGGTGGCGCTATTACATACATTGATATGGATTTACGTTGATCAAGATACATCACATCTTCCCCTTTAAAGATAGCAGGGATCAGTTATTGAAAATCGCGTTTAAGTATACATCAATGTCTGTTAAGTGATATTAGATTGTCTTACCATAATTGTGTTTCTGAATAAACGAATTAATATTTAAGGTGTTGCTGTAATAAAAGCATTTTCCTTCTCTACTATACTCTCTCTTTTATTCTTAGCCTAATTCCTCCAACCCCTTTGCTCATTTTCATACTACATAATACATAATGTATTTAGCTATCCTACCGTTTCGCTAGTCTACACAACATCTTTTTTTTTCAACGTGAAATATGGTAATGTGGTTTTCTTTCCACTTTTTTATTTATTTTTTTATTTTTTAATAAAACAATAAAAAAACTTTTATCAACTTTACTCGCGTTATTGCGAGTATCTCTTAATGCTAAAGATTTGCCTCATTTGTAGTTTATTTAGGTTATTTATGTTCCTATTTGGCCCATCCTATACAGTTGTCATACGGTTATCACTTGTATTTAACATGAAAGTACCAAACGTTCTAACAAGCCTTCATTATGCCTGTCATTATGATTACCAGTGTTAGGATGTGGGCACACTCAGGAATTATTCAGTGTGGTCTTACATATCCAGCCGCTCTGGTGGTTTGGATACTCTTCCACTTCGGGTGGTGGTGGGTTGTGAGGGTGAGATGCTTTCATAACTCTGTGTTTGTTGATGAGGTGGCAAGGTCGCGCTGTCTGGGGGGCTGTCTGGGGCGCTAGCGGGGGAAGGGATTGGAGGCATTGGGCGAATGTGTTTTCGGTTTCGCCTGTATTCGCCTTGCTCTGTTTGAATGACGTAGCTCCGTGGGGTATGTGCTGTGCCAGCCACACATCCTTGTCGCCATGTGCCGGGTTTGGCGCGAAACACGACGTTCTGGTTGGTGCTCAGAGATGGGAGGGGTTTGATTTGAGCACGTGCGTTGTAGTTGGTCAGCTGTTTTCGCTGCCTTTCCGCCAGGTCATCTTGTAGTGGGGGTATGGCCTGAGGGCGGAGAAGGGAGGTTGATACTGGGATGCGACTTCTCAGTAATCTCCCGTTCAGGATTTGTGATGGGGCAAATCCACGCAGACCATCTATGGGTGTGTTTCTGTATTCGAGCAAAGCGTACATCGGATCATTCTTACTCATGTTAGCTCGCTTCATGAGTGTCTTCACCGTCTGAATGCACCGCTCAGCCTGGCCATTGCTTTGTGCATAATGGGGGCTCGATGTGTGATGGGTTATTTCCCACTTTTGCACAAACTCTCGAAACTCGCTACAATCGAATTGACGGGCGTTGTCTGACACAATCATGTCTGGTGTGCCATTTCGCGAGAATATTTCTTTCAAGCTTGTAATGACCTTGTGGGCTGTCATTTCGGTGAGAATCTGAACTTCTGGAAATTTGGAGTAGTAGTCGACTACAAGAAGGTAGTTGGCTCCATCCAAGTGGAAAATGTCAATTCCAAGTTTTGACCATGGTCGGTCAGGTATGGGGTGTGACATGAGGGGTTCAGATTGTTGAGCTTTCCGTGTAGTTTGACATATAACGCATCTGGCTACCTTGTCTTCAATTTGTGCGCTCATTCCGGGCCAAAACAAGACCTGTCGCGCTCGCGATTTTAGCTTCACAATTCCCAAATGGGACTGATGTAGGACATCGAGCATGTCCTTTTGTAAGTCGGCCGGTACTACTAGTCGGCTTCCTTTCAATATGAGGCCATCTATTTCTGTCAACTCGTCCCGGAATGAGTGGTATGGTAACACATTGTGCGGAATGTCGCGTTTACTTTCTGGCCAGCCCTCGAGTATGAACGCGTTGATCTGCTTGAGGACTGGGTCGCGTTTCGTCTTCTCACGGAATTGCTCTAGTCTGCGGTCAGACATGTGCATTACGCAATCGACAGTTTCTATTCCGATATCGGTGGTCGGTTCGCAGTGGCGCGCTGGCCTGTTTGTTGGCAGTAGCCTGCTCAGTGCATCGGGCACGAACATTTCTTTACCTGGCTTCCATCTTAAGTCTATGTCATACATCATGAGGTGAAGTCTCATTCGCTGTAATCTTGGACTAAGCTTATGTAGCGGTTTATTGAAGATGCCAATTAGGGGCTTGTGATCAGTGAATATCGTTACCCTTTGTCCAAAGATGTAGTCATGAAATTTCTTGCATGCAAAGAGAATCGCGCTCATCTCTTTTTCGATTGGGGCATAGTTGTGTTCGGCATCGTTCACACGCCTTGACGCGTAGGCTATGGGGCTAGAGTCGTCTTGCATTAATACGGCACCTAGCCCTTGATTCGAGGCATCTGTTGCCATGGAAACGGGTTTCTTTTCGTCATACAATTTGAGAGTGGGGGCAGACGTTATCTTGTTCTTAAGTGCATCTACTGCGTGCGCATGTTCGGCCTCCCAATGCCATGCAACGTTTTTCTGAGTGAGTTGTCTTAGAGGTTTCGTAATTTCCGAAAGTTTGGGGATGAACTTTCCGAGGTACGTAATCATGCCGAGAAATGTTTCTACCTCTTTCTTGTTAGTCGGATACGGGAGATCCACGACCGATCGGATTCTATCCGCACTGGGCATTACGCCTTCCGGTGAGATGATATGTCCCACATACTCAATCTTATCGGTGCGAATAACCGATTTCGCCTTGTTGAGTTTTAGGCCGGATTATCCCACTTCTGACACCATGTGATATATTGGAGGCAAGACAAATGATACACGTCCGACACGGATAAGTTCCAGACTAGGAGTGATCTTTATTAAAGGGGTTTCACTGTGGCCCTGTAGGCTCATTACATAACTTTGTCTGGCATAAACATATACCAGTAGGTGGCGCTATTACATACATTGATATGGATTTACGTTGATCAAGATACATCACAATAGTCTATATATCCAGTGTTATGTAACAAAAAGAGAATAGTATTTCAAATTAAAACACTATCCGCACACAGTTCCAACTCACGCTGGCCCTGTCCTTTCTAAGATGCCTTCTTACCAGCCCAGCGAGTTACGACTAAGCCGTACGCTTCTCGGTAGATAAACTCAACCTAGGTCACTCTGGCATAGACAGGGGGGGGGGGGGCGTCGTGTACCTGTATGTTTAGAGGGTTTATTTGTTTACATTATAGGAGAAAAGCAACAGCAAAATCAGGCAAAAATCAAAACACTTGTGGGCTTTATAAATTTATATGAGTTAGTACACGAGATTATTTATATAGTGCATGACTTCTAATTGCTATTATTATTTTATTTGTTTTTAATTTTTTTTTTTTTTTTTTTATTTAAAGTAGGCCTTAATAAAAGATATACAATCCAAACTTCAAATAATTAATACGCTAATAGGCCTAAATAAAGTTATACACAACATACCTATTTTTCTCTTCTATTCAATTTAAAATTGATTGCAGTTTCTGTTTTTCTTTCTATTTTGTTGTTTTGTTGTAATTTAACCCTCTATATAATCGCTACGTGATTGTGTTTTGTTGGTTTTTTCTCGTTATTATTTGTTTGGTTAAAGACACCATAGACGTTGTTGGCGAGTGGAATGAATGAATGAATGAATGGTAAAGCGGTAATTTATTTGTCAAGATTCCTGAACAATGGCGTCTTTGGTAACAGAAGTGTTAATGAATACAGGTAAATAAATCTATTGAAGTATTTCACATATTTTTTTTAGATCATCTGCCATCTGTAAATGGATAAGATAGAGAGCAGTACACCTCTGTAGGCCTACTACTAACTAACGACGTTGTACCGTAACTGCTGTCGTCTGTCAACGCCAGCGCGCTAGCGCCACACATAGCTGTAGACTAGACCTAGAGGTCTAGAGTACCGAAGCTAGCTGTGACGTCATAAAAATCTGTTTTTAGAATTTCTAAATTTGTTCTTCATTTTCCGAAAGAGCATCAAACATTATGTCCAAATGTCGGAAATCAATTGAATATGTTAAGTATTGGCTGAGATATGACCATCTTAAAAAAAGGAACTCGGAGTCGGACTCAGTCTGTGTTATTTGCTCTGGCTCTGCCCCCACTCCCGAAAAAATAGACTGATTTGTTTGGTCTGTAGTCAGTGTAGATCTAGTCCCATAAAAAGCATACACTAAAAATAATATTTTCCTGATCTGAAGAATAAATCAATGTGCAATTTTATGTTTTTTAATGTTAGCAAGGGGGGTGGGGGCAGGCACACCAGTATAGTATGAAACTATGACTAGCTAACTCCCATTTCAGGTGTTGGATATGTACAGGTCTAGGTCTGCTTGTAATTTGTTGTATTGTATTGTTGCTCTTATTCTCCCTTCAGGTTTGCTGGAGAAGGAGGACCTAGCCACTCGCATCGATAAGGTATCAACCCAGATCGGCGAGTTAAAGGCGGAGATCAGCCATGCCCTGAGACAGCGCTATGTGGACTTCATCCCGTCTCAAGACAAGATCGAGAAGATGCACACAAGGGTCAGGTCCTTGGATACTGAGATGCAAGACCTCGGGGACAAGATACAGGTAGAAAGGAGGTTTACAGTTAGCACGAGGGGGGTGTTTCACAAAGATCCCAAGTCAAACTTAACTCTAAGTTGGACTTTAAAATAATGGAGAGCCTTTTTTAGCCTTGAAATAAAAAAATTATTCAAAAGTAAAAATTCAAGTATTTTAGACTCAAATATATAAATATAAATTCCACATCAAGAACATGAAATCTCCTTGATAATAGAAAATATGAATGATTTGAATAAACATTTTATGCCTTTTAAAATAAATTTTACAAAATATTTTCATAGATGCTTATGGCTTTCCATAATTGTTAAGTCCAAATTAGAGATAAGTTCAACTTAGGATCTTTGTGAAACACCCCCCTGTACATACAGGTAGAATACCCTATCACATTGATGAGACCCATGCGGATGAGACCAACATCATTTTCAAACCGACAACAGATGAGCAAAAAATGACCAGAGTGGCCCGAAGTGCACAGTGTTTAGTTATTTGTGAGTCAGTTTGGCAATGTGAGGTACATAGTCCTAAGGAAGATTAACCTGTAATTTAAGATACACTGCAATTAATAGTCCTAATAGGACTATTAATTGCAGGTTATCTGAAACAAGACACTTATTTCCTTGACCACTACGTTGAAATAAATTTAGGGATTGTTCACATATTTACTTTTTTTATGATGGCTTTACTAGCAGAAAACCACTTTTATTGCAAGGAGTCTTATCACAATTTACAGCATTAAATATTTATTATGGCAAGTTGTGTTGTGTCAACCTTTTTGTGATTATAGTATTGCCTCAAAGTGCATTAAAGATAAAGACCAGTTATGGTCATGCGATTGCATTGTGAAAGAAACGTTGTGGAATCGATCAGAAAAGGTTGATCATCTAGCATATAAGTATTGGTGTGTTCTGCAAGGTTCTGGAATCATCAAAATGATCAGAAATTTGGCTCAGTCGTGGTAAAGTTACAAGCACTGTACACAGAAAGATGTATATGGGATTACGCGACACGTGTGCGATATCTATCAGGTCCAAATAGATATAATACTTTACCAAATATATCAAATAGTAGGCGGTTTCTCTGCAAAATTTGTATCATTACCTATTAGTCAAAACATATTCTTTCACATGATTGGTAATAAGAGCTTCCATTTCATTTTTTGAGAGGGGGGCGTTTCCAAAACTGGTCTTTACCTTTAAAGACAACTCCATGTATATGATATTAAGGGACTCAATTACCATGGCCATGACTTCTAGTATCAGCAGGTCCCATCACGGCTTCAGTGCACTATCGCACCGCTACAAGGTATGCTTTATTCAGTCACATGCATTGGTTTCCTCATTTACACTTCCTAGACTCAGCTCACAGCTTAACCCGATGACTACTAAATTGTATAGGTCCCATAGTCTTAACACAGGGACCACCAGGTTCCCGTAAGCAAAGGGTTAAGTTTGACGGAATGAAGCATGCCAGGCGCGAAAGTACATTAGCACCCTCTACGCTAACAGAGTTCCAGACTTTCATTCCAGTACATGTAGGTCTCCAACTTCAAATCGTGACCCCCCCCCCCCCCCCTCCCCCTAAAAAAGTGTGAATGGAGGGCAATCACATATAGACCCGATAAATTTCAATGCAAACCCCCTATGAAGAAAAGTTAGTACTTGACTCTGCCTATCAATATATGTGCATTCTTCGTTCTTGTTTCTTTCTGCCAGGGGGACATTCGTATAAAGCTGAGAACATCTACTAGTGATGTGGTAGAATTAAGCAAACAGCTTGACCAGTCTAATGCGACCATTGCAGTCCTTACAACACTTTGCAAGGTAAGTCTATGTATGTGATGTATTATTTTTCGTTCAATTAATCTGAATAAGATTAATTAATGCATTATTCACAGCTCTTGGAAATGGAGGTGAATTTACAATTTCCATACAAGTATAAATTACCAGATGGCTGGGTGTTATTGACTGCCCAAAATCACCTTGGGAAGCATCAGTATCTTGATATGATGGCCTGGGATGGTATTCTGAAAACATGTATGTCAAGTCCCAGAGTTAACAAATCATTAAAGGGATCCGGTAACTTTGTCTCAGATTCTGAAACAAAATTCTGGATTTAGCTCATGCTGCAATGATAATTATAAACCTTTAGGTCATTTAGGAACCCCATGACTTTTACAAGCCGATCGCCTTTCTGATTATCAAGGTATTTATGATTGGAATTACAAATTTTAAAAACTGTTTGCCAAACAGTTTTCATAACACTACAGTCTATTGGCGAAAAACGAGTATGGTAAAACTGGTCACTCAAAGATTTTTACTTTTTTTAAGGCACTTCATGATCATTTTGAAGCGCATTGTTTTAAGGGCTTCCATATTACACCATATCACAGACACAGACAACACGTAGGGCCATGTATCTCAGATTTGTAAAACTGGAAACATTGTTGAACAATGCCTTAATATGTTATCTTTTTGTAGCTTACATCCCGAAAAATCCATTTCTCATTGATTCTCTAATGACAATCACTGTTAGCATGTACTCTTAGCCAAAAAATAATATGAATATTGCCCTCCTACCATGACAGGCACACAAGGACATAAAAGAGTTCAACACAGGGATACTCTATGAGGAGTATGTACAGGCTGCTGACATCTTGCATTCGCTGGTAAGCTGTTTAAACAACAATGAACTTCATTTTTTTTGTTACCTCTTTAAGATTACCAGGAATGAGCCATTGTGTTACTGGTACTGTTTGGGAAAGGGAACTCTGTGAAATGCATACTAAAACCTTTTGCATCAAGAAACTTTAATATGCAAGTAGTGAAGTGTTCCAAATAAATGAATTTCTCCCACTCACAAAATTTGGAACATTTTCTCGCAAACAAAATTTCCTGGTTTTACAGTACTGTAACAATTATATTGCTATCCATCTTTTGCTTGTTTTACAACCAGTATACGATTTCATGCAAAGATAATATGATGTGGTCACAGGATCATAAAAGGAGAAAACAGTCTTGATTAAGGGTACTTTGTATGATTATGACATTTTGTTTTGCTGTGTCTAAGCTTATGACTCATTAAATTATTTCAAAGATTTATGATTTGGAATGTATGAATTACATGTACAGTAAAACTTGAATCTAAAGACTTCTCATGGGAGGCAAGGAAAGCATTCTTTATAGGCAAGTGGTGTTTATGTACTCGCTATCTTATCGAGAAACTCTGCTCATGGTCGACAGAAATTGCGGTCTTTAAAGACAGATTATCTTTCTACACAGGTGGTGGATCAAGCAAATATGACTTATATAACACTTCACTGCCACATATTTAAAGGTTTATTTTCAAGAAATCTCTTTTTATTCTATTTCGACCCCGTTCTTTTTTTGACAGGAGGGCCAGCTCAACATGCTGTATAGATCCGGATACCATGAGATGAAGATAGTGCAGTCACTGAAAGTAAGAACTCTTTTAATTACCATTCACAGAATTCTATCTGTACAAGCTATGTCACACATTGAAACTAAAGTATGATTTTAGGAACTCATTCACAGTAAATGATATGTCAGGCGTTTAACTTATTATTATTTAGGTATTCATAATAATTGATATTTAAATGCTATGTCAGGCATTGAAAGAGGTTTGCTTTTTGAGGTACCATTTACAGGTATGGAACTTTCAAATGATATCTGCTATGCCAGGCACAAGTGCTTATAATGAAGACAAGTTGTGTGGATATGTTTGAAACCGAGTCTATGTGCATAATGCAATTTGTTTAGATAGAACCTAATGCCATAGGTCCTTTGGTTGCTTGTCTACAAGCCTAAACTTTGTTTAATTGCAGTAGGGCTGCGACGAGTAGTCGAATGCTCGAGTACCCGCACGGTTGACAACTACTCGAATATTCGGCCACAAAAAAAAAAAAATTCCCAGGCCAACGGTTACCCGTGCCAGGGAGAGCGGAGGCCGCTGGCATGGTGTCGTCTGTAAAAATGTTTCGGAACTCAAGCACTGTCAAACTCACCACTCAGAAACTGGGACTAATGTCCAGATTTCTGTTTGGACTTGGAGGAAAATGGATTATTCTGCCATCTTTGGTTTTTAAAACAGCATTGTTTACTGTTATTATTATTATTAAATCGGCGCCTTCAACTGCAATTCGAAGTAAAATTGCATGCGTTTTCGACGATGGACTTGGGATACTGCTCCAGTGGTATGGTGGTGGCAAAAAAAAATCCAAAAAAAAATAAAAAATTATAAATAACATGGCATCCGAATATTCGAGTATTCACTTGTAAGCCTGGGAGTGTACTTGGGTACCTCATTACACTGTTGTGCACAGCCTTAATTTGCAGTCAGGTGTCAGAAACTCAAGGTTCAAAGCTGCGTTGCGCTCACGGACTGGGTGAACAATATTATGATTTATTTATTGTCTGCAATATTTTGTATGTGGCTCATGATGCACCATCACTTGAACCCTGTTTTTCAGAGCGAGGAAACCGTTGTGAGGGAAACATTATTCTTCCATCTTGGAGAATCTTGGTCGAAGACTGTCATGTTTAAACCTGTGGAGGGCGGTAAAGGAAAAGCCTCAAAGTCCATTATTAGCCCTCAGCTTGTTGTAGGTAAGTATATCTCAGATTAAATTGATGAAGTCCGGTTATCTGTTCTGTGTATACATCATTTTCTACCAGACACATCATTCTGTTTCCCCCTTTATTTTCAACATTTTCCTTGGCAATTACAAAATATTTTGAGATTTGTCAGCATAAATAAATCTGTGAATTACAAATTTAGGTACTCTTTCATGAGAATCATCTTCAACTCATGGTATTTTTTGTGAAGGATCATTGTAAACTTCAGCACTAGATATTTGATTTTGCCAAAGTGCAAGCGTTTCAGAGAGCACTTTATAGGGCGCTGTATCCTATACCATCACAGCTTTATCATTAAAAAAATGAATAGAAAGCAAATTTCAGAGAGCTCAGCACTCTATAGGGCACTGTATCCTATACCATCACAGCTTTATTATTAAAAAAAATGAATATAAAGCAAATTTCAGAGAGCACTCTATAGGGCACTGTATCCTATACCATCGCAGCTTTATCATTAAAAAAATGAATAGAAAGCAAATTTCAGAGAGCTCAGCACTCTATAGGGCACTGTATCCTATACCATCACAGCTGTATTATTAAAAAAATGAATATAAAGCAAATTTCAGAGAGCACTCTATAGGGCGCTGTATCCTATACCATCACAGCTTTATTATTAAAAAAATGAATATAAAGCAAATTTCAGAGAGCACTCTATAGGGCGCTGTATCCTATACCATCACAGCTTTATTATTAAAAAAATGAATATAAAGCAAATTTCAGAGAGCACTCTATAGGGCGCTGTATCCTATACTATCACAGATTTATTATTAAAAAAATGAATTTGAAGCCAGTTCTTAAAAAAAAAAAAAATTCTGAGGAATGCCATTTGTCTATTGACCTTCTTGTATCCATTTCTATTCTCCATCCAATGCAGTTCAAGCTGAGAAGTTTCAATGCACTCTCCAGGCCATGGAAACCACAGGCTGTCTCACCAACAAGCTGGAGAGTTTCAGTGAGTCTTGAGATACACACAGAATGGAAAGAATAGCATGTGCATCTATTCTATTTTGGGGCTAGCCTCGTACTGATTGCAACCTTTATTCAGTGCCCCAGATGATCGTTGCATAAAGAGCAAATTTAGAGATAAATGACACCGGTATAATTAGGGAATGAAATGAATGCAAAAACATTAACATTAACATTAAAGTTTACCAATCTCCACAAAATTGGTTTGAATGTTAGTAGTTCCATTGTGTAAGACTACATTAAAGATAAAGGTGAGTTCTGGTAATGCAATTGCATTGTGAAAGAAAAGGTGTGGAATGGATCAGAAAAAGTTGATCATGTAGCATGTAAGTATCGGTGTGCACTGCAAGGTTCTGGAGTCATCAAAATCATAATAAATTTGGCCCAGTCTTGGTAAAGTAATAAGCACTGTACACAGAATGATGTATATGGGACTACACAAATGGTGTCTGGGCTACCTACCTTAATTTCCTTATCTTGCTATGCTCATTACTCAGCCAGTATACATTTTCTTCCAAAATTGTTTGGCAGATGACATTTTTTTGTAACCTTGAACATTCAGTGTAAGTTTCGTTTGATTCTGTGAGAATTCATTTCCTTTTTTTTTACCAGAACTCAAGTTTATCTTTAAAGACTATTAGTAGACTACTATATTTAATACTATACTAACAACTTTGCTAGGGTAATAATTATCCAAACCTCTATGGAAGTGCCTCACAAGAACAGTTATCATGATAATTTATTATTTAGCCAGTCTTATCAGTGCCCTCATACTTCTAATTTCAGGTAAGAAGTTACTTGAGCATGTACTCCACCCAATCATCAGGAGAGCCGATGTCCTTCCCGCCACAGATTCAAATCCACAGGTGAATATTTCTCATCAAAATATTGCCTTGATAAATTTGTTGCTACTTTTGTTTATAGCTGAAACTTGATAACATGGCTTTTTATGATTTCATGACTTTATAACCTTTATTCAAACTTTGTTACAGCACTTTGTTATAAAGGTACCTCATAGAGAACAGCAAAAACTTGCTTTGCCTTTAAAAAAAAAGGGGGTGGGGGAATAGAATTATCATTAACATGTATGAATAAGTGAATGATTAATTAGTGATGCCCCAAGGGTTTATTCTTGTGAGACAGTTTATAAATCCGCCCCCTTCTTCAAATGGGAACAAAATGTAGCACACAACATGGATTTTTACCGTTCTTTCTTTATTGTGTGTGTCACAGAAAGTGACAGTAACCATGGTGAAGTCGAAAGTTGAGCAACTGTCCTCCATCCCGTCTCCAAATGCTGTCTTTGACAGTATCCTCAAGGTCTTTGAAGCCCTTGGTCCGCCCCTCTTGAGCCACATGGTGAAGCGAGGGGACCGTGGTCGGGAGGCACAAGTCATCAGTATCATGAGTATTCTAGGTAACTTTGAAAGTCCTCTAGTTGCAATTCATGTGTAATTCATTCAGATTCAGAGTGTACAAGATTTAAATGCTAACATGAATGAAAAGAATTGTAAAGATGGTGTTGAGAATGAGACATATTCATTCCATTTGAGGAGATGGCATAGTCAAGTGGTTTGACACTTGACTGGATATGTGAATGATATGTGGTTTCGATCCCCAGCACAGCACTCTTGTCTTTCAGAAAGGCATAATGTCTACGTTGCCTCTCTCTACCCATGGTTACCTGGTAATATGCGAAAGTTATTGTAGTATGCTCAGCATTGTTGGCATCTGTAACTTGAGACCTGGCTGGAATACTTCCCAAGGAGTGAAGAAGGTAATGCATTGTGTGTGGGTAAGCTTGAATCTGATGAGCAGAATAATGTGTCTGTAAAGTGCGTAAGAGACATTTTAGATATACCAAGTGCTGCATAAACCCAGAATATTGTTGTTATTCTTGTACAGCTTTTAACACCAAGGAAATACAGTTATCAGGAATATTGATGAATTTTCTCTCAACTGGAATTACTCTTCTACTCTTTCAGGTTCTCTAATCTGGCCAAGCATGTCTAAAGTCCTCATCAAGGATTGCTTAACTCCCTCCATACCAGTCACTAGTACAGAGGTATGATGTATGATGGTGTTCATTGTAGCGTGAAATGTCTATATTTTTTCATGTAGTTTTGCCACGTGCTTGTAGTAGTTTGCCGTGTCATCATCTGCTCCAGGCTAGGGATAAAGTTACAATTAAGTTTTAGGTTAGATTTAGGGTTAGAGCTCGGGCCAGGTGTAGTGTTTAATCTAGGGTGACAGTCTGCAAATCAACTAGCATGAGTAATTCACCACAGAGCCTCAAATATTTCAATCTTTATCTGAACTCGTTACTTGCTATCAACAAATTTCGAATTGAAAGTGTCAAAAAATTAATATGTTTGAGAAATATTAACATTATTTGATATTTCAAACCTACATGTTTCTCTCTCACAGTCTCTAGAGCTCACTAATACTTATTTTCTTGTTTCTCTGGTTTTTCTCTTTCACTTCCACCATCTATGTCTCTTTTTTGCTTTATTTAGTTGGATGACTACAAATTGATATTCGATGCAACAAGGCAGTTTGAAGAGGCACTTCAAGGCTTAGGTTAGTCGATTCAGATGGATTTCTATTGCTTTGAGCCCTATACACTGTACAATGTGACTTAACTCGAAATAATTTCTGATTGCCATAAGATATCTTGAAAGTGAAATATTCACATTCAAGATTGTAATTAATCTTATGAATTAAAAAATTAAACATCAATCGGCTCTGTAAGCCTTCAGGCTCACAGAAAAGCTCTAAATAGCTGTAGTATGTGGGATGTATTTTTGACAGCTCTGCAGCACTGCATCAAAGGAAATTTGGCAATCTCTCTGGAGAAAAAGTTAGGAGATGCCCCATTTCGTATTTCTAATATTGTATGCCTTCTAGTCCAGACTCGTCATAGAAGAGCTGTTAATTTGATTTTAAATGGACAACATTGATTGCTACTTTACTCCAATCCTCATTGTCTCTGAATGATATAGTGGTACTCCATTCTAATACATTCCTGCATATAGATATGTCACAGTACATGTTCCAAGTCACTTCCAAAGTTGATGTAAGGTCTTTTTCATTATTTTTTTCTTCTTTCAATTTAGGCTTCATTGCACCGGATTCACACCCTCTAACAGACTACGGCATGAACGTCAATGTCCATTTTGCCAATAAAAGGGTAAGTGATATATATACCATTGTCCTGCACCAAGAACTGTTGGTTGAAACCAGGAGACTATTTTACTCACCCACATAAATTGATTTTCTGGCTTGACAGTCATTTGTGTGAGTGGGTAAGTGGTTTTAGACAGACCTTAGTTTGCTTTATAGATTTGTCATATAGAATAGAAGTCAAGTTATATGAACAGAGATGCAAACTGTCGCGGGTGTGAGCCCTGGTATGGATGTCCTTTGGCAATATGTTAATATTAATTTGCCACTCCATAAACAGGGGAGCAATGGTGACCTACATGTCATAGTAGGATTGCAGTGCCATATATTCCTTTACAATGACCATATGACTAGAATGCTCCCCGGAGAGTGGAGATGGTTATACAAATAATACACAGCAGTGAGGGCATTAGTAAGAATTACCCACACAAGGTACCTTTGGAACAGTATAACCACGCCCAAGGCGATAGCAGAGGATGTTTGGACTGTTTTGAAGGTACTGAGTGTGGGTAGTTTTACTATTGCCCAAACAAAATGATGTGTATTATTTGTTTTAGAAGATTATGTTTTATTTGTCTTATAAAATAATGTTTTGTAACATGATTTTACTAATGACTGGTCATTATCAAAATTATGTGTTAGGCAAAATAAATGCCTGGTCATGTGTACGCTCTCAACCAATCATTGATTAGGAGGGTCATCTGACATCATCTTATAAAATTGTTTAAGATATGATTTATGTGATTGAATCCAATGACTGGATAATAACATTTGAAAGCACTCACAACTATTGCTCCATATTAAACATGATATAATCCAGATTTCTCATTATTATTATATCTGAATTACTGGTTATTTATTTGATGCAGTGTCAAGCATTGCTAGTTGAAGCTAGGAGACTGATGCAGCAGGATCTTCATAACACAGTGGAAGTTGGAGGGATAAAGACAAGTGCAGATGAAGAGGTATTTATTTTGCAGTATATGTTTTCTACTTTTCTAATTTACAAGTTTTTGAGACTCATTGACAAAATGTCCCTTTCAAATTGTTAATTTTTTTCTTTTCCATTTCCATGCAGGTATGTTTAGTTCAAAGGTATTATTCTTTGTTAGAACAGCATAGCAATACAAGCATTACATTTTATTGTTGCCAATTTGAAAACTAACTTTCTAATGTGTTTGCCTCTGCCTTTGTGTAGGGGTCCGCTGAAGAGAAGAATCCACTGGGACCAGGGTTGGCAGCCTTCCCACGTTGCCTTATCACTGAGAGTGTGCAGAAACTACTTGACATGTGCAAGCAGACCTTGTATGAGGCTTCTACTAGTCAGGAACAATGGTATGTACTATTGAGAGGGAGAGGGAGAGGTAGAGAGGGAGGGAGGGAGGGAGGGAGGGAGGGAGGGAGGGATGCCTTATCACTGAGAGTGTGCAGAAACTACTTGACATGTGCAAGCAGACCTTGTATGAGGCTTCTACTAGTCAGGAACAATGGTATGTACTATAGAGAGAGAAGAGTGAGGGGGAGGGAGAGAGGAAGGGAGGGAGGGAGGGTGGGAGAGAGAGAGAGAGTGACTGCAGTATACTTCACGCACAGTATTTACGCTGTGTTTTACAGCTAGCTAGCCTAGTAATGTCCTTTGGCAAGACATTGATCTACATTTGCCACACTCCACCCAGGTGAATTAAATGGGTACCTGGTTGGAATTTATTCCTTGAAACGCAGCGCGCGTAACAGCTGCACTGCTAAAGCCAGGGTAATTATGCTGCATTATTGTAGAGCGCTTAGAGACTTCTGACAAAGTAAGTGTTAGGCGCTATATAAGCACTGTAATTATTATTATTATTAATTCAGATTACAGGGCCGGCGATCGCGAAACGGGCTACTCACTCGACTTTTTACTGAGGTGTGATGAGCCCGCCCTTAAACATGTATGTTTGCATTTGCATCGCAGCAATTGTGATTCATAAAAAAAGATGTGTAGCAAATGGCAGAAAATGTGTCGCAAATTGCGATGCGATTCCGGGAAAATTATTCCCTGCATTTTTGAGTTCCAAATCCCTCCCTCCCATATAGATACTCTGTGAAATATAACATCACTCAGGAATTTTGAATCTGTCGGTTCATACATTGTTACATTGAACTGCAGTGCATGCATTATTGTTATGATTACAATGGATATTACCCTGTGGCTTTTCATTGCAGTTGTGCAATGTATTCAGTTGTTTTTGTATGGAATTATTGATACAAATCAAGTTTTAGCTACGCTCCTTTTATCTGTGTTTTTTAATTTTTTCCTTTGCAGTTTTCAGCTGTTTTTCACAGTGAGGAACATGCTGCAGCTCTTCTGTGAGGTGGTACCTCATTATCATAAAGCAAGTCTAGTAAGTATTCAAATAAGCATTGCCTAATTCGATTTACTTTGTGAGAAATAAGTGGAATAGACGTTTATTACTATTTATTTTGCTATCCTCTTTGTAGATGTCCTTTACCATCTTCTTTTGCACGTGCTATTGTTTGTCACACAAGAAGTAATAGGAAAGGGAAAGGCTTTTAATCGGCCCCGTCTTATTAAGCGTTGCCAATCCCAAGTCCTCCAATCACTTCCAAGTTTGCAGTCTCCTATTCTCTTATGTACATACTTGCGATGGATATCAATCACAAATAAGTTGCGATTAATGTCAACTCTTTATAAGACAGGGCCCAAATGTTGTGCATTAATGGAAATGTAACTCTTAGTTATTATTCTTTCATTTTTGTGCATCACCTCCACAGTTTTAACTTTCTCAAGCAGTAATCCTCCGCCGTGATAAATGTTTCTGTTGTTTTTCTGCATAGCCCCTGTTGTCTCAACTACCTTGAGCAGTTGCCCTTCATCATATTAACCGTTTCTTTTGTTTTTGCAATCTCAACTACATTGAGCTTCTGCTCTTCAGCACAATATGTCTCTTTTTTTCCCCCTCTCAAATGTTTCCTATTTTCTTTTCTGTGTCACCTCCGCAGTCTCAACTACCTCGTGCAGCTGCCCTTCATCATAATAACTGCATGTACATCAGTCATCATCTCTTAACCTTGGGTCATCGCTACCAGCACACCTTCCCATCCCCGCTGTCGGACGGAGCCTCCATATTTGTTGACCTTGTACCCGTGTTCAGGAAAGAGGCCGTCACACCCTTCCTAGCCCAAATGGTGAGAAATGGTTGTTGTATTACTTGTTTCATTTCCACCTGTCATGTTTTGACTACAAAATTCCTTTACATACAAAACTTGTTGCTTTTTAAATGAGCATTAAAGGGATCGTTTAACAATGTTAAATCTGAGATACACAGCCCTACGTGTTATCAGTGTCTGTGATATGGTGTTATATTGAAGCCCTAAAAAATTGCGCTTCAAAATGATCAAGAAGTGCCTCAAAAAAGTAAAAATCTTTGAGTGACCGGTTTGACCATACTCGTTTTCCCCAATAGACTGTAGTGTTATGAAAACCGTCAGGCGAACGGTTTTCAAAATTTGTAATTCCAATCATAAATATCTTGATAATCAGACAGGCGATCGGCTTGTAAAAGTCATGGGGTTCCTGACTTACCTAAATGTTTATAATTATCATTGCATCATGAGCTAAATCCAGAATTTTGTTTCAGAATCTGAGACAAAGTTACCGGATCCCTTTAACCATTCAATATACACCCTTTCAGCCCAACGATGAGAGTTCACTCATTGAGTAATTAACCTGTTGACTTCTGAATTCATATTTTTCTTATTCGTTTAATAAAGGAACCACCCCGTTCTTGGAGGCAATGGGTTTACTAAAAATTATTCACTACTTTGTATCCATAGGAAAAGGTGCTCGGTATTAAAATCTGATTATTATTGTCTTTGTTATTGTAATTATATGAATTAATCTCATTGTTATCATTTTCATCATGTTTATTTTAATTGACAGAGATCTCAACGAGACCTACTTCTTGAGTCTGTACGGATAGCTGAAGGGTTCCAGAGGGTGGCCGATGCAGAGAATGTGACGTCTGCTAACCGTGCTATCAAACAGGTAGGTTAGGGGGAAGATGCAAAGAGGATAAATAATCTGTTCCATCCTCAAATTGGCAACAGTGTGTTTTTTCTTTCACTCTTACATTCTTAATTCAAAATATACCTTATGCAATGTTAACATTTATGAATAGAAATTACTATGTGCAACAAAAAAAAGAAAAAAAAAAGAAAAAAGGGCAATGTGTGTAGAAAAGTAGAATTTCGAATTCCATTAAATGTTGCTTATTTAAAGCCCCACTGTCCTACTTGTAGCTACGATACTTGCTCCCTCTATTTAGAAAACTTCCCCAATTGGTGCCTGTTGGTCCCCCATGATCGTCTATTTCTTATGTTATTTGAGAGCTGAGTTGATGAGATGGCCACCTGTCAGTGACCTCGCTGTGTGGTCTAATCCCTTCTGGCCAAACTAGTACACATGAGCTCTAAAGCTGTCAGATTAACTTTCCTGAAGAAGATTTTACTTATGGGCTGCATTATGCACACTACATGAGTCATCAGTCAGCCAGTTGGGTTTTATGATCCCCAACTTCCCTTATATTTTGTATTATATCCACATGCATGTATACATTTTTAATGTTTTTAAAGAGAGCAAAATAATTTACCTAAAATATGAAATGGGGGAAAATGAATATTTATTAGTCAGATATGCTTAAAAATAACAAACAAACAAATGAAGAATAAAGACAGGCCATAGGTCAATTGCAGGTTCAGTAAAGATCAGTGTTGATTCTTTTTTTTTTCTTCAAGGTGATTCATCGATGGACCCATCTCAAGGCCGTCTGGGCCGAAGTGCTACCTGACAATGTTTACACAAAAACCATGGCAACGCTGGTCAACACGGTTCTCATGCACGTAGTAGAGCAGATCACTAGACTTGAAGTAAGGGCACGATATCTATGAAGATGTTTATCACTTACCAGGGTCGTCTATGGGGAGTTTGATTCTGATTTTAATCTCTATTTTTTACTCTTTAGTAACAAGATAATAGTTCGTTTGAGAGTTGCAGAGATCTGGGGGGTGTTTCACAAAGACTAAGATCGACTTTAAGTTGGACTTAAATATGGCAGGCTGTTCATGCCACTAGTTGCTTTCACCATTTTGATCTTTAGAATATATTATTTTCCTTCAATAATGAATTATCAAAAAGTATAAGTTCTGTAGATTTGTGACCATGATTTGTACGTCCCTTAAGAGACCAATGCCAGTAAATGATGAGCGCAAACAATGGCATAGACGGCCTGCCATAGTTAAGTCCAACTTAAAGATAAACTCCAGTACTGGTAAAAAAAAAAAATTAATTCTCACAGAATCAAACGAAACTTACACTGAATGTTCAAGATTACAAATAAATGACATGTGCCAAACAATTTTGGAAGAAAATGTATACTGGCTGAGAAATGAGCATAGAAAGATAAGGAAATCATGGTAGTACTAGCCCCGACACCATGTGTGTTGTCCCATATATAGCTTTCTATGTGAGTGCTTGTTACTTTACCAAGACTCGGTCAAATTTATTATGATTTTGATGACTCCAGAACCTTGCAGTGCTCACCAATACTTACATGCTACATGATCAACTGTTTCTGATCCTTTCCACACCGTTTCTTTCACAATGCAATCGCATTACCAGTACTAAAGTTTATCTTTAAAGTTGGTCTTAGTCTTTGTGAAACATCCCCCTGTTATGATTGCAGAATTGTAAATTGGTAATCATGATGCAATATTGCCAATTTGCTATGGCTCTGTAGGCATACGTATGTGTTAAAGATGTAAATAATGGTTTGTTGGATGCTCCTAAGGGGACAATGACAGAACTGTTGTTCTTTGTTCCAATGCTTTGTGCATTTTTTAAATCCATATCATTTCAACGCTGTCACACCTAGAACATCAATGGGGAACATCTTTATAGACATATGATCTTAATAAGAAGACTCCCTCCAACGAGTCGAGTACTGAACTCTCTCATTCTGCACAGAATAATTTAGGAAGTGTTCGATTTCCTTACAACTAAATCAGGGTTTCATTCAAAATGGAAAGCTTGAAGGACACGAAATGCAGACTTCAGAGACAGGTCTTTTTTTAAAGGGTCATCTCAGTAGAACGACGACCATGAGAGAATATCTAAAAGGCATATGGGACACAGCCCAAGATACCGAAAAAATAATAAAGTTCAAGAAGATCCATGAGACCGGCAGCCCACGAGACTCATACAACAAAGAAATAGAAGAAGATTTTTAAAAATGAGGTCTTGTGGGGTGTAGATGCCCGTCTACCTGGTAAATTATTCTTCTCACCCTTCTCTTCCATCTTCAGGACATCTCAGCTGATGACGCATCTCAGCTTCATCTCATTTTCACCAAACTGAAAGATGAGACACCTGACATTCTTAAGCCATCAGAATCAGAGGTAAGACTTGGTCAGGTGGTATACCTAAAATTACCAAGTATCACTTTCCCCCCCCCCCCCAAAAAAAAGAAGTTACTCTTCAACTTTTGAAAGTAGAAAGCTAGTGAGGGTCAGGGTAGGGACCATGTTATGGAATTTCTTTGAAGTACTTCCTCTTATGTCTTAATAGTTATTTTTTTTAAATAATACATGCAAAATTCTTGTTATTGTGAAATATAACAAAATTGTGGATGAGAGTGATTTTCACTGCAAGGAACTTTTATGAATTGATAAAAGTTCAGTTTTGTGTCACTTTTGATTCAGTTATTTTGCAATATGAAACTCTCACGAATCTGAATGACTTGAAAAATTCACAAACATATCACACACACAAATATATCAAGTTTTATGGTGTTCATTCAAAATAGACATTTCCTTGACTAAAGATTGGTTGGCTAACATCAGCCATACTTCTGGAACTTCCAGGGATCCATGTACTTAAATTCTAAGCCAAAATAATGAGCAGTTGAACTACTTAAGAAGAACATTGCTATATTGTTGGGTAATACCTTTATGACAGGGCATTATCACAGGCCTGACATTATAGCAGCAAACCTCTTTAGCTTCTGATATCATATTTTCATATTTTTGTTCTCTCTAGGAACCTGTTATCATGGAGGTGATGGTGAAGGAATGGAGGCAGTTTCTAGAGCTTGGTTTCATCCTCGAGGCTTCAATGCAAGCCATAGTAGACAGATGGGCAGACGGAAAGGTATCATGATTAATATACATGAAATATATAATGGTGATAGTTATAAGATGATCATTGTGTAACAATAGTAATTACTATGTTTGTCTTATACAGTAGGCTTACGGTTGCACCATGTGAGAGAGGGGTTGGATTGGGGAGTCCTGAAAAGGATTGTCGCTAATCTTTCTTCCTTGAGAGTGCGTACCGGTAGTCCTGAAAAGGACTGTTGGTAGTCTTGCAAAAAGACTTGGTTATCTTTCTTAGCTTATAGTTCTAAGGAGAACTATAGCGCTTGGAGAGGATGGGTAGTAGGAGTGGCTCGACGTTTCGAACAGGATGACTATCCATCGTCAGAAGTGTTTGTCTTGTTCTACTTACCTTCATTTTCTGCTGCTTGTCAAGGTTTTGGCACAAAAAACCTAAAAGTACCTCATTTGAAAAGATGTTTAGAGAATAGAAAACTATGCAACATCCAGTTATTTATGGATTATGTATATGTAGAGAAGAGATAATGAACTATTCCTTTTGGAAAGAGATAGAGAGAAAAACAAGTTGGCCAGCATGTTATTTAAAAAATAAACAACTTTATTCCCTTTTCACTTGATCATATTCAGGGTCCTCTAGCTCTGGCATTCACAGCCTCCACAGTGAAGGGATTGATCCGAGCACTTTTCCAGAACACCGACAGAAGAGCCAACGCACTCAGTAAAATCAAGCAAACGTCATGAGATCTACCCTATTCATGATGGAGTTTTAAGCTTGGGTATGAACATCATTCAAAGACTTGGACAGGAGAGTCGTTACACTTGAGGATATTCAGATGATGTCACATTTGAGATCTAATCGGAACATGGACACGTCATCTTAGTGGAATGTCGAGCCAGATTTTGAGTTTTGTTCCACAACAAGGTTATGAGAGTCATGGCATTGGGTAAAATCAAGCAGACATCGAAAGAACTATTTGGAACATTGACTTTTAATCATGATGTTTGGATCCAAAGGTTGATGCGTAGTGGAAGTTCAGGTCATGATGATGAAGAACATTTGCTGATGGAAATATTTTTAAAATTCTTCAAGATCTTTATATTGAAAAGAACTGAATTTCTAAGATCCATATTTCGTGGCATTCTGTTGTCTTCATGAGAGGAAATCATCTTGCCTCAACATAATTCTAATTTGCAGCCACCAGACTACTATTGTGAAAGTCTGCAGCTCTTAAGACGAAGTTGTGTATCCAGTTACTATGACAATAACTATCATGGTGCATGTACTAACTTTATGATTAATCCATGCTCTCTTTGGAAAAGTAATAAAAAAAGTACCAGCATAAGTCTACCAACAGTTAAAGGTATATGGAATCATAATGAAAATGGGAGATCTTAAATGAACTGTCTGGATAAGTGTCTGAATATGAAGTGAAATGATGTTGAACTACTGAAATTCTTATTTATTGTGGATTTCCTTTAAGATGGGAACTTAATTAAACTGTGTACCTACATTTGCATGAGATACATAATTTACAACTACATCAAGTAGCCCCCCCCCCCCCTTCTAAAAAAAGTTAACAACAAGAAATTGATATGTTGCCTTTTGCTGCAGTAGAGCTGTATGAAATGCTTTTGTCTTCCATAAAATGTGAATAAAAAATGTGTAATTTATGTTTTGATAAACATGAACAGAATAGATTCTTCAAATTTTAAGAAGTCTGTTTATGAGTATGAACATGTATCTGTCCAAGCAATTGTAACATATGAAACCCTTTTAGCTGTTTAAGGTGCCATATGTTTTGCAAATGATGTTGCAAGGCAATGATGTGCTTAATGTATGTGACCATCACCTTAAATCACCAATAAGTTACAAACCTGATATGGGGGCAATTGAGGGAAAATCGGAATTGTATTTTCAAACAATCTCTTTTCTGTCTTGTGTGCATGAAAACAGGTTTGAAATGTTACATTTTTGTTGTTGTTGTTGTTTTGTTGGGGGGGGGGGGGTCAAATAAATGGGACCTGATTCATTTAGTATCATTTAGTATTCTTATTAACAAGCTATCCAACATAACTTGCTTTTGCTGTGACCCCACCCCCCCCCCCCCCCTCTGTAATTGCCATTACCCCTTATAATGCAACTGTATACACATTTTTAATGGGGTTTCGTTAATTCATGGTCAAAACACCCGCTTCCCCTAAAAAACACTATTTAATCTTATATGGGGGTCATGACCCCCTTATTTTTGTTACACAAGCCCACTGATTTACTTCTCTTTTTCACATGATTGGTGAAGTCTTCCATGTACTTTAACCCTCAGGTTTTGTTGAATTGATTTTCTTGAAAATGGTTTCTTAATAATATTGTACATGTGTAAAACATCATCAAATGAAATGTCAATGCTTCAACAAGTATTGGAATCTCTGCAAGAGTCATGTTCAACGGTACAAGGAAGATGATATATGGTGAAGCAACATGAACAGAAATAATGTAGAGTTACTGTATGTTTCTATGGCATTCTTCCTATTTCTCATTGGAGAAAAGACTTTATACATTTTTATTTTGGGTTGTAAAAATTGTGCGCTTCTAGCCCTCTATGTTATACAGTTAACAATTTAATTATTCATACCCTTTGTAAACTTGATGTTTTGTGTTTTGGTAACTCAAGAATGAAAGCTGGACTGGATTGAATACTTTTAAATGTAAGCTTTGATATTTCTCATGCCCAAGATAAAGAAATTAGGACAAATCAATTTATCACATACTTACAAAATTACAAAACTTGGTAAGGGTATGAATATTTAAGGTGTTAACTGCAAGTGTACCATAGAAAATTATATACATGTAAATGTAGTGTTTAATCCAATCTTTGTCCACACTTACTGCCTTAGTATTTTATTTTGAAAATTTGTTATAGGTTAGGCAGTCGATATGGAAAGAGAGAGAGAGAGATAGAGATACAAATCAGAATTCCTTGTTAAATAGCTTTTTATTTACATGCCTTTCTTTTTATGATTGTTTAATTTTTTTGCTCTGTCAATATATGTATTATCATGTTGATTAAAACAGAATATGAATATGCTGCTTCATCATCGAGTGCTGGCTTATAGTAGACCATTGCAGCTTTGTCAGTATTTAGAGAGAGAGAGAGAGAGAGAGAGACTAGGGGGAAGAAAAAGAGCGAGGGGAGAGAGAGAGAGAGAGAGAGAGAGAGAGTGAGAGAGAGAGAAGCAAAAATTGATAAGACAAGTCCTAAAAAAGACAATTGCTATCTACACTGCCTATTCTTTGGAAAAGTCTTTTTTCTTTCTCTGTCTTTTTACATTATGGAATTAACCAATACTAGATCCTGAAAAATCCTGATCATGAATTGGAAAACATAATACAAGACTCATTTTTGTTTTCTTCCTTTAATTTTTTTTAAAAATTTGTTTATTTTTTACTAATTTTGCGTGTGACCGGGTTGTCAAAACCCCTAAAAATAAAATTAACCTTTTAACCTATTAAACTTTGCCCTGTCTAAATAATCCGGGTGGTCATGAAAGTTCAAATAAACAAAGTGCAAACTTTACATTTTTACACTAGTGTAATTTAGTGTCTTGTAATGAGTTGTGGTAAAATTGAATTAGCCTGTCAACCGGTTTAAAATAAAATAAAAAAACTAAAAATTGTACCCTTACAATGCGAATGTTAATGCACTGTAATGTTCTTGACACGAGGTGGCGTACGTGAAATCCATGTAAGATGTCTGCTCTTCACGATTTACCTTTGAAATGTAGAGACACTGCGGATTGACGTGCGATTTACATGAGATAAATAACTTTATATGCATACGCTAAGATATAAGGCACTGGAAACAGTCAGATTTAAGGTAACATTTTTCGTTTTTGTAGAAACTGAACGTTATCTAAATATTGGTCTCTCTATTGTTGTCCCATGTGTTAACTTTTGTGTTAGTTGAAAAGAGATGAATCAATGATAGACCATTGAGTGACCAGTGACCACTATGGCTATGTCTTGCTGGTGTGGCCTGTGGTATATTGTGACTTTTGGCCTATGAGTGCCACATGCATACCATTAATTACACTGAGTATGGACAGTGCCATGGTGTTATAAATATAATACACATCTGAATTGGCTTTTCATGGATTTAGTTTCAAGTTTGTGGTTAAAAATGTAGAAAAAAAAGAAGAGCTAGTTGCTCATGTGATAGGAAGAAAACTTTATTAGACCTACTATTACTTTTAGTTTGGAGAATCATTTTCTTGTCCATTCTCTACTAGACTATTTTTACATAAACTGATAACCACCAACTACATTCTTTTTTAGGTGAGCTAATGGCCAGACAATCACCTGACCCCATCTTTGTTCTGAGAGGATCGAACCATCCAGTCAGCTGTGTCAAGTTTGCTCAGGACCCATCCACACACAGAGAACACTTCCTTCTCTCAGGGTAAGCAAAGGAAGTGTGGTCCAATGGATAAGTCACTAGACAGTAGATCCCAAGGTACAGGGTTCAAGTCCCTGTACCTTGTGATCCTTTAGTAAGCATCGATCTACATGTGCATCACCCGGGTATATTCCTTAAAATGAAGTATTATGCTCTTTGGAAACCACAGTGACTTTATATCATGATATGGTATACAGAATACAAGAATGAAATATTAGTATTACATTTTTAAGCTGTGAATTCAGAGTCCTTCCTCTCATTACTTCATTCAAGCCCTGAGCAAAGTTTCCCTCTAAAATCAAGTATTATGAAATTAATAACTTCAGTATCAACATTTCTGACACAGACAGTATCTCTTTGTGACTTGTATACAGTAGGCCTGTAGCCTTATACTTGACCCCATGTTTCTCTTTTTTATAACCTTGCATATGCAGTTGCACTAATGGTCAAGTGAAGATATGGGACCTGTCCACCAGGAGATTTACTTTATCACTAGATGGTCATCATGGACAGGGTATCTTGACCGTTGAAGGACTGACCGATGGTCAAATCATCAGGTCTGATATTCAAGTTTGTTTTGTTGTACAGAGTACAAGCTCTTAACGATATGCCACATTGTCTTCCAGAAAGAACAATTTCAACACTTATCCAAATATGGGAGCTCCCATGGATTGAGATGTTCAATTTAATTGAACTCTATTTACATCAAGAACTTCTCTCATGAAGTTATTTGTATGACTCATTTCTGTAAAGTTTTTGTAGTACTGTAAAGCCTCATTCAGATACGATACGACACAGAATACTGCAGTGGTTTATTTATACAATGATGCAAGTGTAATACTCTTCAAATTATGTATATATATATATATATATATGACACACACAGAACTCACAAATACGTATAAGACCCTTGTTGCACTCAGTTGCCATTCTTTTCCATTTAAAAAAAATTGCTGTGGTTTGCAGCTTCATATCTGAAAGAGCCATAAGGGTTAATCATAGATAAAATGCCATGTCAGTGAAAAAAATGTTTTATTTAGTTGCATATATTTTACTGCTACTATTATGTATAACTAAATTAATCATTCCAGCATCTATTTTTATATGGTGTGACTATAGAAAAAGAAATTCACTAAAATATGTATATATGTATTTAGCAGTGGAGATTGGTTAAAGATATTCCTATAGCATCTTGTTATAACATCAAAGAGTTTCAGATGAATTCAATATTTGTTACCAACACTTTGTAATACCTTTAATTGGATGATTTAGCTATTTAAGAGTGCATTGACAAATATTTAACCTCATCATTGCTTTGCTCCTACGTATTATCATTGTAGTCATGGACGTGATGGCTGTGTTCACATATGGGAGGTAGCAGATGGGAGATATGACATCAAGACCTCATTCACATCAGCTACTACCAACTTCTGCCCATGTGTTATGTGGCATCAGCATGGTATGAACTAGCTAATACTCTTCTACACAGTTAAAAGATTACAAAACATTTGTTATGATGCTTTGTAGTAGTATACCGGTAAGAAGAAGAGTAACGATGATGATGATGATGATGATGAGGTTGATGCACAATAGTGGGTTCTTATAAAGCACTCGTGTCTATCATACTTGATTCTCCTGGTGCTCCAATATTAATACCCCAGCTTTAGCATGACTGCTATTATTGCATACCGATACTAGAATCTCAAGGAATTATTTCCTGCCAGGTATATGGTTTAGTGTGGTTAAATGTAGACTTGCCATGGATGTTTAATAGTGAGATATGGCAGGGACTTGTATCCCATACACTACATCACAACTCCAAGACTTTGAATTAACACAGATACTGTAAATTCTCTTCTTTTATTTCCCTTGTCAACAGGTGCAGGCTTCCTTGCTGTGTCTGGAGGTCAAATGTCGGAGGTCAGGGTAATTTCTCTGAAGGATCATCAGGTCATAGCTAAACTGCTGCCACCGGATGGCCATAAATCTCTAGGTAGGTAAAGACTTCATTCAATTCATTCTTCATGATCAGCAACCAGGAAAATGGAAACTTTTGTGGAATCTAGAATTTCCTTAAAGGCATCATTTAACAATGTTTAAGCTGAGATGCATGGCCCTACGTGTTATCAGTGTCTGTGGTATGGTGTAATATTGACGCCCTAAAAATATTGCGCTTCAAAATTATCTAGAAGTGCCTCAAAAAAATTAAAAATCTTTGAGTGACCGGTTTGACCATACCGATACTCGATTTCCCCAATAGACTGTAGTGTTACAAAAACCGTCAGGAAAACGCAAAATTTGATTTAGATTTCCAATCACAAATATCTTGATAAAAGTTATGGGGTTCCTGACTCACCTATAATTATCATTGCAGCATGAGCTAAATCCAGGATTTTGTTTCAGAATCTGAGACAAAATTACACAATCCCTTTAAAACTTTCTACTCATTTATCTTTTGTTTTACTTGATTTAAGATATCTACAGCCATAGTTTTTTTTTATCCTACTCTTCATCTTTAATGCATCTTAATTGATTTTAAATGTAAATTTGGAACAACTAAACGTCAAGCTTTTAGGTTCAGTTACAAACCAAATGGGAGGGTTTCACAGAGCTCCCACTTTGTGATTGATTGACTACAACTCTAAACCTTGACTTTTGGAATTTTTTTTGATTTTTTCCTAAAAAATTCACTGATCTGTTTCTCACTTCTCTACTTCATCAACAAAACCATCATCTTATGCTTTCATGTGCAATGTTATGATTGTTACGTTTTAATTACAATCTCTAGTGATTTGTATCCGATGTGAATCTTCGATCATCATCTACAACATATGTTGAATTGAATTTGAATTGAATCTTGTTTCAGGGTTGACTTTTCCTTTAATGTCTCCAACTATATTTTGTTTCACACAGGTATGCCGATGTGCATGAAGTTCATGGATGAGAAGCAACTCTTGATTGGTTATGAAGATGGAACTGTAGCGCTCTGGGATGTGTCTTCTTGCTGTATAATGAGTGAGAGCAAAGTTCATCAAGAACCAGGTCGGTAGGCCATTTTCCTCTCTTCTTTTGTCTTTAATCTCACTTTGAAAATAACTTAATATTGTCATTTCAAAATTGAAAAAGATGCTAAGTCAGTGACTAATCATAAAGTTTAGGGACTTTCCACATAATTGTTTGTGCACACCATATAGCTACACAGGGTCAGCTGATCATGTGTTTACTATGTGCAATACCAGTAACTCTAGGCACTGTACATGGGGAATACATTACTACAGAACGTCCTTCATTGAATGGATAAATGAAATGCAGAATCGATGTAGACCAAACAAAATTCTTTCAAAGTGTCAACATCAAAGTTTCAAGACCACTATAAATGATTCTCTTCTAACTTGTTCAAATTAGTATGTATGATGTTCTAAAATGTGTTTATGAAATCGATGACATGGGAGGGGTTAACCACATTGGTCTTTCTGTGTATGTTTTGAACCTGCTTAATTAAATATAGGTAGCACATGTTTTTATCATTGTTTTTTTTTCTCAGTGATGTGTCTGGAGTACTGTTCAGCGTCTAATAGAGGTATTTCAGGCTCCTCCACAGATCGGCTTGTTTCATGGTGCATCACACCCGAGGTAATTAAATTTGAACTTGAAGTTATACTTAACATCTCCACTTTCAAGGGAATAGCATAAAATTACTGTGAAAAAGGCATAGCCATAGCCGATTGATACTTGAGTAATTAGGCAAGTCAAATGTGTTTGGTCATTTAATTGCCCGCACGTTATCAAGTGATGAGGAATTATGAATGCAAATTGACCTAAAGGTATGTAGTTTCACTCTTTTCACTCTTTATTTTGTCAGATCCAAGCTCTAGTAAGGCTTAATGATCAATAATATCAATACTATTGCCTATTAAACTGTAGATATGGTCATTAATATATGGGACATATACTTTAGACCTGCCCAATTATTTAGCTGTATTTGTTGTGTGTGTCATGTGTGATACATTGCTATACTGTGGATCAAACGATTCAAAGTCCAAGGTGTGGCACTAGTCCTTTAGCAAAACAAAGGATATTCTCCTACTGTAGCAAGCATGGGAGACTTCAGAAAAAAGGGATACCAGAGGTATATTCTCTGTAACAAGGGTAGCATAAATGTTGGTGCATACTTGTTTACATGCAACATTGCTTCGGTCCTCTCTAAATGCCCCTGGCATGCCACCAGGCAATAGTTCTCTCAATTTGGGGCATGGGTGAATAGTGTCCTGTCAAGCAATCTGGTAATGACCGAGTCTTATGACCGAGTTTTGTGTTTTCTTATCAAGGGCAATATATCCTCGTATAAAGAGATGGCCCTTACAAACCCAGGAGTGGCAGCGCTGACATTACGCGCTGACAGCAAGATCTTAGCATCAGGCGGATGGGATTCAAGGTAGGACTTCCCTTTGGATTGCCACATTGGTTGGAGTATACTATGCATACAAACAATATGTGTGAAAAATGTTAGCGGTGGCTGTCCAATGTTATTGTTCCATTGGTCAACTAAAGCGGGTAAAGTGTTAAATGTTGTTTGATGCACCTTAAACTTAAAAAAAACTGATAACCTGCACTGGCAAATACAGATTGCAGAGAACGCAATGGGCCTTTGTTTGTTTCTTCTAAATTTCACTCCCAATTGCCATTCATGTAAAAGAAAAGTGGTTTTTATTGTGCAATGTTGTGTTGTAAGGGAGTTTACTGCATCATGTCAGAGCAAGCTTTGTAGCCTTGGAAAGGGTACCTCTGGTTTTATGAAATGGAAATAATCAACAGACATATTTATTCTTAATTCTTCACATTCTGCGATGATCATATCTTTCCCACTTTTACTTACCAATCTCCTCTTGTTCTCTCTCTCTCTCTCTCTCCTTTTTGTTGTTCATACAATTGCCACTTATTGAATATTAGGCTTTATTTAAGTGGACATTTTCTGACAGTGTTCAACTGAAAAATGAACATCAGTAGATCGATTGTTAGTATTACCTTCGATCATATAATTAATATATCACATCAGAAACTGCTTGCCAAGTTCAGAGCAGATAGGTTCATTCGTGGGCTTGCTCTATCCAACTTCCTTTCTATTATATTTCTTCTAAGTACATGTATTCTTTCTTCCTTTTCTGTTTCTAGAATTCGTGTGTGGAGCTGGAAGAAGCTCAAGCCACTGGCAGTTCTGACCTACCACACTGAAACGGTCAACTCGCTTGATTTCTCTCCATGGATAGAGGGCAAAGGTCATTTGATGGCTGCAGGAAGCAAGGACACTCATATCAGTGTTTGGTCACTTTACAATGACCCAAAGACTTGAAAATGTAACAACCAGGGATGGAACACTCATGACCTTATTTTATAAGAGGTGCTGTGATCCAGTGGATAAGTCACTCGACTGTGAGTTACGAGGAAAAGGATTTGAATATCCGCAACATCACTGAAGTCCTTTGACAAGACATTAGTCGACCTTTGCCACACTCGACCCAGATGAGGGAAATGATAACAGTGGAAACGTGTTATAACAAGGTCCTTGGAACCAAGGAACAAGGAAATTCCCTCGTTATATCAGGAATCTTGTGTTATCAGGGTACACTGAGGTTCCACTGTACCAGATATATTTCCTTGATATGTATTTCCAAGCCTCTTTGGACATGGTGATCATCTGGTGTATACCCTACAAGAACAAAACATATTTTACTTCTTCTCATGATGGAGAAAAAAATATTTACTCCTTATTCCGTTGCTAACCCGCCAGTTTTAATAGGAGCACACTAGTATTCGATGATGCTCATTAACTTGAGATGCCACAACATTTTTTAACAGATGTATAAAATTATGTAGACAATTAAAAAAACAAATGAAACAAGTCGTTGTGCATAAGGCTGTCGTTATTCTATTCTACTTTCCATTTGTGTATTTTGTTTTGTATAGCACCTTGAGTAAGTTACTAGATAAGTGTACTAGATAAGTGTACTAGATAAGTGTGCTTTATAAGTTATTATTATTATTATTATTAACTATGAAAGAAGTATGGAAGGCCTATTATAAGCCTACAATATGCTAACAAAATAACATACACAAAAGCATGATGCAACACTGAAAGTTATCTCCAAAAGGTGCATTTATTTTCACACCAAATAGATTTACAAGAAATACTTTAGAGGAAAATCCAACCTTGATAGCAAACTATTATAGAAGAAAGCAGAACAACCGGAGAAGTAGACTGGTGAAAGTTTGAATGCCAAACAAATAATGAAGATTTATGAACTTTTGAAAGTTGTTAATCACAGTAGGTAATCAAATTGGCCGGCTCGGTGATGTAGTGGTGGACAACTTTCCTATTTGTCCTAACACACAGAATGACTAAAATTCAAATTTAACTCGGGAGCGTCTTTTATCTTTACAAGACCATTAATAATTTGCTATCTATAATAGATTTTGATTAGTGCGCCAAGGGAGAAGGCACTTCGCATAAAATACAGATAGTATTGATATTCTTGTACACTACAAAGAGGAGAGTTGTCCTTGTGTACATCATAATTCACTGAGAAAATTGCCAATCGAGATTCACAATCATTTAGTGATGTCATATTTCAAATACTCATAATTCACTTATTATTGGTCAGATTTATTTCACACCTTCACCATTCCGTTGATATTATTTTTCTGCTTTCATCCAAATGAACTTATTAGAAGGGTTGGATTGCCCTTTAAGAATGAAAACATTTGTCTCAATCTGAAATTGCACTTCAGCAAGAAATGATTTATGACACGTCATTTGGTGAGAGCTTAAAGGGCACAAATCATATTTTGATACAAAGTGTTAAAGCCCTTCTTGCTCTTAGCAGATGATGTATTCAGAGTAAGAAAGTAATAACTGTAATAGCAAAACTTTTATGAATATTCACGAAAGATCAATGTGAATGAAAGATACCATTGAATGTGACCATAGAACATACTGAATTTTTCTGCTCTACAAGTAACTGTGTTATGCAAAAGGAGAAACATGAATACAAGAAAACAGATTTTTGCATCATATCTAACTTAATTAAACATAACCAAATACAGATGCAATTCTTGATTTAGAAAAGAGTGACATGTAAAAGGAATAATACATGTGGAAACATAACTGTACTTAAGACACTCATAAGTCAAAAATTCTAGCCCAAATCTTCCTCATAAAACACTGACAAACATATTTAGACACAACAAATATTTGCTTATGCCCGTCTCTCTCAATGATAACGCATATATGCGATGAATATGTTTTCATCGGACATAACTCTAGTGTACATGTACATATTAGCCCCACACTGTGTAGTGATATTGCTGTAAAATTGCTCATTTCTAAACTTAAAACTCTGGGTACAACAAACGGCAATGATTGACCTTTCTTATCATTTCAGCAATACTAAATTTACAGTGTAATTCTACATCTCTGCATGTGAGGCTACACTTAAGGCAGACTTATTGTCCTTCTAAACAAATATAAAAAGGCTTAAATTAAAAAATAAATCTTCTGGAAATGATCTTGCCTTGTCTTGTACATAAATCTTTAGTATATTTACATGAACAATATAGATACAGAATTACATGAAATATAAAATACTGTAATATAGTCTATACAAAATAGGTGTATGAGGGACATCTATATACTTTGAATAATGGACCTACATGTATATGCATCTACAAAAACAACAAAAGATAGTACTTTCAATTTCCACAAAATCTAACATCTAAACGGAACATAATACACATTAACCATCATTGTAGAATTACAAGTATTGGGTCCACAAACATGTATGTGAAGTCATACAAATGATGCACCACAAACCAAAGGTAAACCTATATGTAGGTTTATTACCACAATTGAAATTTTAAGTTTGTCTCTCTAAAAATGAATATCTGAAATACCATGCACCCCAGGGTTTTAACTCTTAGTTTTAACTTGGCCCATGGAATCACAGCAAACACAGGTGATTCGATTTGAAGAAGTAAGTTGAAGGTTGTAGGTCAAGGAATTTGTTAAAGGCCCACTGCACTACTTGTAGCTACTTGCGCCCTCTATATAACAAACAATGACTAATCGGTGACCATTAGTCCCCCATGATCCTCTTTTTCTTATGTTAACTGAGAGCTAAGTTGATGAGATAACCACCTGTCCAGTGACCTTGCAGGGCAGTCTAATCCCTCCTATAAACTACGGCAGATAAGCTTTAATGCACTCAGAAATTTAAAAAGTAAGAAAGAAAAGAAAAAAGGGTGGCAATACAGGCATATATTACACCATCTCTTTTCATAATCCCACCCCATAAAAAGGGGAGAAATGCTGATTGAAGCAGAATATTAGCGGTATACAGATTCATAAATGAGAATCCTTCATTGATTGTATAACATAATTCACTTAAAGAGCATGTTCATTGACTTAAATCTAATCTTCTATCAGTTGTACATGTACATCCACAAATGCCTTGTTTCATGAAACGTATTGTCAAAAATAAATTACAGTGATTGGTATAAGTTCCCCAAAACAATGCATTTGTTTAACCATGAGGAACAAATAATCAAGGACCTCTGAATGTTGTTATTGACAAAAAGTATTATGAAACACGGCCGAGATGTACATGTGTATGCATGTGTACTTCATGTAGCTGCTAATGGATAATTTTTAAATTTTAACAAATCTAAATCTCAACCCATATACAGCTTGTGCAAGTAAGATACACATAATAGAACTTTTACGATTCTTAGGCACCCTATATACTTGTATAGACATAGATGAATGCTGATATTATCAAGAGATAGAATGCTTTGCCTTCATGTTTAAAATAGGCAATCAACACAGAATACATGTACAATCATTTTGCCTAAAAGTGAATACAAGTCATTGGTCCAATGTTTTACGATGTGCTTGACATGAAATATCACAGTGCAACCTCGTTAAAAAAAAGATCTTGTGACTAATTGACTACTTAAATTATTGTTTTATATTAAAATGTTGTTTATATGAAGGCTGAAAAATAAAGAAAATATAAAGACATGAGATCTTTACCAAGACAGGGCCAAAATGTTCATGTTGCTGATTCCAGAACCTTGCAGTGCACACCAATACTTATATGCTGGATGATCAACCTTTTCTGATTGATTCCACAACGTTTCTTTCACAATCGCCTGACCAGAACTCAACTTTATCTTTAACACACACTCGAAACTTATACAGAAATCCAGAAACACCATATCAAAGGTCATCAAGTAAGTTTTAGGATGAATACACAAATAATTAATTCATGATTAGATATGCATTGTAGAGGCCGTTTGATATGTTACTCAAGTTATACTTCCAGGGCCTTGTAACACCTGTAAATCCTCATGGTCATATTACATTGAGAAATGCTGAATTGAATATTGTTCTGCCATTCCATTGCAAAGCTCTGTGTTCCAAAGTCCTGCACTACTTTCATTTTAATGAAAGAAACAGATTTACCATTAACCCATAATTGTAATAACATAAGAATGATATATCCATAAAACATACCAAAATATATTTCTCTAGAATATAATTCAATATATTTGATATACACATGTAGTTGTATTTTTCAATGACATTGGAAGCTGCATTGATTTCCTTCTGATCAGTTATGTACAATGTTTAAACAATTTCCTACCATGATTGGAGATTCAATGTTGTTTGACAAAATTGGACCAAACTGAAATATGTCATTAACAAATTGCATCTAACAGTAACAGAGTAAAAACATATAAACAAATACACAAAACAAAACAAATGAAACACCGTCACTTGCAATGGTCACTGGAAATGATGGTCTTATGTTCATTTGTATAGAGTCATAATAGAAAAAGACCACAGTTCAAGAATTATGCTCCATGACTTAACACAACTCCCAAAGTGATAGCATTTTAAATACTTACACACCAGAATTTCCTGCAAGAATGTAAAATCTATACAACAATCACCATTTTTCAAAATAAAATTCCAAAAGAACAGGAAAAATAGTGTATATGTCAAGTCATGTGAAGTAGAGAGAATAGGCCAAAACACCAAAAAGATGATTTCTTTTTATTTGCTGAAAAATGGCTAGCATTCTTAATGAAACAGTAAAATGGCACTGTCAGAGAACAATCACTACAGCAGACTTCCCTCAACCAAATAATAAAATGTACACTCAAAATATCTGTTTTGTTTGAATATTTTAAAAATCACTTCTTTGATGAATAACCCGCCCCTGTGCACTACCATGATACAACATGGAGTATTCACGATGCAATGTCACCTTCTAATGTTCTCTCTGAACATAGGAAAGAATCAATACCATCATCAAAACCCCCTAATAAATCTCGGTTTCTCGCGCCTATCATGCCTTGAAAATGTGCACCGCCCTCACAACGTACTGCCTGCAGATGGGGCACTCGTTCATACGCTTGCCACAGTTTGTACACGTGACCATGTGACCACATTCAAGTAGGATACAGTCAATCTCAGCATCCATACAGATCTTACATAAGGTGCTCTCATCATCATCATCCACGGCTGCCACTACACCTGGATAGTACAACAAAATGCAAACAAAATATTCATTATTAAATCATGAATAAAAAATGTATTGGTTTTTGATTGATTGAGAGCTCGTAACATTGCCAGAAATATTTCAACTATTTTAAGGTTGCTCTGAAAAAGTACTATATGAGAGTACTATTTGGGACATTTATTTTTAATTGATTTTTTTTTTTCTTCTTCAAAACTTAATAAAATGAAAACAAAATATTTAAAATCTTCTTTGATAAAAATTGACATTTATTTGTTCTATATTTTATTTTTTCCCCCAAAAAATGGTAATTGTTGGTTTTTGGATGCAGGATACAAACAAAATATACCGGTACCATGCCTTCTATTCGAGGTACTGGTATAGTATTAATGACTGCTTTGAGAGAAATAATTGTTTTTATACGCTCAAAGGAAGGTTAGAATTGTGCTATTACCCGAGGCGTGCCGAGGGTGATAGCCCAATTGTAACCTTCCCGAGAGCGTATAAAAACAACTATTTCTCAAATATTAAAGCAGTCATTAATACTTTTATATGCCAAAAAAAAAAAAAAAAAAAAAAAAAAAAAAAAAAAAAAAAAACTTTTTTCGAAGATGGGACTCGATCTCTTGCGTACAAAAGGTGATGTAACTAAGATCAGCGCCTTATACCGCTCGGCTATCGCGCTCTGTTACCAATCATAGCAGTTTTTTCTTATAAATACATTAAAATGGATTGAAACGGCTTCGCGTGGTGGATGCTTCGCGGCTGCTCCATTAAACAGGCCCTTCTTTTACTTTTGCAATGCATATTGGCACGAATTTAGATCAAGATCTATCGGCAGATGTTGTTTTTTTGTTTTTGGAAGTTTATTTTCGTCTTCATGACAACAATGCAAGATAAAATTGTCGGTAAGATCGATCGAGATTCAATTGTATTGAAATTACCGACCAATTCTTCGCACACGTACGGTATCCTCGATCGCTCAGACCATTTTTTTAACATGTAAACCTATGGGGTAACCATGGAGACTGACCTATTTTGGAATTGGGATTTTGGACTGTTTTTTAACCATGGTTACCGGGAATTTTCGGGAACAGTTAAAGTTTATGAATGCAATTTCGACCAATCAGATTGCTGGATTACTATTAAAACTATGGGCCTCGGTGACTCCAAAAGTACTATTTGCTTCGGGGCAATGCCCCTCAGCAAATAGTACTATTGGAGTCGCCTCTTGCACATAGTATAGTATTAATGACTGCTTTGAGAGAAAGGTTACAATTGTGCTATTGCCCGGCAATAGCCCAATTGTAACCTTCCCGAGAGTGTATAAAAACAACCATTTCTCGAATATTAAAGCAGTCATTAATACTTTTATATGCAAAAAAAAAAGAGTCAACTTATGACATCACCTTGGCCTTACACTAGTTTATCTGCACGTTTTTTTTATGAGTGTATATTTGAGAGTAGACTAGATCTAGATTCTAGTCTAAGCAAGATATTTGTACAATTTTGGGGGTGAGCCGGCCCTGTGGGGAATATGGAGAAAAACCTGCGCTTTCATATGACACCTCACCTATTGAGTATCACCTTCAGGATCACAAGCAATATTAGTTTGAATCTCTGGTATTAAAACATCGACCAATTTAGCATGAGTGCGCAATGGCCAATGCAGAGGGATGTGTGCAACTCTACGGGAAGGATTTTAGCACTAGGCCTACTAGATCTATTTTGAAAAAAAATTATGGAGAATTTCATGTACCCTTTTTGGTGTTCTTGCTGTCAGCAAGTCTTATATTTGATCATCATCAAGAAGTAGAAATCTTGGGAGAGTTTCTTCAGCCATTTTTGCCTTGTTTGGAATTCAGTACAATCGAGATTGCTGTATAAAAAATACTGACCAATTCTTCGCACACGTACGGTATCCTCGATCGCTCAAACCAGTTTTTAACATATGAACCTATGGGTATTTCACCAAGACTGAACTATTTTCCCGGTAACTGGAATTTTACAGAAATAGTTAAAACCATGACTGCAATTTCAACCAATCAGATGGCTGGATTTCTTAAGTGAGGTATATAATTTTAACTAGAACCTCTAAAGACAGTGTATATTTGTATATTATTCCCACTCCAAAAAGATACAATACAAAACAGTACTATGAAAAAAATTAAAACATTGTGTCCTATAAAAATCAAATTTAGAGTTTACAAGTACATGCTCATGTATGACATAATTTTATCATAACCAATACCGTATATCAAACTGAAATCAAATGAGAACGAACTAGATGGAATTTTGACTGCCCGCAGTCGAAAATGACGCCTCCGCCATAGAGCAATTTAAACAAGTTTGGAGTTTAAATCTACAGTGGTTCTTGAGATATCATGATAACAATCTCAATGTATGGAATTTCATAAGTTGACCTCTGTGACCCTTGACCTTTGACCTACGTGCTCCAAAATCTAATCAGATTGTCTTCCTATGGTGATACACACTATCATTAAGTTTGAAGTTTAAATCTCCAGTGGTTCTTCAGATATTATGATATGGTGATACATACTATCATTAAGTTTGAAGTGAAAATTCTCCAGTGGTTCTTGAGATATCGCGATAACGATCTCAATGTATGGAATTTCATAAGTTGACCTCTGTGACCCTTGACCTTTGACCTACATGCTCCAAAATCTAATCAGATTGTCTTTCTATGGTGATACACACTATCATTAAGTTTGAAGTTTAAATCTCCAGTGGTTCTTGAGATATTATGATAACAATCTCAATGTATGGAATTTCATAAGTTGACCTCTATGACCCTTGACCTTTGACCTACGTGCTCCAAAATGTAATCAGATTGTTTTCCTATAGTGATACACACTATCACTAAGTTTGAAGTTTAAATCTCCAGTGGTTCTTGAGATATCATGATAACAATCTCAATGTATGGAATTTCATAAGTTGACCTCTGTGACCCTTGACCTTTGACCTACGTGCTCCAAAATCTAATCAGATCGTCTTCCTATGGTGATACATACTATCCTTAAGTTTGAAGTTTTTACATCTCCAGTGGTTCTTGAGATATCATGATAACAATCTCAATGTATGGAATTTCATAAGTTGACCTCTATGACCCTTGACCTTTGACCTACGTGCTCCAAAATGTAATCAGATTGTTTTCCTATAGTGATACACACTATCACTAAGTTTGAAGTTTAAATCTCCAGTGGTTCTTGAGATATCATGATAACAATCTCAATGTATGGAATTTCATAAGTTGACCTCTGTGACCCTTGACCTTTGACATACGTGCTCCAAAATCTAATCAGATCGTCTTCCTATGGTGATACATTCTATCCTTAAGTTTGAAGTTTAAATCTCAAATGGTTCTTGAGATATCGCGCTAACAAACTCAATACAAGGAATTTCATAAGTTGACCTCTGTGACCTGTGACCTTTGACCTACGTACTCCAAAATCTAATCAGATCGTCTTCCTATGGTGATAAATACTATTCCCGAGTCTTAAGTTTAAATCTTAAATGGTTCTTGAGATATTATGATAACGGTCAAACGGGACGGACGTACGGACGGATGTACGGACGTACGGACGGATGTACGGACGTACGGACGTACGGACGTACGGACGTACGGACGGACAACCCGAAAACATGATGCCTCCGGCACCACCTTCGGTGGCGGAGGCATAAAAAAAGGAGAATAAGCCCTCTAATAAAAAAAATTCTTGTTTTCTTAGCTATAGATTAGCATTAATTTCAATGCATTGCACATGATTTAAGCAAATAATTAGGATTTGATAAAGTTACATACCCTCTTTGGCTGTCCCCGCATCTTGTTTTTGCTCTTCTGTGAGAGGAAGAAAACAGAACAAATTGAGTAATACTACCAGTAACATAATTACAATTACACTCTTTAGGTCAACAAAAAATATTTATTGTTGCACAACCTTTGCATGTCAAGTACAAGCAGGACAGGAAATCATTTCTGTTTTGACCATCAAACATCGTTACAACTGGCTACATGTACTGTATGACTGAATTTGAACGAAACTGAAATAGAACTGGATATGGATTTTCAAAAATATCCCACATCCCAAATTGTCATGAGTATAGCAATTCAAACAAAATTGCAGGATGCTGAGTGCCTCCCAGTTGGTTGGAGAAAACGCCTGATCAACTGTGAATGGTAGTGACATCCTCATGACTGGCCACTGACTGACTCCATGGTCCTGTTTCATATAACTCTTTAGTCAATAAGAAAGAAATAAGTTCAAAGGCAGGTTTGCTCAAAATCAATCAGATACACTTGTTTCAGTAAATTAAATGGGGAGGGGCCTTGATGTCTCGTAGGCCAAGAGGCTTCGAATATCATGCAATCTTGATACTAAGATTTGTTAGTGTTCTTGACCTTGGTCAGATTGAATAGGCCTTACAGTTTCAAGATGTGTGGTGGCTATTTGGATAGCAGTGGAATAGATATTTGGCAATAATTACATACATCGGTACTTGATGTTGTTTACATACAATGCCTTATTGTGTAGTATTACATTACACATGCAGGGTGGCTGAGATTTTAATACTGTAACATGAGTGCAAGTTACCAGCCAAATTTATGAAGATATTGATCGCACCCACGCCGGTGAGAGAGAGATAGAGAGTGAGCATAGGGAGGGGGAGGGGTACACAGGGAAAGCAGGAGGGTGAGGAAAGATTGACAAAGAGAGGGTGAGGGAAAGATAGACAAAGAGAGAGAGAGAGAGAGAGAGAGCTTGGGGAAGGGGAGGAGGGAGGGGGTAAACAACAGGGAGGGGGGAAGAGAGTGAGCAAGAGAGAGAAGGTGAGTGGGAGACAGACAGACAGACAGACAGACAAAGAGAGAGAGTTAAAAGAACTAATCAATGCATGCAATCAGTGTCTAATTATAGATGGATGCTACATCATGTACATGTACATGTATATCAAGGAAAAGGTGACAATATAGACACAGCAGGACAATAACACATTAATTGGACCGTTTGGTCGTTTATCTCATTCCTTGCATATTAAGTGTTTCAAGCTGATACAATACAATGTGTGGAGCATTTGACAAATTGTAGGGCTGTATGCACAGGCATTTTTTTCCTTCAGAGTAATCCTTAAATCCTCAATAATACATGGCCTCAAATAAGAAATAAATAAAAAGTGGAATCTATAGAAATGTATGAGCTGTCAAATTATGAATAACAGGTACAAAAAAATGTGTGTATGAGTGTCAATTTTACTAGAAAATCAAGGATCTTTTCCAACTTCTAAATATATTAAACTAATTTGCACTACCGGTAGTTACTTCAAATTTTCGTCCCCGATTGGAAAAACTTGAATGTTATGTTTGAATCAATCTATCTGTATGTTCGCAGATGGACTTTGTGCCCCCAAGGGCATAATACGTACATGTACATGTATTTTAACTTGTCAATTGTACTTTATCCCTATGTACCGTATTGATAGTACATGGATGTAAATGCATGTACCTTTTGTATACAAAATTCTTTCTCATATTAGGGCTCGGGGTCACAACCACACAATTAGAGCATTACATTTGACCTTTAAAAACCGGAATCACTGCCAAGCTGAATAATGTTTTCATACATGGACAGGTACTGTTACAGTATGTGTTATTTTGATCAAAGAGTATTAATCTTGATAAAGGCAAAAGTGAATGCCACTATGCCACAATCAGCACCGAATTGGGATCGATTTACACTATAGATTTCCAGGGTCAGTACATGTAGTTAGTCTATTACTTTGCCTGTTTGTGAAATGGCAGAAATATCATATCTTGTACTTCATTTGCTTCTTACATAAATGCCTACATAGTACATGCAGTCTAAATACAGTTCATCCTACATGAACCAAGTACCATGGCAGAATTGTTTCTTTTTCAATCTACATGTACGACCGAGATGTTAATCATTTACGCATTGTTTTTTCTACAATACCTTCTTCAAGTCGTATAGCTGCATTCTCTTATTATATCACTCTTCTATTAAGCCCCAGGTATAATTATGATTTTTAATTAGAAATTGCACTAAATTCATTTCATACCTACACATATATTTCTCACTTATTTTACCCAACTCCCCAATTCATTATTTCATTCATATGTTCTTGTACATGTATTACTATTTGTGCACCTATATAGCTCTTTACAGAGCGAATTTATTTTCCATTTCTTTTTCACATAATATAAACAATAACAAAACAATAATAAACATAATGGTATAACAGAAATAAGCATTGAAATATCTTTGATATTGTTTTTTAGTCATTGTATAAATGTAAAATGATTTAATTACAAGAAATGAAAAAAACGAACCTACTTGAAAGCAAAGCTTGTTAGATGTAGGTTCGCACAATAATATTTATACTTTATACATTTATAACTTAATTTTGAAGAAAAATTACGGAATAAAAAAAAACATGACAGACAATAGAAGAAAAAAAAATTAACGAGACAAAAACAAATCAGAAACATTAGCAGAATGACAAGATGATGATAAATTAAGAATATAAGAATGAGAGAGTAAAAAACAGAAGAGGGGGAAGACATGCAGGAAGATAAAAAGAAGACAGAGAGAGGGGGTTGAGGGAGACAAAGAAAGAGACAGAGAGGGAGAGGGGAACTACTTCTTCTGATTCGTTTGCAACAAAAAGTGCTTGAGGGCATTTTTGAAACCACTTAATGAGGGCTTTTCTTGTAATGTGCCAGGAAGGGCATTCCAATATTTTGGGCCAGTGAAAGTGAAAATCCTGCTGGAAAATTGCGTTCTTGGCTATGGTAGGTGATAATATTTTGCTATTCTCGTGGGGTAACTATGAAATTCAGTATTTTTGTTAAACATATTTGAAAGAACTTGTGGCAATTCATTTTGTTCTAGTGTATACATAAATATACCCAAGTTATAGGAAAATAAGTCATGAATCTTCAAAACATTATTTGCGTGAAAGAGTTCATTAGTATGAGCGCGAAAATTGGTTATGTTAAGATTGCCACAATTATATATGTATTTTGTTTTTTCATCTGATTTATAAAAAAATAACTTTAAAAAATGTAATTCGGCCTTTCACCACCATTAAGCCTTTACGATTAAAAAAATGAAATTAAAAAAATCCACAACAAAATGGGAAAAAAGCAAATCTACCGGAACATAGAAATCTCTCTATTTCACTTAGGCATTAGGCAGGGAGAAAAAAATTAGTATACTAGTTTAAATACAATGGAAATTGCAATTTAGGTCCGTCTGTTATGTCCAATTATAAGTTTAACTCACTGACCAAAATTAGCCATAATCACTACTTCCTTTCTTGGAGATGGTGTATTTCCTAAACCACTACCCTTCCCAGAACTGCAGGATACATGTATTGGTATGTATGTATACATGTCCAGGGGCGGTATTCTGAACCCTGTGTTATCTCTAATATTGTTGTATCTTTGAAGATAAGATAAAGTTGGTATTCTGAACACTGTTGTAACTTTTGTGTTATCTTTTGTTGTATCTTTTCTCTCATCTTAATTATTGGCCGCGACTGCGCTCATACTTTGGTGCGCTTGTAATTGTGCGTATTATTAATAAAGTGGCATTTAATTCTCATTTGCATATGCGCACGGGAGATAATATGTCGAGATAATTGGTATTCTGAAAGTTGTTGTATCTTTTATCTTATCTTATCTTGCACGGTATTTACAACAATATTTACAACAGGTAGGGGGTTGTTGTATCTTTCGTGGTGATATAATGGCGGCAATATTTTTTGCCCAGAACCAACTTCGTGCCAATAGACGAGTTAGAAGAAGATTGTGTGTTGACCGGAAACATCACAGATGAGAACTTTCTAAAATATTACATGCTAGGATAGGACTATTTTAATGCTCTCATCTTAACCAATATAGTGAAAGCGTGATTTGTCTTCATGATCCACATTCAACAGCGCATAATGATGACGCGCGTAATAAGTGCTCAAATAACTAATTACGCCCAAGATTAGTATGCGCTAGGCGCATCTTCAGATATGGCATAAAGTATTCCTATTGGTTGATCTACTTATCATGCTTATATAAAATAGATTTTGATTGGTAGGGTCCATAAAAATGGGCGTGTCATCAATGGTCAAAGATAAGATAGAGGCGGTCCTTCAAGAGATAACACAGGGATAAAACAATGTTCAGAATACCAACTTACAACAATATTAGCGCTGTGTTATCTCTGGAAGATACAACAAAAGATAACACAAAACTTACAACAATGTTCAGAATACCACCCCAGGTATTGAAGGGAATTCCCCAAATAGTTCCTCCTGTACACGTACACTGATTGCATGCATTGAAGCAAGAGTCATATCACACACCTCTCGCTGGGAGGTCTTTCCGGTAACAGTGCACAGTCTATTTTTAGATGAATACATGTACATGTACATGTAGCGTATGGCTTGAAATCACACCGAGACAGACATTGAATGTTACAATGTACGCTGTCTAATGGACATTTTCATTGATTTCTTTTTCAGAGAACCCTTTGGAACTCTAACTAACAGACTGTTATATTTGCTTCATATGCAATACACTGAAAACTAAATGCAAATATAATTTACATTCTTTCTTGTTATATTAGGCAAACCTTAGCAAACTTTGGGGCATGAAACAAATGGTAACTTGTTTATTTAAAAAAGAAAAAATATTACAATATTTAGATTTCAGCATATCAATGCAACCAATGAGGATTTCTTTTGCCTTTCCAAAAGTGATATTTTTTTTAATCATTCAGATTCATCTTTCCTTTTCGTAGTATATACATGTATGTAAATGATTTTATTAAAAATGGGTTTTTATATAAAACATGTTATTTTGTAAGTATCAACTAAGGCTGTGCACAACAGTGTAATGAGGTACCCGAGTACACTCCCAGGCTTACAAGCGAATACTCAAATATTCGAACGCCATGTTTTTTTATAATTTAAAAAAAAAAAAAAATTGTTGTTGATTTTTTTGATTTTTTTTAATTTTTAATTTTTGATATTTTTTTTGGCACCACCATACTACTGGAGCAGTATCCAAAGTCCATCGCCGAAAACGCATGCAATTTTACTTGGAGTTGCAGTTGAAGGCGCTGATTTAATAGTAATAATAACAGTAAACAATGCTGTTTTAAAGACCAAAGATGGCAGAATAATCCATTTTCCTCCAAGTCCAAACAGAAATCTGGACATTTAGTCCCAGTTTCTGAGTGGTGAGTTTGACAGTGATTGAGTTGGGAAACATTTTTACCGACGACACCATGCCAGCAGCCACCGCTCTCCCTGGCACGGATAACCGTCGGCCTGGGATTTTTTTTTTTATTATTTTTTTTTTTTTTGCGGCCGAATATTCGAGTAAGAGAAATCGTACTTGAGTAGTTGTCAACCATGCGGATACTCAAGCATTCGACTACTCGTCGCAGCCCTACTATCAACATCATTTTCATTTAAAACTCAGGACCATCTTCCGTTTTTCATTGATATCGAAATACCTTGTTATATTTCCATTATGCACATATATATATATATATATATATAACAACAAGCAAAGACAAAACAAACAAACCCTCCAAAAACCAAGATTTAAGCAACACTTTCCAAAATAAACATATTTCTCACCTTTCATTTTACGCTGCTGCTTCTCTTCGTATAACCTCCTCACTCTGTCCTCCAGTTCATATCTCTCTACGCATCCCTTGTAGTTGACAAAGTGGGCCGTCAGTATTTCTTTGAGTTGCTTGACGTTGAGTGATTCAATGCCTTCTACGGTTTCCAAATCACTCAGAGATGCTCGTTTTCTTAAGGGCTGGACAGGCGTTTGCTGATGAGAAAAGATTGAAATGTTTTTTTATCTATGTAACATATTATTTTTACACGTAGATCTAACTAGTGGGATTTGAAATGGTATAACAGTCTATTTCATGGGCAGTTCGTGAGAGACCAGGGGGGGGGGGGGGGGGGTTCACAAAACTTGTCATCAGTGACAAATGACAGTTTTTGTTATAAGCTAGTGAAATCATTGCTTCTGATTGGTTATCAGCAGATTTGTCACTTAATTTGGTCATTTGTCATTGAAAAAAGGCTTTGTGAAAGGGTCCCAGAACTCTCTTGCAGGATGAACAGGCATGCATGTACTGTATGTGCTTAGGAGGAACAGTTACATCGTTTCCATAAAACTATGTATTTTAGATCTAATTAATAGTATTTGGAGGCCAGTACACTGCATTTATCATCCGTGGTCTAGAAAGACCAACATTCTACTATTACAAATTTATACCTTTCTGTATATATCAGAATAAACCCAACAGCATACTTAACACTCTGATAACAATATAGTTTGTATAACAAAAAAATAAAAATAATTCACAATAGAAACTCAGATACATGTATGTGAAATATTCCAGATTAAGGTTCCGTTGTTTATAGGTCACATGAAAAGAGAAAAGCAGGACACTGTTAGCCTTCTGAGAAGAAAGGTCAAATTGACTCTAAATGATGGTTAAATCAGCTATCATTTTGACTTGCATTAAAAATATTTCAAAAATCCACATTTTTTTCATTTGGAAGTTCAGAAGCACTTATTTAATATCATACCACCCTTTGTGTACAAAGAGCACCAACTACATTTTTTTTTCCTTTCAAATCTCACCTCATTATTCTGGGTGGGTGTTGCTTCACTGTTCTGGTGAGATGGCACGGTTTCTTGAGAAGATGCTGTAGCTGTAGTTGTCGTGTTTGATGATGATGGTGCTGGGGTTCCACTCGTCCAAGCTGTTCTTGACTGAGGTCTCTGGTCACTTCCCTGTAGAATATTAAGAGGACAATTGAGCAACAGTTGCTACTGACCAACCGTTCAATAGTGCTGCTGGATAATCATTAGTTATGACTGACCATAGTTACATGTCAGGGGCACCAAAAAGACCATCACCATACTACAAAGACAGCATATTTTGTATCTGTTAATAAGTGTCTCTAATTTAAACTGTTACATTAAAGGTACTATGTCCCATTCGCAGGCCAAAAAAATGAAAAGGTTAAATTCCAACGGCATTTGAAAGATAATACTAATTAAGAACTTCCCTAAACAAAGGGGGGCTTGAAAATGTCTTTAAGTGGAAAAATAACGACTATTAGTTGTCGAATTGACTTAAGAGCTATAGAGCCAGTACCGTATTAAGTAATAGTCTGATTTTCAGACCATTGTACCGAATGGTTGTACGTTTTATGCTGCGCAAAGATTCAATCAATTTAATTTTGGTCATTACAAGAAGTGGGTTATTGATGTAGACAAATGTTCATGTACATGTACCCTTTACAGCTCATTTTATGTATATTATTACCAAAGAAGAAAAAAAAGCCAGTCAGTCACTCAATAGTGTCTCACAGTGAAGTCTAGCAAGTAAACAGGTTTCCCTCCATAATTTGAATATTAGGACACTGCTAACGTTTAAATTTCACAGATAGGACATACATGACATATTCATTTTTCCTGCAAAGTTCTACAGAATTTGATGTTGGCTGCAAAAGGGACATAGTATCTTTAAGGTTTAAAAGTAGGCCTGGATAGACAATTTGGCATACTAGAGATATCAAATCATTCTACCGATGAAACATGAAATCATAGATCTGCAAAGAGCCATAAGATCATTGACTGTGTGCTGAAAAATTTAAGAATAAATGTTTCAAAATTTGGTAGGATGCTTTGTAATAGTGACCGACTAGAAAGGCCAATGTGTAAACTTAAATCTAAACACTCTTCCCATTAACAGCAAAGAAGCACAAGCTCATTATAAACTCTGTGTTGAGTGAATGATAATGCCATTATGCATTTACATGTAGTTGGCAGACAGAATTATTAGTAATAATGGATAGTAGGAACTTACAGATGTACTAGTACTGTTAAATGTGTTGCTGGTGAACCCTTCCCCGGGTGAACCACTCGACGTAGTGGTGAAGAAGTTGAAGTTGGGTGGATCCACACTGCTCCCTGTTCCCTGGTTGGATAACCTTGAGAAAATGTCATTGAACACCTCTTCGATCCCCTGGGTCACCCTCTGTCCTTGTGGCGGCTGCTGGGGCTGGGGCTGTGCCTGTGGGTAACTGGCCCTGTTCCCTGGTGTGGTGCTGGTCCTATTGTTAGACGACGTTGACGCTGAGGATCTCGTGGCCCTTCCCGCGTTACCCCGTGCTGTGGGTTGAGGATGCATGTGGACGTACTGAACCACTAAATCCACTAGATCATCCTTCTCTGTGCAGGATTGGGTGGACACACTGTGAGTGTTCAGGTAAAGCCTGAGATCCTTGATCTTCAGGGCCATGAGTTCTGCCCGTGTGGGGCTCCGTTGTATGGCACTGCATGCACTGCAGCATTTCCGGGGCTCCTTGACGAAGCAATTGGAGCAGTAGTATTTATCACAGTCTGTGCAACGGTACTGAAAACACAAAGGATTAAAGATATGTTAAATCACTCTATTACATGTATACATGTACATGAAAGTAAAATCCACATGGAAACCTAATCCCTCTTTATGGCATTCCGGACTTGCACATTGCAGAATTCCAGAGAATTCAAAACTCTGCTGCCAGGCTTGTAACACGCACACGCTCTTGTACGCACATCACTCTAGTACTTCCCAAATTGCATTGGTTGCCAGTGATGTACCGCATTTAGCGCATTATGTACAACATCTTGGTTTTAACTTATAAATGTATTCATGAATTGGCACCAAATTATCTGCAAGAACTAATCCAGGAATACAAACCATCACGCAATCTACCGTCATCTTTACAAGTGTCTACTTCGATGTCAACTCTTTCTTATGGCCATTGCTCTTTTTGCAAAGCTTCTGCTAAACTTTGAAACAAACTACCTTTAAATGTCAAAAACTGTCAGACTGTCAACCAATTCAAAACATGTCTTAAGACACATTTACTCAAAATTGCTTTTGATGATCAACTTACTCTGTTTATTCATGTTTTAGGGTTTATTTACAATATATATGTATGATTTTTTACATACATGTATGTAATTATTTGTCATTGTATTTTGTTTGTTAAAGCACTTAGAGACTTTGACGGAAAGCGCTTTCCAAGCACCATTTTTATTATTATTATTATTATTATTATTATTAAAGATATTTCATCGAATTTCATAAAATGTATCTGTATTACAAATTTGAGACGTAATGTAAACCAGCTAAGAAAATTGAAGGTAAGAACAATGAGCATACGATCTTCACTGCTAGTATGAATCTTGCTGGTTCTATAGCCTAAAAATATTCCATTTAAAATCTTTGTACATGGAGAACAAATTTGGATGACTTCTTTTTAAACAAACTGCATGCACTTTACCGGTAACTTACAGTAATAGTCTGAAAGATTGTTCTTATCCGTGCAGGATTGAGTGCACACTGAAATACAAGAAAAGGTAACCCAAAAAAACTGGTGTCCTCACCTTCCTCTTAAAGACATGGAAGGACGCTGAACAGGCTTCACACACCATATTGCAGTTTTCGTCTACAGGTTCACCGTAGCTACTCTGTCGGCTGGACGGCCTGCGAGGAGTATTATCCCCACCTGAATAGGCTGTTGATGATGATCCCGCTTGCACTCCCACACCAACACCCTCGCCCGCTCCCCGTGGGCTGGCACCGGCCGAGGGATCGGCAGCACCGGTATAACAGAACGCGTAGGCCGTTGGACTCACAACAGGCTTGCCTGCACCTGAACCCATGGGGTGCAGGTTTGTGGGTGAATGGCACAGGGTAGATACATGTACTTTGCACAAGGGATGATGCCAAAGTGTAGAGATTCTCAATGCTGGTAAGTCATCTGAAAACATGAAAGTAAAAATGTTTGGAAATTTCAGAACATGGATAAGTCTACATAATTTAAAGATTATACCTGTTGTTGAATGGGAAATATCAGCAACAACTAAATTCAGTAGTGAAGAAGACACATGCTCAATTCAATTTGAAAACCTGACTGACATGCAGACCTGCTGACAAACATGTAATAATGACCATGTCGTAACATTGGACAAGCTATGCCTCTGGGGCCCGTTCTTACTTTTCCCACTTTTATAAACTGATTATATGTGTTTCTTTACATATTGTAAAATCCTCAAAGCGACGGCAGGCAAGCCATAGTTCGAAGTAGTGCTGTAGTCAAACGTTTAACCGTCCGGTATCCGACCGCCCATGGCGGATTCCGTTTTCAATTGGACGGTTTTGTTTTCCTGATTTTTTTTTTTTTTTTTTTAAATTTTTTTTTAATTTTTTTTTTTTTTTATAATTTTTTTTTTTTTTTTTTTTAAGTTTCGATTTATGCCCCTCCACCTGGCACTATGCCTGGCAATGTCTCCCAGCTCAGTAATCTGTGTGTTGACTCACCACTCCAAAACTAGAACAACACTCCAATTTGTGTGTCATCTTGGTTTGAAAGTAATCTTTGTAATAGATCTCATCATCTCAATATGTAGTTTATAATAATAATTCATCCAACTTTTACACAAGGTTCTGTCCTAGGTCCTCTACTGTTTTTAATTTACATTAATGATCTTACACATTCTTCTAAAAACAACATTGTTACTATTATTTGTGACAAGTTCACAAGCACAAATCGGCCCCTTTAAATGCACCTCGCAGTTAAATGAAAGTTGCCGACAGAGTCGGTAAAAAAAAAAAATAAAAAAAAATAAAAAATAAAAAAAACGATTTTTTTTTTTTTTTTTTTTTTTTTTTTTTTTTTTTTAAATCGTTTAACCGAAAACCGTCCGGTTTTGACTGGCGGTTAAACGGAATTGGAGATATCCGTGATGTTACAGCACTAGTTCGAAGTGTATTCTTTACTTTTCAGACTCATTTTGCCTTTGAGATAAATTCTATCTTCAAATGTGTAAAATGCATAGTTTTAAACATGTGTTTTAGCGTTTGGAATGTTAAATTTTTGTCATTTGATACTGACACATAAAACATTGGACACACATTTCATTACATCGTATTTTTCTAAGATTGGTGTAGTTTTATAAACTATCAAATGAAAATATCCGGGGGGTACCCATCTCAAGAACAAAACTGATTCACCGGTCATATAATGAAATACTCACAATTATATTTTACAAGTACTTCTTTTGTATAATCTACACAAATTAGGAAGTACCGGTATATTGCATTTCTTATTTCTTGGTATCATTTTCAATCTTTTTTATTACTAATTCATTTAAATAATTGCATTTTCCCTAATATTACGGCACTTTTGTAATAATCTGGTGGTATTGCGACTAAGGCTAAGTCTCGGCTCCTCTTCTCGCCGATAGTAGCCTATCGATCTCACGAGATATCTATCTAGTAAGCTCCTCGTGAAACGGTTTAGGAAGATCAGAGATATCTCCGTAGTTGGCAGATAAAGTTACGACTATCTTGTCGTTGGTTTCTAGGAACGAGCCCCTGGTGCTTAACTGTATTCTGTACTAGAACAAAACATAATACATCGTTGTCCATTGTCTGCATATTGGGTCATTACTATTAGAACTTGAGAACCACGATACATACATGTACATGTAATTCATTATAAACCTTGGCACAAGTACAACTACAAATGCTTACAGTCTTACAGATTAGAAATCCTATTTTACAATTTATAACGTGAGAGCCAACGCTCACCACTTTGTCGTTGGGTTTAACTTCCATATGGCTTTGCATATTGTGCAGAATAAATCTGTCACTCTAGAAATATTGAATGGTGATTTAGATTTATGTCCGTTCAAGATACATCCAAAATTCCTGGTTCCAGAGGGGAAAATTAATTTGCATTATAACTTATAACTAAAAACCTACTTCTGAGGTATGAAACTTAGATCAAACAGTTTTTTAGTTAAATTTACATAACACAGACTACATCTCGAAGTTAAAAAATTATCATAGAATCTAAACTCTATTCTATTTTGTTTTCTCTAAATATCGGCAAGCACGAAGTTTGCAACATGCAACCAGAACACAGTACCTTACACCCTGCATCTTCGAAATAATCTGCAATTAACAAGCGGTCATTACAAGCATGACAAGAAAGAAGAAGAAGGTGGTTGAAGATTGTGTCTGTTTTTATTTATTTATTTTATTTTTCCATCATCTACAGTACATGTACATGCAGACTATGTTCTCCTCCTTAATTACAGGTATCCCTTACAGATTGCGCAATCTATTTTCAATTAATTATTTTTTTAGTACTATTCATCCTACAAATGTTGCAGTATGATGGGAGGTTGGGTGTCCGGATACTTAACGAACATAAATTAAAGACTTCTCTTTTGCCAGGGGATCGGGATCGGGGGGGGGGGGGGGGGGGGGGGGGGGGGGGGGTGGCACACGCCACCCTGCGTCCTCAACGTGAGTCAAACTTAACTTCTTAAGTTGTAAAATGTTTTACACAGTTTCACACACATATATGGCGCACCTGACCATGCTGACACTTCCCGACTTCCGAATTCGAAAGAATTAATGACTAGAGATCAAGTAGAATCTAGGCTATATCAGGCCTCTCGCCAAGAAATTAAAAACGCGTGGCGCGACCTAAGGGAAAATTTGACCCCCCCCCCCCCCCCCCCCCCCCAAAAAAAAAAAAAAAAAAAAAAAAAAAAAAAAAGTAAAAATTTGATTTTTTTTTTTTTTTTTTTTTTTTTTTTTTAATTTAAATTTCTTTTTTACAAGTATTACAAGTAATTTGATGAATTTTTAATACCATACCTGCCAACCCTTACGAATAATTCAGAATATTTTGTTTTTGGGGATTTCTAGGACCAGAAAATCCGGAATTGTCTGATTTTTCAACAAAAAACAAAAACAAAAAAAAGTTCCTGTCGGGCCCGTCAGGAACGCGTGGCGCACGCGCCACGCGTTATCTGTGTACGCGAGGGCCATGGGCTATATTATTATTATACGAAACTGCCGGTATCGGAAGACTCTCCACCATGTCCATGGTATCTGGATTCTGAGTTATTTACCTTGCACCTGCATCATGGCCTTGAGTTGAATCAATCGATAATCTAGATTCTAGGAATTTATTTAGACCTAGAGTCTAGTCTAGTTAAACAAAATTTATTAGCATTGTTAGCAACTGTTTCTGTCATGTCTTTTGTTCGTGATGTTGAAGAGCTGTGGAGCTGTGTCAAGGAGTAGATTCTAGATCTAACTTAGATCTAACTGTGAATGTGTGATGATGATGTGTTGTCGTTCAATAAAAGTTGACTTGTTGATCTGTTGAGGCATCTGGGCATTGTCACTGACATAATTTTACGTATGAATTTAAAGGGAAAATTAAATAAAAATCTTCTCAACGTATTTAATAACACCCAAACCTTCTTATACGGCACATGTTAGATATTTCCACGTTATTTCCACCGACTGGACGTTAGACATGTTAGAAGAGTAGAGAATTCCTACAAACCTCACGTCTCCATGTTTGTCTCCATTCATCTCTATGCGAGTGGAGTAACCAGGAAGTGAAACAACGTCGTTGCATTTGCAGTCTCGCACACAAAACCTATGAGTGATTGGCCTCCAAATTTACAACCGCACGTATCTCAAAGAGTTTAAATAGCGCGAACCCTTTTAGTGCTAACAAAGTGATGGTGGGGACACCACCTGTTTTGTGTTTTTTTTTTCGATTCCGGATGGGATTGAAAATGGTTATACAATTATGTTCCTCCTTTTTGAGTATTTTCCCTTCATTTCTTGTTTTAAATTAGAGTGTCGAATTATAGCGTCGGATGCTAGTTTATTTCTATGATACCTATATTATAGTCTACTATAGTTTCAAAAGAATATCTAATTATCAGTTTAATACAAAATAGGTCCATATAACATTGTTTGTATTTTCTGGCGCCTATTTAATACAAGTAGATATCCTATGTTGGATGTTTGTTCAGTGGAAAAATGAAAGGAGCGATTGGGTTCAAAGTGTGAGTCATTTGTGAGGAAAACGTTTTCATTTTTACTCTTTGATTAGAAGCCTTGATCCGCATGGATTCTGCGGTGGTGCCTTATACATGGCTACGGTAACTTTGCTTTGAGTTTTCATTCCAGATGCAATTTGATTCATTTCCCTTCCTATCTCATTGCTTGGGCCTCAAATCATCATTTGTCTAGCTTGTTTGTCATCTCAGAATCCTTCTATTTTAGTGTATAGTCAGCTTCCTACAATCTTGGAGATTCGGCGTGCAGAACTCTGAAAAATTGTGATTCGTATAATTTAGCAAGGGTACAAATCCCTATTGTATAATGCGGTATAGGAGCCTATAATACAGCCTAGCTGAAATTATAAATACAAGAATATTGTATTGCAAAAATAGTCAATTCTTAGTAATTGCCAAAATAAAACCAGACGAAGAAGAATTTAATTAGCGTCAAATTAGGACAAAGCGCCGAGATCATATACGTTAATTGATGGCAATTTAACCTACAGGAAATTTCGGGATCATGATTGCACGTGACCAGTGGTGTAATGAGCAAAAACTTTTGGGGTCAGAACAAAATCCTTATCACCACCAAGTAGCATAATGCAGGGGCAGCGGAGCGTCTTCCAAAATAGGACGGGGGCACCAACAAAAAGCGCACTTTCTGGAGAAAAAAAAGGGGCACCTACAAAGGAAAACATCAACAAAACCTAGACCATTTTTAGACAATATGGTTTATACCCCTACATCGTCATGATTGTGACTACCAGGGATGATATCGATATGTGTGTCTTTCTTTACGGGGTACAAGATAATAAATAAGCAACATACTTTGCAGTTAGGTGTGATGGTCTGAATATTAATTTTCAAGCGAACGAAAGATTTGTGAAGTCCCTGTGCAAAATATGACCTATAAAGAAGACCCCCAAAACCGTGATGAGTATTAAAGGCCCACTGCACTACTTGTAGCTACTTGCGCCCTCTTACAACAAACTATGCCTAATCGGTGACCATTGGTCCCCCATGATCCTCTTTTTCTTATGTTAACTGAGAGCTGAGTTGATGAGATAACCACCTGTCCAGTGACCTTGCAGGGCGCTCTAATCCTTCCTGTTAACTATGGCAGATAAGCTTTAAGCACAATCTAATGACTGAAAAGTTCCTTTAAAAGTAACATAATTATAACATCAATAACATCAAGCTCTAGAGAAAATTAAAGAAAAGGGGGCTCTAAGTGCATGTTATGGAGAAAGGAAAGACACTTATCACAAAGGAATAGGACAGTTTTAGGTGGCGGATTCAGGATTTTCTTACCGGGGGGGGGGGGGGGCACAAAATTGCATGGGGTGAAATATATGAAAAACGCTGGAGCGAGGCGTCAGCTGCAAGGGAGCGGAGCGTCCAACGGGGCGGGTCTGGGTCTCCAAGAGTAGGAAGCATTTGCAATTTTAGAACCACATTAGGCGCGTTTCCAGGCACTTCCTGAAGAAATATGACGTAAAATGTATAGTCGCTCCAAGAGTAGGGATCTTTTGCAATTTGAGGAACCTCATTTGGCGCATTAATGTCCATCGGCACATCTTGGATAAAAACGAGGCCTTCTGATTGGTCAAAAGTAAGAGTCACGTCGCGAGACGTTGTATATGCTTCGTTGCTGCACAATGCACAAAGAGTTTGGTCTGGTACCAGTAGTTCTCGAATTATCTCGAGTGTATAAACTGTGTTGTTATCAGGGGTGTCGCTAGACTTTTTTCAGTGTGTGTGTGTGGGGGGGGGGGGGGGTGTAGAGGCCACCGATTACCGACAAGTATATTAATGCCAATGTCTCAATGTCTTCAAATTTAAATCTATAAACCTGGGGCCAGGAACTAAGTTATTTTTTTTATTAGAGAAAGAAGACGATTCGTTGTAACGACTCTTAATAACTGTCTGAGTTTTCAAAAATGTTTCTTTGTCTGATGAAAAGTCACAGTTCGTAGGAGAGAAAAAAATGCCGGCAGACCGACATACTTTTCACCGACTTCAAACTTCTGCATTGATAATTCTAGCACACGAGAATCGAGCAAGACGACCCGACACAGCTACATAATTATCTATGCATATCTTTCTTTCCCCCTCGACGTGGGGATCCCGCCCACCAGCCCACCCCTCTTCTCTCAGGCTCTCACCCCCTCCCCCTCCATCTCCTCTCTTTCACCCCCGTTCTTTTGTTTCCAGTTCTCCTTTTCTGTCTTTTCTTTCTTTTCCTTTCTTTCCACTCCTTCCTCTATTTCTTTTTCTCTTTCTTTCTTATCTTCTCTTTGCTTTCTTTTTTTTCCCCCAACAGCTGCGCAATTTTACCGACAATGCCCTGGCAGGTGGGGCGTCACCCCTCCCCTTTAGCGACGCCCCTGGTTGTTATCCCATTATTCTTTTATAAGAAATGCAATTCCTCATGCTCTCGCCCCTCTATAGCGTGTTTAATTCTCTTTCATATTTTTCCTTTCTCCTTTAACTCACACAAATTCTCTCTTTCCTCCTTTTTTCCATTTCCTTTTCCCCTCTACTCGATCCGTCTTTCCCCCTTTCTTCCTTTCCGCTTTTTTTTTCTCCTCTCTCTTCCCCTTTCTTATTCCCCTCCTTTTCTCCTCCCTCTTCTTCTTTCTCTCTTCCCTTTTCTTTCTTTTCCCCTCTTTTTTCTTTTTCTCCCTTTTCTCTCCCCTTCCACTTTCCCTTTTTTTTTACGGGGGGGGGGGGAAGGGGGGCACGTAGCCCCTTTGCCCCTGAATCCGCTACTGGTTATTAGAAAAGAAAAGTGTGCTCGTGTCAAAGTAAAAAGGGCAATTATCCGTGCCTTTAGAGGTGAACATGGCACTTCTTGCACCTGACAGGGGCACTCAACAGAAATGAAAAGAGGCACTCGTGAGAATCAAATGGGGAAGCTGTTGGGGGAGAAAGGCACCTATCAAGTTTTGATAGGGGCATTTATCAGATGATAAAAGGGGTATTTGAAAAGGAGGAGGGGCTCATATAAAAAAGGAAAGGGGCACTTATCCAAAGGAAATATGGTACTTAATAGAAAGGAAAAGGGGCACGTGTCAAAATAAAAGGGGCACTTATCAGAGGTGACAAGTGGCATATAAGAGAAAGTAAAGGGGGTGTTCCCCCCTCCCCCCCCCCTCCTACCGGGAGTGGCGCCCCTGGCATAATGGTAAAAAATGAGAGAAAAACCCAGAAAATCATGTCATTTCAGCAACATTTGTAAATCACTGGTATCGAATTAGAAATAAAACACGTTTGAATTTTATTTGGGGGTCAACTGCCCCCAAGCCCCCCCCCCCCTCCCCCATTAGTACGCCAGTGTACGTGGCAGTCCCAAATTTAATGAATTGTTGATATCCATGAGTGTACAGCAATAAATAGCTCTTTTACAAATTAATGAATATCACTCACCACTTGCCATGAATTTCATTAAATAATTAAAACTATAGTCAATAAACGTGGAGTTCTTTTGCACTGGCTCACCTCCATATACCCCCGGCCGCGTATTTTTTTTTATTTACACGGCAGCGAGGGGAATTTATCGATTAATTCCAATGAAACCGCTCGCGAAGAGTCTAGACTAGACTGAATCGGAGTACGAGTACCTATAGCAGTGCAGTATGTGCAGTATATTATAAAGGGAATTATACTTAACATGTAGATCTAGAGAAGGAAACGATGAAAGACATCTAAAGGAAAACAAGAAAACAAAATAGATGCCTTATGCAATAAATAATGACGGCATTATGATATTATATGCGACACCATGGCACAGAGAGCGTGAACATAATTTACATGCCCTCGGCCACGTACCAACAACAAAGAGTACATCGACAACACAATTCATATTCAGTACAGGCAGCGTCATTTTTTTTCAGCGGCACAGATTGGGGCTTTAAAAAAAAAAAAAGAGGTCTTGATGTAACCCTATAACCCTAACCCTAAACTTTCCCATAGGCTCAACACGCACCTAACCCCAATCTGTGCCGCAGAAAAAAAATAACGCTCCCCAGACCCCCTCGATTATGACATCACAAACTGCTAATACAATCGATGCGCGCAAGGTTTAGGATGAGCGCGTGACAACAGACACGTCTACTGTCTAGACGTATTGTGACGTCACACTTCTGACATGAAACAAATTTGACCTAATTGAAAAGTGCGCGTCATCCTAAATACAGCGTGCCATGCTTATGCGCAATGAGTACGCATGGAAATTTGTAAACAAAAATGACAAGAAACGTTTTGTTATTTCTAGATCGACTGTGGAAAAACCTCTTTCTCCCACTTCCTTGTAAGAAAGAATAGTCTACGTGCTACGTGTTGATGATTAAAAATGGACGATTAGGTGAGTAGCTATTTTTTTCCCAACAGGAAATAGGAATTGAAAGGTTTACCGCCATCTACGTACTGATGAGCATCTCGATCGAATGGTGATGGTGAAAGTCATTTATATAGGCCTAATATGGTTGTGCATGATGATGATGATGATGTTGATTGTGATGTTTGGTGATGATGATCCATGATGATAACGATGATCGATAGTGATATGATGACGATAGTGATGATTGATGGTAAACCTAATGATGATGATGAGGAGGATGATCATGATCTAATGATTATTCCTAAAAACGGGGAGTAGATCGAGGCCCAGGGGGGCAGGCACGTAGCCAGAGTTTGATGTTGTTGTTGTTTTTGTTTTGTTTGTTGTTGTTGTTTTTTTTTGGGGGGGGGCACATAGATCTATGGAGGGGTGACCAGCAAAGTTCGCGGACATTTTAGAACATATTACAAAATGTGATATTCGATCTATGATTTCTCATATTCTACACAAATTTATTTATTTCAATTATTACCAAATGGACGGCAAAGTTTTTACTACAAATTTGTTCAAATAGAAAATTCATCGTCGAAGGATGCCGGAGATATCGCGATCTAAAAATTCGATGTCCGATCGTGCTTGCGCGCTGCATCAAAAAAGTCATAAAAATAACGAGACCTAAGTTCACGCACGGGGGTTTACAGTTGATTTATCAAAAAAAGCGATTCATAAAAATAAGGTAATATCATAATTTGCAAGACAAGATATCATACAATCAGTTGGTACCACTTTTACTTACAATTTTGAGGAAAATCTGCTCTCAAATTGAAGATTTTCAGACCCTTATCGGTAAGTTGAAAATTTTTTCGGAACGGACGCAAAAGATTGCAAAATTTGCCGATCTGTTGTCATATTTTCACAATTTCGTACCCAATTCCAAAGAAAATTTCAATTTTGAGTAATTTTATGTTCCTCTTGCCATTGGTGATATCAGATTTTCGAAATCTTACTGATTTTCGAGATAGCGAACTTAGGTCATGCGCGAACTTTGGTCACACGTCCATACATGTAATCGATCGAGGTAAAAAAAAAAGGGGTCTAAAAAAGTTCAACCGATCTTGGACATTTTAGGGGGCATGTGCCCCCCCCCCGTGCCCCCCTGTGTCTACGTGCCTGCAGGGGGTGGGGGTATCGTTGGATTCCGGACAGCAGAGGCGGCGGAGCGACTTTCAAAGTGGGGGGGGGGCACCAACAAAAAAGGGCACTTTCTGGGAAAAAAGGGCACCTACAAAGGGAAATCTCAAAGCGAAAATAAACAATTTTTAGACATTGGTATATATCCCTAAAATTTGATTACATTATCAGGGATGATTTCAATATTGTTTCTCTTTATACATCGTATAAAATATTGCTTTTTAAAGCATCATACCTTGCAGTTGGGTGTAAAGGTCGAAAAAATCATTTGCGAGCGAGGAAAAATATAAGATTTGTGAGGTCACAGTGCGAAAACTACATCTTATAAAGAGGAAAAAAACAATCCTCATCGGGTTATAAATAAGCACATTTTCATAACAGCAAACTGAAAAGACCTCTGATAAGTAACATAATTATAACATCTATAAATGTGAGCGAGCGTAGCGAGCGAGCTTTGGGTGATATTGCTCTTAGTCGCTTCAAATTAGGGGCACGTTTAATGATGAGAGGAAAGAGGGACACTTATCGAAGGGAAAAGACACTTATTTGAAAATAAAAGGAGCACGTGTCAAAGTACAAAGGGTTATTATCAGAGGTGAAAATGAGGCACTCACCAGGGATGAAAAGGCACTTATGAGAATGAAAATTGGGCATTTGTCGACGGAAAAGAGGCAACCATCAGATTTTGATAGGGGCATTTATGAAAAAGGGATAGGTTCCTCATAAGAAAGGAAAAGGGGCACGTATCATTGTTAAAAAAAGGTTAATTATCAGAGGTGAAAAGGGGCACTTATCGCACCTGAAAAGGGGCAAACACCATATATAAAAGAGGCACTTATGAGAATGAAAAAGGGGCACTAATAATAAAGGGAAATGTGCATTTGTTGAAAGAAAAGGAGCACCGATCAGATTTTGATAGGGGAATTTATTGGAGGCACGTGTCAAAATAAAAGGGGGTGTTATTAGAGATGAAAAGAGCACTTATCAGGAGGAAAAGGGGGCACTTGTCAAAATAAAACGATTGTCTCTCAGAATTGAATAGGGTCATTTACCAGACATGAAAAGGAGCACTAGTAGGAAAATGAAAAAGGACTATTTTCATAGGTGAAAAGGGGCATTTATGAAAAGGCGAAGGGCTCTTTGTTAAATGGGGGCACTTATTATAAGGAAAAGGGGCACTTATTAGAAAGTAAAGGGGGCACATGTGAAAATATAAGGTGCGCTTATCCGAGTTAAAAAGAAGTAGTTATTAAAAGGGAAAGGGGCACTTCTTACAAAGGAAAAGGGGCAATCGTCAAAGTAAAAGGGGCACCTCTAAGATTTGAATAGGGCAATTATCAAAGGTAAAGGAGGCGCTTAACAAAAGTGAAAAGGGGCACTTCTCGTATCCGAAAAGAGGCACTTACTAGAGATTAAAAAGGGCACTAATGAGAATGGAAAATAGACACTTATTGCAAAGGAGACTGGGAACTTGTCTGGGAAAAGAGGTACGTGCCAAAATAAAAGGGGCACATATCAGAGATGGAAAGGAGAGGGGGCACTTTTAAAATTAACAGGGGCACATATCAAAGTAATATATTTCAGAAGACATTTATGTTGAGCAATATCACAAAGGACAAATATTCACGATGGTTAGAGTTATTTGATGAACATTTTTTGTTAAAAATCGAAGGCTGTATGTTGTGCCCAGACATGCAACCTCCACTTCTACTTCTACTTCTACGACGATATTCAGCAGGATCCATAAGTCAGGATGTAGTGCTGAGGAATAAACTGTCTAGTTCTTGGTCTAGATGCTGGGTGGAAGCGCTCCCTTGAAGCCCTCCAGTGAAGTAGCGTCAAGGGTGATCTTCGAAAGTGCATTCCACGCAGTTACTGTCCGAGGGAAAAATGAGTTCTGGTAGAGTTGGGTGCGGGATGGGATAGCCAGCAACTTCTTTGAGTGATACTGTCGTGTGTTGCTGGCAATCATGGGTGCTGTGTAATGGTGTGCATTGATGGCTACTGTGTTGTTTTGGATCTTGTACATGAGGTGGAGGCTTGCAGCATTTCTTCTCCTCTCCAGGCTCTCCCATTTCAGATGTTGAATCATGACCGAGACACTGGCCATACGACGATATCTCTGGAGGGTGAATCTTGCTGCTCACCTTTGTACTGCCTCGATTTGGGATATATGCTTTTTTTGTGAGGGTTCCAGATCGAGCAACAGTTTTCCAGATGAGGTCTAACAATTTAAGAGAGAAATTAATAGGCTTGTTGGCGGGTCTTTTGTGAGGTTTTGCGGAGATTTCCAATCATATAGATATAGTCTAGATCTAGTATGGGCTGTCGGTTTCGCTCAAAAAGCCAAAGGGAACTCACTTGATGAAAATACTGTTCTCGTTGACATTCAAATTATATTGAAAACAAATGAACCTCAGTTTTGTTTAAACCGCCGCGCCGCTATAAATGCTAAATCGGGTAGGCCTACTGTCCACACCTCTAAAGGACACATCTCTTTTGATTCAATGAATGGAGAATCAGTGACCATCCTTTGATATTTATTTTAAAGATGGATGACCGTGATCGACCTGTATCAACCTTTGAGGTTGGTGAGAAGAAAGCACTGCCGCCTATTCCTGGGACTCCACCCAATCAAGGAAAAGGACGCCATCATCGTGACAACGTTGAACAGGTGAATAGATCCTTTCCTCTATATCATCTTAATGACTTAATTACTACAGTCATATAGTTTACCGGCACAACATTGCCAGGTGATGTAGCCTCTTGCCTGAATATAAGATTTCTATTGTTTTAAAACTCATTCCGTCATCAATATCATAACAACAAAAAATGCAAACACGTATTCGGGAACCTAGTTGCCCAAATAATTATAAGAGGTGATGTTTTTCCTAATAATGGTAATCTAGTAATAATATTCTGTATATAGGGGACCTCGGGAGCTACTCCTATTACGTATGAGTATGTTTCTGCTAAGATTGCATCAATAAGTACTACTCTGACAACAGAATGCCTGTTGGTACATTATTCAGGTATAACAAATAGTTAACAAATTAATTAATAATTAAGGGGCTTAAGGGATGTAAGTACTTTTAAATATCGACAACTTTCTCAGACACCGATGATAACAGCCACGAACATCACGAAAACATGATCATGTTCTATTATAACGACCTTCCTAAAACTTTAAAAGCATCCTATCATTATGAGACAACAACGTTTGTTGTAGTACGAACCCGTAACACAATCAAATCTAAACTGCAACACCTTTATGCCTTTTATTCTAGAATACTCAAACCGAGCTGAACGAGTTCAATGTGATCGGATCAACTAATAATATCACAGAGAGAAGGAATTACCGTGGCAATCGGAAAGACGCTCCTATCCCGTTGACAGGAAGGACGTCACCTCGAAAGAAGAGGACTGGCATCAGGGTTGAAGCCAACAAGAAAAAGCACCATTGTGGCTTGTTCGACGCGCCACCCCCCAAACCTGAACGCAGGCAACCAACGGGATTCTTCCACCCGGGCTTGGCCAGTATCCAAGGAAAAAGCAATACATTCCAGCCTCATGTTTCCAGAGTTCAACAGAACGCGAAGAAGTTCATGGCGAAGGAGACAAGGTACAAGGTCGATACCGTACATGGACACCGTGTACCAGTGGCCCAAGAGCTTGATTTCAACCCAGGTCATGTACAGAAGCAAAAGTGGAAACGTCGACTGTCCCCAATCAAACGCAGGTAGAGCAAAGTGACGAACATGTCGAGAAGGACGGCGAAGTACAAACAGAGCAGGAAACTCACAAAAGTGAAGAATATGATGAAGGCGTCCCAAAAGAAAATTGTGAAAAGCCTTTTGATGAATCAGAAGATATTCTAAGAGGAAATTGCGAAGATATTCTTGATGACTCAGAAGATAAGCAGCCTGCAAATACAGAACGGGATGAGATGAAGGTTACCAGTGAACCGAAAGCAGTCGAGGACATTGTCGATGTGCACACGAATGAGAACGTCGTTGAAGATTTACAAGTTGCAGGCAGCCTTGAAGAGGGTGCATTGGCGTCCCATATTCCGAAGAAGAACCTGACAGAATGATAATTTCTCGGCAAGATGGTGATGATTGTACAACAACTCTTTCTGAATCTAAAGATTATGATAATGCAAGGGGAGAATTCAGGTCCAATTCGGCAAAGTCAATTAGAGTCATCGATACAGTTCGAAAACTAGTGGAATCCATGATTTCTCGCACTTCACCTGAATTGTGCGGTAACGCCGAATTGAATTCTTCCTTATTTCCTTCTTTAAATGATTCATCTTCTGACAACAAGCAACTCGTCTCCTTTGGAATTCAGACGGATTGGAAGGAGCTAGAATCTGTAGATGGGACGAACATCTCTCTTCTTGATGATGGTTGTAGTAGCTGCGACAAAAATGGCATGGGAGGGCCATGTATGAACGAAGAGCAATCCACTACACAGAGAGGCTCCAGGTTATGTCCACCACAAACCGAAGAACGCCAACAACTTGGCTACGCCGAAAGTTATTCAAGCGACAAACTTGATGCCGATAGTAGCGATGGGGGAATTCAGAACGCGGATGATAATATGGTTCATGTAACTATGAGTAGAGGAACCATGACTCCAACAAAACAGGGGTGGAAATCACTTGAAGGTACTAACAACCAGGACCAGGAAAGTCCTGTCGGTGATGGACCAACCACTCCGCTAGCAGACCGTCCGTCATCGGTTGCAGACCAGCATATTCTAGAAGTCCCGGGGTTAGGGCGAATGAACATCACAATTCAAGCTCAGCATGCAGTTCAACCTGAGATCAGTGACATGGACGTGGTGACTGAATCTTTATCAGGCAGTGACGAACAGCTTCAAGGGATTCTGATAGGGGATAGCGGTGGGGATTACACTTCGGCGGCTCGTACAGAGTCTAGGGTGTCAATCTACACGTTCGGTCACGGTGATCAGCGAATGGCGATTTCATCATCATCGCTCGGCAACATTCCTTCGCCGCAACAGGATGTCGGCAACATACTGGCTAGTGAGTCAAGATCGAGAGAAATTAGTCGGGCATCTAATGTTGATCCTGCGGAAGAGAGAGCCCAAGATTCCCGACCCTCAAGTAGGGATCGGCCACAGACGGTCCAAGAACTGATCGACAACTTGATTGCCGAGCGTCTCAATGTTGTACCTGAACGGGAACCTCAGAAAAATGAATCGGTTACGGTTGAGGAGAGTGAGAGTCCGCTGGCTGACGTAATCACGTTATTCCCCTCGAAAAATGACGAAGTTACAGATCATCAGTGCGATGTGTTTGGAAATGACACCCATTCGAACGGAAATCACCCCGAGGTACTTCTCACTGAAGAAACGCTTTCTACGAATTCACAATCTGATGACGTCGAAACTGTAACCCCGACGGGAGAAACGAATTTGTCAATAAAATCGGATGAGTGTTTTGAGAGGGAGAGTGGAAAGAGCATACGGAAATGCGCAGATCATGAGCTGCAGGATGCATTTCTTGCAATGGACGATGCCGTCGCTGCCGCCAAGTTGATCATCCGCTACCTGGGTCGAACTGACGCACGGTTGAGGTCGGCCTTGCATAGGACAGGACCGTGTGACGACGACGTCGTCAACTGCCCCGCTGCCGAGCGCGTAGCCCAAGAAGCACATGCGTTCGCTGTCAGAACGCAGTCCGTGTTCATGACGTACTTCAGGCTGGCAGAGGCGGAGGACACTTTCAGGGAATTTGTCTTGAAGGAAATACCCGGGACAGAGAAGGAAAGAAGACAACTCAGAAGATGGTGGACTATCAACCAACCCGAGATTGATGATATTCCCGACGACAACAGTGACATACTAGAAGGCGAGCCTGAACCGTAGATGGCGGATCAGAATTGACACTTTTAATGGTTTAGTAAACTTTCGAGTTATTTATCACCAGAAGTTCATATGAAAGAAATGAAGTATCCATATAGAATTGATGCGTACGCAGGATTTTTTCAAGGGGGGGGTTTTAAAATATTTTGCTCCCGAAAATTTGAAAATCGCGCCGGCCG